>NC_135478.1:219695988-220000821 GCF_052094955.1 Ictidomys tridecemlineatus
AGTTGGAAAACGGTACTAGGACATGTCACCTGGGAGGCTGGAAAGGAGATAAAAGCAGATCAGGGTTCAAGAGATTTAGGTCTTCAGAGTTTCAAAGCAAAGAAGTTTAGCTCTGAGGAAAGGAAGCTTCTGTGACAGCCAACCAAGGTGTCGCCTATATCTCTTCCTCCCTAGCAGACAGGATTTCAGACCTGGACTGGTAGAATTAACTAGTGGCTTGATGAAACTTGGCCTCTATCTTCCATGTGTCGCCAGTGACATGACTAGGTCTAATTTTTCCTCTGGATGAAACACGAGGCAGAAGAAACATCCTGGGGGAATCAAATGGGTCTGAGCTCTGATCCTTGCTGGCTTGAGAACCCTCTGGAAACTCTGAGCCCCTCTTCGTATTTTTATTTTTTCATTTATAAAATGAAAAGAAGGATTAAAATGCTTACAATGGTCGAATGATCTGTTTTCCATCACAATTGTAATTTATTTGTTTTGGGACTCCGAGAAAAGTCTGAGCCTGAAACACTGCAACACGAACTGGAAAATATACAATGGGCAGGGTGGTGGGTGGGTGGGAGGTGAGGGGCCAGCAGAGAAGCACTGCCAGGCTAAGGGGGGAAGGTCTGCAAGGCTGGTACAACTTCATTTTACCAAAATGAGACCCAGAACGGAACCCAAAGAGGCCTGCAGGTCTGTCAACTTGTCCCTTGGGACCCTTTGTCTCTGACACTCATTTCTGAATCATTCATTTTGAAAACAGTCGTCCAGGTTGCATGTGGTGGAGTGCTCTAGTGAAGACCTTCAAGGGGAAAGGAACAGAAGCCAGTTGGGCATTTTAACGCTTTCCCCCTTCATCCGGGTGGAGGGAAGTCGTCTGTTTGTTATTGTTGCTGATGTTGCAAGAACTCAAGGCCAAGTTTGTGTTGGAGTTCTTCCTTCTGACAGTCTCAGCTGTAGCAGGTTTCCCTTGTTTGCATTTGAGTACAATGTATTTGGGAAGGGTGTGTGTTGGTTTTAATCTTTCCTAAATGTAATTAATTTTCTTACAACATTTATTTAAATGAGAAATCAAGTGGCAAATGTAGTGGGCATTCAACGAACATTTAGACTATAGGATGAAAAATAGCTATAGGCAATTAAAGATGCCAGTTGTGTTTTATAGTTGTTCAATCTCAGTTTATATGAATCTATTAAGAGAACTTGATACCATATTTATGCATGGCAGGATTGCAGAGAGTGAGCCCAAGATAAAGTCTCACACACACACACACACACACACCATATTTCTCCTTTCCCCCCCATTTCTATCTTATTTCTCTTTGTTCCTGGAATTTATTTATTATTATTATTATTATTATTATTATTATTATTATTATTATTATCATCATCATCCCTGAGTGGGGGTGAAGAGTACAGAGAGGATGGCAGAGAGTGACAGCAGATGTAGGAAGGACAGACTCGGTCTTTCTGGACCACGTCAAGCTTTCAATTGGCTGGCAGGTTTTCACAACAGCATAGTCCCTAAGACCAGATGACACTCATCAGCTGCATTGGCTCAGTGTGACTAGCAAGTGTAGAGAGCAAGGCTCTCTTTGGGATGGCACAGCAGATTGGAGGGTGAAGAGACCTATCAGTCAGATGACAGTAACCAGCTGGCTCCTGACTCCTTGATCATTATCACAGCTCTAGCTTAGAGCTCCTTCCATATGGCTGATGCCTCAAAAAATAATCTCCTCACTCTCCCTCCCCGTTCTCCATCCCCGTCTGCAGTACTGCTTATTCATTCAGTCATTTCAGTCATTCATGTGTTGAAATGTGGGTAGCGATGTGACCTCTCTGTGCCTACAGATCTCCAGGATGGAGGGGTCTGCGCAGGAAACAGGACAGATGCAGAGGTGTCAATCAGACCAGCCAGCTGGAGGCCTGGCTTGGCTGGGACCTGTGCCCTGGCCCCTTCTACATTTGCCCTTGGCGTTGGAAGGTGGGAACCCACCTCTCCAGCAAGCCTGTATTCAAGTCCTTCCTTTACTTCTTTCTCCAACAACGCTGTAGACTTACCACCGACAGGATAAAGCTTTCTATAAGATCAGCAATGTGAGTTGACTCTGATTTTAAAACTAAAATCTGGCCCTATATCATAGATCTGGAAGATACTTGGAACATCTCTTTGTTTCTCGACCTAAAAATGACGAGGTACTAGAGCTGACACGGAATGTGGGGCGAGTCAGGCAGAGAAGTTCCTCAATCTCCTGAGCCTGCTGTGGTTTGAATGTGTGTGTTGGAAACCTAATTGCTCTTGTTAACAGTTAAAAGGTGGGACCTTCAGAGGGGATTAGGCCCTGAGGACTCTGCCCTTAACTATGGATTAATGCTATTTTCATGGGAGTGAGTTCCTTATTAAAAGACAAGCTGGGTCCCCTTTCCTGTCTTCCCTCTCTTCATCCTTCTGCCCTGGAAAATGCATCAGGGAGGCCCTTGCCAGATGCCAGCCCCTCTGTCTAGACTTTCCAACCTCCAGAGCCAATCAATGTCTGTTCATTACAGATTGCCCAGTCTGTGGTATTCTATCACAGCGGCAGAGCGCGGACTCATACAGCACCCTCCCTTCTGCTCACCTACATCCCAGCCAGGGCCAGGCGGGAGAGGTGGAGAAGGCAGACACTGAACGAAGTTCTGAGGGCAGAGGAGAATCGTGTTTATTTTCAGCTCGAGGTGAACACGTTTCTAGGTCCCTGCATGATACACTGGTCACCGCTTGGTAAGCAGAGATGTCAGGCAGTGAACAGAATAATGTGCCCACTCACCAGGTGTCCCCCGCCTAATCACCAGAGCCTGTGCATATGCTAGGGGACCAGGAAAAGGGGGATTAAAGTGGAAGATGGAACTGAGGTCTCTAATTGGATGACCTTAAAATTGAGAGAATTATCTAGGTATGCCCTATATAATCACAAGGGTCCTTCAGTGAGGGAGAGGGGAGCAAAGGAGAGTCAGAGAAAGAGATGTGGCCTTGGAAGCAGGCGGGAGAAATGCTGTGCTGCTGGCTCTGAAGACGGAAGCAGGACATGCGCCAAGGCATGCAGGTGGCTCTGGAATCTAGAAAAGGCAGGGAAGGGGATTCTCTCCTACAGCCCCCAGAAAGGAGTGCAGCCCTGCCAACACCTTGATAAAATACACAAAGAAACTGGAAAACATTTTCTAGAAACGAGGGGGCGGGGATCACTCACCAGAAAAAGCCAACTAGAAAGGATACCCACGACAGAATCAGTAAACCAGGGCACTAAAAGATCCCTTATATGTTTCCGTATGTTCAGTGGGGTAGAAGAAATATACATATGTTAAGAAAAGCCTGAAATAAAATGTCTACAGATGAAAAATACAATGTTTTAAAATACACTGAATGAGACTAACAGCAGATTAGACTTCTTAGACTGAATCTAAAGACAAAGTAGTTAATATCATCCAGAATGAGCCAGAAAGTTTAAAAAAAAAAAAGTTTTAAAAAAAGAAACAGCAAACAGGACACCAGTGAATTGTCAGACATCCTGAGGCAGCCTGATATTGAGAGTCCCCAAAACTAGAACAGGAAAAAAAAAATAAGTTGGGAAGGGGGATGAGCAAATACTGAAGCAGTTCCATTTTTTATTTTTTAGGTACCCTGGATTGAACTCGGGGGCACTCAACATTGAGCCACATCCCCAGCCATATTTTGTATTTTACTTAGATACAGGATCTCATTGAGTCGCTATCACTTCACTAAGTTGCTGAAGCTGGCTTTGAACTCACAACCCTCCTGCCTCAACCTACCAAGCCTCTGGGATTACAAACTTGTACTACCACGCCTAGCAGGAGTTCCAAATTTGATGAAAATAAAAAGCCACAGATCTAAGACCCTCAATGAACACCAGTGACAAATATATGAAAAACACTTTCATAAGGTACATTATATAGTTTGCTTAAAACAAATGGTAAATTTAAAAAATATTTAAAGCAGCCAGAGAATAAAAGACACACCATGTACAAATGAAGAAAGTGTGACTGCAGTCTTCTCATCAGAAGTAACTCAGGCAAAAGACAGTGGAGCAACAACTTTAAGGTAAGAAGGAAAAAAAAAATAAAACTACCGACCTAGAATTCTATAGCCAATGAAAATGTCTTTTGAAAACACTGAAACAGCAAACTTTCTCAGACATGCAAAAATTATACAGGAAACCTATCCCATAAGAAATGTAAAAAGATCTTTCAGACAAAAAGAAAAAATCCAGATGGAGGTGGTAAACCAGCTCTGGGAGGCAGGGGGAATGCCTAGATTCATAACTTTGGCAAATTTCATGAGGAGAAATACTGAAATTACAGCCAAATTCATGCTCTCAACAATTTAAAAAGTAGCTCACAAAATCCCTTAACAATTGGGTCTCATGAACTAGTACAAACTAGTTACAGAGTATTACTGGTAAAATAAATAATAAATCACAAAGATGTAATATGTAAAAACAACATTTAATATTAATTTTTAAATCTCTGAAAAAAAATAACCGGTCTTCTACTTTCAGCTAAAGTGAAGTAAGGGACAAAATATACAAACCAACAATTTTCAGACATTGGTCAGGGCACAGATATGAGAAAATGCCTGGGACTGGGAAAACAGCCACATGAAAGGATTAAAAAGAACAGGAATGGGATTTCATGTCTGGCTAGGAATAGTGAATATGTTTACCAGCCAAACTGGAAAACATTAAAGTTTATGGGCTTTGGCTAGAGAACGTGGAAGTATTTTAAATGAAGAGAATAATTACCCCGAGCCTAAATGCTGCTCTGCCCCCACCTAACGAATCTTTAAAGCCAGACACAAAAGAATCAGATTGTTACCAAGAAAGTTAACTGTGTTGTGAAACAGAACTTCAGAATATTTATAGGAAAAAAAAATATGTACAGAGAAATAAATATTTCAACACAAAAGAAAAAGTCAAAGTGTTGCATGCAATAAAATATTATCAGGCATGCCAGGAAGTAGGAAAATAAAATTAATAATGAGGAGAAAAACGAATTAATCAAACTGACCCAGAACTGACACAGATGTTAGAATTAGAAGACAAAGACATTATGACAGTTATTGTAACCGCATACCATATGTTCCAGGAGGACAAAGAAGGATTGAATGCCTGGATTATAGACACAGGAGCATTTAAAAAAACCAAACTTCTGGAGATAGGAACTAAAATGTCAGAGATGAAAAATTTATTGGATAAAATTAATAGTAGATTAGAAAAGTAGAAGAAAATACCAATGACAAATATCCATAACAAACCAAAATGGAATGCAGGGAGAAAATGGTTTTTTAGAGCAAACAGATAATCAGTATGTTATAGGAAAACTGTGTGGTTTAGTATAATACTTGTAATGGCAGTCCCCAGACACAAGGAAAGAGATGGCAAGAAAGAAAAATAGATTAGAACAATCATGACTAAAAGTTTCTAAATGGAAAAAAACAAACAAACCTCTAAACATGTCGAACCAAGAAACCCAAGCAAGCACACACAAAAATGTCAAAAATCTCTCAAAACTTATATTAAAAAGAAAATATTAAAAGTGGCCAGATAATGAAGTTTTTGTTGTTGTTGTTGTTGTTGTTGTTGTTTTATATATAGTGCAACAAGACAAGGAAGGCAGATTTATTGTTGAAAACAAGGCCAATGAGAACAAGTCGAGTATCATCTTTAAGGTACGAAAGAAAAATACTATTTGTTCTAACAGCCATTCTGGCATGTTTGGGGTGACATCTTATTAGCATCATGATTTGCATTCCCCTAATGATTAGTGATGTTGAACATTTTTTCATACAGTTTTAATAATTTGTCTTTGGAAAAATTGCTGATCATCAAAAAAGATGATTAGGAATGTTGAACACTCATCTGTTGGTCATTTTCCTAGGAAAAAAATGGAAAACTGTCTATTTTGGGGGAAAAGGTCTTTTACCATTTTTTAATTGGGTTATTTATTTTTGTTTTTGTTTTTGCTATGAAGTTGGATGAATTCTTTATAAACTTTTGGATATTAACCCCTGATTGGATATATGGTTTTCAAATATATTCTCCTATTCTGTTGGTCCTTTATTTATTTTGTTGATGTTACCTTTGATGTACAAGAAATATTTAGTTCATATTCACTTCCTTGATTAAATTTAACCTAGGTATTTTATTTTTTGTAACTATTGTAAAGGGGATTGTTTTATTGGATTTTTTTTGATAGTTCATTAGTGTTTAAAAGTGCAATTGGTTTTTACATATTGATTTTTGTGTCCTGCAACTTTTCTGAATTTGTTTATTGGTTTTAGTTTTTTAGTGGAGTCTTCATGGTTTTCTGCATCTAAGATTAGGTCACTTGCAAACAGAGACAGTGTAACTTCTTCCTTTCTGACCAGAAGGCCTCTTATTTGTTTTTCTTGCCTAATTGCTCTGGCTTGGACTTCCGATATTGTTGTGTAATGGTAGTAGCAAGAGTGACCGTCCTTGTCATGGTCCTGAACATAGAGGAAGAGCTCTCAGGTTTTCACGGTAGGTAGAAGGTTGACTGTGCACTTATTTCATATGTATTGTGTTGAGGTACATTTCTTCTATTCTGAAATCTTAGAGAGTTTTTATCATGAAAGGATGTTGAATTTGTTAAATGTTTTCTGCATCTAACAGAGATGATCGTGTCTCTGTCCTTTGTTTTGCTAATGAGGTATATCGTTTATTGATCTTGCATCTCAGGAATAAATTAAAAGGATCTGATCTTGCATCTCAGGAATGAATTAAAAGGATCATGGTCAATGATCCTTTTAATATGCTGTTAAATTCGGTTTGCTAGTAATTTTTTTGAGGATTGCACATCTATGTGCAATAGGAATAATGACTACTAATTTCAGTTTCTTGTAGTATTTTGCCTGGTTTTAGTATCAGGGTAATGCAGTCCTCATAAAAGAAGTTTGGAAGTACTCCTTCTTCTTCAGTTCCTTGGAAGAATTTAAGAAGGACTAATATAAAATCTTTAAGTATTTGATACAATTCAATAGAGAGGGCATTATCTTTTCTTCAAAGGAATATTTTTTATTATTAATTCAATCTCCTTTCTTAGTATTAGTCTGTTCAAATTTTCAATTACTTCATGATTCAATCTTGATAGATTGTATGTTTCTAAAAATTTATCTATTTCCTCAAGTGTATCCAATTTGTTGGAATATGATTGTTCATGGTAGTCTCTTAACAATTCTTTGTTTTTCTATGGTACCAGTTATTATACATTCCCTTTCATTTCTGATTTTATTTTAAAAGATTCAAGTAGTACAAGTTATAGTCTATTACATAATAGAATTTGATTATAAATAATAGTTTAAAAATCTGCAAAAGCTTCAAATATTTGGAAACTATATACACACTTATAAACCATCTATAAAGTACAAAGTATTTTGATTTAAATGAGAATTAAGGAACAAAAAAAATTGTCAGATGCAGATAATTCAGGCCTAGAGCGAAATTTATAGCACTAAAATCTGCTTATTATTGTACACTAAGTATGTAACATTTCCCAAATAATGTTTTGGTCATCCGTGTCTCCCAAGCTTCTGGGAAGTAACTTCTAACACTCTAAGACTGTCCTGCCTCATGAGAATAATTTTGTTTAGCTGGAAGAACTGTACTGTGCCAGATAGTCTATGTTAACACCCATTATGGTAAGGGCCTTGGATCATACAGTATGTCAGTAAAAACTCTGGACCCCAGGCTCAGGTGAGCTTTTCTGGGTGCCAAGATGTCATGCATACCACCACACATCCTTGCTGGGAAAATATAGGATGTCTGCAAAGGTGTCCTGGGAGAGAGCCACTGGAAGCTGCATGCCTGCTCTCTCCAGTACCTGAGTCTATTTGCCTCTTCCCTTTGATTACTTACTGTGAATTATTTCATTGTCATAAACTGTGATTATGGGTATAATAATTTTTAAAGAAACCTGTGAGTCTTTCTAGTGAATCATTGTGCTTGAGATTGGTCCTGGGAACATCCTGAACTTGCAACTAGAGAGTCGTTTTGAGTTCAGTGAATTTAGATGTTACCTTGCAAATCAAGAAAAAAGAGCAAACTAAACATAAATTAATTAATAGGAAGAAATAAAAAAAAACAAAAACACAACAGAAACCAGAAAGATAGAAATCAGAAAAAATGAAGAAACCAAAAAGCTATGTGAAATTGATATGGCAGTTTATTAAGGTAAAATACAAGAAAGCACAGATTATCCATACCAACAATGAGAGACAAGGGCTGTAGATATAGCTCAGTTGGTAGAGGGCTTGCCTTGCATACACAAGGCCCTGGGTTTGATCCCCAGCACCACCAAATAATTAAACAACAACAACAAAAAGAATGAGAAACAATTTTTAGAATTTCTATAAATTCTACAGGTGTACAAAAAGGGTATTGAAGGAATATTATGAACAAGTTTATAGTCAATTGAAATAGAATTGTAAATCCAAAAATAGACCCCCACATATTTGGCAACCAGTTTTCAATAATGCTGGAAAGACAGTTCACTGGAGGAAGGATAATTTTTTTATTAAGTGATTTTGGAGCAAATGCTTAGCCGTATGCAAAATAATGACAATAATACATCTCAACCTCTTCTCCCACCACCTACACAGATTCACTCAAAATAGATCACACGTCCAAATGGATATACTAAAACTAAAAATCTCCTAGAAGAAAACATGAGAGAAAATCAAAGTGACCACGGTCTTTATGATTCTTGAACAGAACTCAAAAGCATGAAGAAGAAGACAAAAATTACTAAAGTAAATTTCATCAGTATTTGAATCTTGTTGAAAGGCACCATTAAGGAAATGAAAACAACAGGCAACAGTTAAAAATATATATATATTTGTAAGCAAAATATCCAATAAAAATACTTGTATCCAGAACATAAACAATATTCTTAAATTCAACAATAGGGAGACAAACAACTTAATGAAAATTTCACACACAGGAGAAATTGGAACAAATACTTCACCTAGAAGATTTATAGACAGCAAATAAGCATGTGAAATATATCAGAAGTCACTGGGGATATTCAGATTAAAGTCACAATGAGGTACAAAACACTAACCACCTTGTGTTTTGAGTTTTTCTTTCTTTCTTTTTTTTTTTTTTTGAAAGGTAGAACAACTGAAATTCTTATACACTATTTGTGGAAATGTAAACTGTATAACCCATTTATAAAACAAGTTGTTTTTATTAAAAGAGTATTTAATGTATACACACACATAACCACACAATTCAACTCTTATGCATATAAACCAAATGAATAAAAGCACCATTCCCCCACAAAGTCACAAATAATCATAAAAATTGTATTTGTAATTGCCAAAAATTGGAAACAATTGAATCATCTATCGATGGATAAATGGATGAAATAATTTCAATATATCCATACTGCAGAATGTTATTCAACACAAAAGAATGGATCATTAATATTTGTAACAACATGAATGCATCCTCAAACAATTATGATTAATAAAAATAGATTAAAAACAATTATGATTAATAAAAAATAGACAAAAAAGAGTTCATATTTTATGATTTCATTACATAAAATCCTAGCAAGTACACAGGAATCTATAGCAAACGAAAACAACATATCAGTGTTTGCTTGAGGACAGTGCAGAGGAGTGGATGACATTATCAAGAAACACAGGAGACTTTGGAAGTGATATGTAAGTTCATTCTCTTTATTTTGTTGATGACTTCCCAGATATTTAATGGTCAAAACTTATCCAATTTTACATTTTAAATATGTTTGCTGTTTGTCAAACACACCTTTAATAAAGCCATAATGGAAATAATGGTTTTTAATTCAGGATCTGAACAATAGAAAATCACTGGGAACATTTGGCAGGAGAGTGCCATGATTAATAAAGCATTTAATTAATTAATCACAGTCAATCACAATCAATTAGCAAGAAAGAGGGTTCCTTTTCTAGAATGTCAAGTAAGAGCATTTGTAGCACATATCACTTGGAGGAGCTTCATAGATTCCCTCTGAAACATGCCTATCTTTTGCAAATTTCCACTCTGGATGCCAGATACCTTTTTCTTCCTCTCTTTTTCCATGAATATTCCCATTCTCATTATAGTCACTCAAATTTCAGCTCTTAAATATATATCCAACAAGAGTTGATAGTGTATCAGTCACACATGGGAAACAGTTGCATGACCAGCTTTTTTTTTTTTTAATGCAAGTTTCGTCCTTACTGATGTGACCTCTCCCCCATCCCCATTTACCATAAGTGAATCCTCCAAGAACTTAGTAGACAAAGTTAGTCTCTATCCAGGGGAAAAATTATGACTTAGACAACACAATGTTTTATTTCTCTCTCTCTCTCTCTCTCTCTCTCTCTCTCTCTCTCTCTCTCTCTCTCTCTCTCTCTCTCTCTCTCTCTCTCTCCACACACACACACACACACACACACACACACACACACACACAATTGATAAAATCATAGTGTTGGTTTGGAAGAGAAGAGAATAGTTAAGTGTCATTCAGTGTTCTGAACTTGAAGTTATAAGTTTTTTCTAATGGGAAAAACAGTTAAAAACTAGATTTTTTTGTTATAATTAGTTATACATGACAGTAGAATGCATTTTGATACATCAGACATAAATGGAGTACAACTTCTCATTTATCTGGTTATACATGATGTAGAATTACACTGGTTGTGTAGTCATATATGCAAATAGGGTAATAATGTCTAATTCATTCTACTATTATTCCTACCCCCATACCCCTTCCCCTCCCTTCATTCCCCTCTGCCTAGTCCAAAGTACCTCTATTCTTCCTTAGTACCCCAACCCCCTATTGTGAATTAGCATCTGCATATCAGAGAAAGCATTCAGCCTTTGGTTCTTTGGGATTGGATTATGCCACTTAGCATAATATTCTCCACATCCATCCATTTACCAGCAAATGCCATAATTTCATTCTTCTTTAAGGCTGAGACTATTACATGTGTATATATACCATATTCTCTTTATCCATTCATCTGTTGAAGGAAACCTAGATTGGTTCCATAGTTTAGCTATTGTGAATTGAGCTGCTATAAACATTGACATGGCTGTGTCACTGTGGTGTGATTTTAAGTCCTTTGGGTATAAACCTAGGAGTGGGATGACTGGTACAAATGGTGGTTCTAGAAAAAAAACAACAACACTATATTTTATATTTTTAATGCAACTTCAAGACTAGTGACAAATATTTTGTAGTCATTTACATAGAGATAATAGTTGAAATGTTTGCAATGGATGAGATTCCAAAGGAATAAGTGAAGGCAAAAGAACAAAGATCCAAAATAGGAGTTGCTGAATATCCATGCTTGTAGTCAAAAGATGGGGAAAAAGTTTGAGAAATGAAGAAGGTACTCCTAGAGGCAAGAAGAGAAACAGCTGTTGCCTTGGAAGTTAAGAGGAAAAAGAGTTGGGAGCAAGTTTTAAAGAGACAGGCCAAGATCAGCCAAATTTGGACTGAGTCTAATCACCAATCTCATTGATCAGAAGAGGTGGGCTCAGTAGTCCAGGAGCACTCTTGACAAGCTAGGGATGCAGAGAGCAAGGAAGCAAAGGTAGAGCTGAATGCTGCCATTTATGCTAAGATAATTGCCAACGGGTTATAGATGAAGGTCAAGAGAAAGAAACTGGTAAGTGTAAAAGAAGATGCTAATGAAAAAAGGTAATTGGGAAACAAAAGAAGCATGAGGATATTCTTTAATTCCCAGGGGGAATTTCCCCCTCTGAAATAGGTAAAGAAGAAAAAACTGTGAAGGATAGAGCTGCAGTGAAGAAACCAAGAAGCACATAGAAATCTAACGACCAGCAAAATGTGAATTTAAAACAACAGATACCAAAGTCGGCAAAATTAAAAGAATCAATAACATCTGATGTTGGTGAGCCCGTAGGAGGATACTCTCATACACAGCAGGAAAGTCAACTACAGCAGCCCTTGTGGAGGGCAGCTCAGTAATGTTGACCAAAAATGCACATAATATTTTACTCCATGATTCAAGGAAACAATTCCATGAAAATCCATGTATACCTGTGCAATTAATTATGCCTGGATTTATGGCATAGCATTATTTACAAATGACAAAAGACATGAAATATGTAAATGTCTATCAGTAAATCAATATAAAAATAAATATCCATGACATACACAATACTACGAAGCAATTAAAGTGAATGGAATAGAACCATATGTGGTAACATGAAAAAATTTCCAAGATATGTTCACATGAAAAGGCAAATTGTCAGATAATTTGTGTAAAGCAATATGATTTCTATTAAATGACATTCCCAAATACATACACAAAACAGTATATGTGTGTGTGTGTGTGTGTGTGTGTGTGTGTGTGTAGGTACGTATACACACACATACACACACATACACTTTCATTCAAGCAATAGTAATTGGGTGTCAGCTGTACATTTCCATGAAGCTTATTTTAGTATAGAATACAAAAACACATAAAGGAAAAGGGTTAGGAGAATGCACATTGGATTGATAACGATGGTAATTTCTGGAAAACAGCAGGAAAGGGAATGGTCAAGAAAGCTTTATTTGATTTGCAGTGTTTATTTTTGAGTGATATAAGGTCTGAGATCGTGAAGAGTTACTTGATAGATAGACTGTCCTCATAAATGAAGTCCAGAGGGGAAAAATAGAGAAAAGAACATGAATCAGCTCCTGAATCACCTTTGAGTGTGAAAATGGGTCAGCAGAGGCTGCTAAGCCATGGATCTCCAGAGGGCTGTGAGCATAAAAGGCAAAGACTTAAAAGAATGGCGAGCATATAGAAGGGAACAGAGATGGCCAAAGGTGTGTTCAGTCCCACCACCAACCACGGTGGGTTTGGGAGACCTCTCCATGAAAGAGAAAAGAAGGAGGTATAGTATCGAAAGAGGAGGAGCGTATTTGAAATAGGGTAAGTTTGTGAATCTAGAGAAAAGTTGAGGAAAAGAGAACAATAGAACTGACACTAGCTGCATAGTGCAATCGACCGTGAGGATGAGCAGGTGCTACCAACAGAATGGCTAATAAGAGCCATGTCGAAACAGCCCAAGTGGAGGACTGGTCCATGAACTCGGGGTGTGGCTAATTGGGATAATGGAAACATTTAGGCAGGCAGGAAAATGGGGAGCCATTCAAAGGAAAGTCAGAGTGAGAACTGAGGTGTCTAGTTGCTGTTAGGCCTGGTAAGTCAAAGCAGGAAAATCAAGTTCCAGAGACAAGCGGCCATGTCCAAGTCCACACGCACACTTTCTCTCAGACACACGCCCTAAGATTCCAAACGTAAGGCACAGAATGAGTCACACCAACAGCGACAATTACTTGACCTGACAGGTATGTTTATTCTTCATTAAGGACAAGTGAAGATGTGAGAAAGCCCCACTTTTCTGTCGCCATTTAAAATTCTGCTGTGCTCTGTTCAAAGTTACGCGTCAGATTTTAATTGAATTGTCTCTCAATAAAGAAGTGGAGTCAGAAGCCAAGTGGAAAAACTTCAGGAAACAGTTACCAAAGGAAGTGTCCAGGAACAAACAATAAACTTCATATGCAAATTGAAAATAAAGTGACAAATTCCCAAAGGAAGTTTTAAAAGTTATGGCCTAAAGAGATTCTTTCTTTTTTTTTTTTTTTTCTAACAGGGAACGTGAATACTTGGTGTGTCAAGGTACAATCCAGTTGTTTTGGAACATTATTCCCCTTAAAGTTAAGCTCCATCATCCTGAGAAGTAGGTGTTATTCGCCCCCTTTAATGAACGAGGGCACTGAAGCTTGGAGAGACTGAATTATTTGCACCCCGTGTCCCACCATGCAGGCAGCATCTGGGTCCAATCTGCTGCTGACTGAGCACAAAGCTCAAGTGTTTCATCTGCACGCTGTATTATTTCTCCTCACGGAGAGAACGGCAGGGATTCATGTTGCTTCTGTGCAGAAGCAGTGCAGTTTCCCCCACCTCCATTAGAGCTTATTGTTCCCCAGGCCTGGTTCTTAATAACTTGATCCCTACAGGGGCCCTGTGCTGAAAGTGCTTTGCTTGTCACCCCCACTCCAAGGATAAGAAAGCTGAGGCACAGATAGGCTAGAGGATTCTGCCCACGGTCACAAGATCGGCAAGCAGTTGAGCCAAGATACCAAACATGGGGTCCTACTCCAAAGTGCTCACTGTTGGGCTGCACTGTACCAGAGTAGTTATTTATCTTTGCTCCGCCATAGAGGGAGAAGCAGAAAAGACTGGGATCCGAGAGAGGAGATAAAATATTTCTTTTAATTTTCCTCTCACAAAAATGTTAAGCAGACAAAAGAAAAACAAAGGTGGATTTTGTTTTTGCAGTCTTAACAATTCCAAATATCTGGAAGGCAATGGGCATGCCACAGAATTGAGAATTTCAGGACTCTCATTTAATGATTCCTAGAACTAAGGGCCTCTATGCTACACCAAATAATGCTAAAGGAAAATTTGTGAAGACATCAGGGAATAAGAGAACAAGAGAACACAGAAAGTAAGTACAATCAAGGTACAAATGAATAATAATGATAATAATAAGCATTTATTGAACACTTAATATTCATCAGACACTATTATAGACAGAAGATTCTGTCCTGTGTCAGGTCACTCAGTGACTTTCCCCTCTGTGTTAGACACTCAGAGCCTTTCCCTAGCAACAGCAAACAGAAGATTGGATTGGTTGGCAAATAGAATCTCATCAGATGCACTTTATTTTAAAATGTTATTAAGTAAAGAAGGATCTATTCGTTGAACTATGGGAGTCTATGATTCTAGAAATAAGCCTGGCTTTCTAAGGTTATAGACAAAGAAACAAATTGCTTAAATATCTGATTCTAATCATATAACAAGCAAAGAAATGGGGGCGGTGAGCAGGATCTAGATGAAGGTAAATAGTATCCATGATGTGTTCAAAAGGAATTTAGGAGCCAGGAAAAAGGAGACTATCAGGAATATATAAAGGAGGGAAAACAGAATTTTTAGGAACATTGTTCAAGGAATAACATCAGATTTAGTGAAAAATAAGATCCAACTAGAGCCTGGGAGAGGTAGCTCCGTGGTAGAGCACTTGCCTAGCATATGCAAGCCTCTGGTTCAATCCCCAGTATTGAAAAAAAAAAAAAGATGAAACTAAAATCAATAAAAGACATACTCAGTCCAAATAAAGTGCAGGAAAAAGTACTTTTAATAAAGAAACTGAAAAAAAAATCTGTCTCTATTTTTTAAGCTAGATATTTCCCAAAGATCCCATTCCTTCATTTGATCATAGTAGTAATAAAAAAAATTGTAGTGTCCAAGTATATCAGGCCTTAATTTTAAATATCTACTTACATCTGAAGTATATTTAAGTGCAATATCTCTCTACTCATAAAAAGCCTAAATATTTCCTTTATATGATCTGAGGCTTGATGGAAGCAAAATGAAGAAAACGGGAAGTAACCCAGCCGCTTCTGCACAGCTGGGCATGGGCTTGAGAGGAGGAACCACCACCGTTTCTCATGGAGTTTGTCAGATAGGCAAGGCGGAGGAGGGGAAAGACGCTCTGGGTGAATGAAGTAATCAATCGATGTGATCAGGTCCCCTTGGGATTCTCCTCTAAACCAACCTCCCCTCCAGTGGGTGGTGCACCAGCTAAAGCAGGCTGTGCAGCAGAAGGAAGTGTCCTGCAGGGCAGGAGAGAGGCAGAGCCTGTGATCCGGCACATTTCATAAAAGTCCTGGGAGGGGCCATTATTTCTAGACTTAATGAAACCATAATTAGGAAAGTAAAAGACATAAAGAGGAAGTATTTTCCCTTATAGCAGAGGCTTGGCTGAAAGAATTACAAACTCTTTCATATCAGATGAAGTCTCATTTTTCTTCCTAACAAGACCCAGGTCTGAGGAAAGCACAGGATCAGAGATACAGACTGGTGGATAGGAGCTGGTCCATAACTGATCTAGACTCTTGAAACAATCAATGTCATGAAAAACTGGGGAGAGAGGATCCAAAGATACTTATCGTTAACTAAGGTTACAGATATATTATTTGAGACTGTTAGATCAATTATAGAGACAAGGAAGCAAATAAAGAGGGTGGAGAAATTCAGTGCGGAGGCAAGATTTTAAGACATGAACAGAATTCATAAGATATGCAAAGTACAGATGAATCAGTTGGTAACCTCTGGAACACATACGATTGCACAAAATGCAGACCGTGCCAAACAAAGACAGAAAGGGGTGGAAAAAATTAGAAGCACCTTTGCAAATCCGACTGACTACATCAGGCGAGGGCAGAAAGGCAGACCTCAGGAACAGGTTCCCACTGCAAGCAGCAGCAGACACAGGAGGGGTGGCGTCCAGGAGGATTTGGTAAAGGTGTGGCATTGTTCAATAATGCCAAAGGAGGGAGGGCATTTGGCTGTCAACAAAAGAAATCACTGCAAAGCAGTAAGAATTGTTTCCAGACTAAATAAACAAAGCCATGTTATCATTTTGGAGCTTTTGAATTATATTTATGTTAAAAATAAAATCAGCTCTTTAGCTGATTATGTTGGAAACTATTGATCTAGGTAAATCCTCCCACTTCACTGTGAGCTCAAGGAATCATGGTCTTCCACAATGGAAGGTCCTCACAGTTCATCCATTGCGTATATGGATGAAAATAATGGGTATTAAACTAGCCTGGTAGTGGTAGAACCAGGATTTGAACCCCAGTATTCATAGAATAAGAGAATGAGATCGGAGAGCCTGGGGTAAGGAGGAGTTTGAGCAAGAGCAGATGATGGGGAAGAAATACATTCATTTTTGAAAGAAAACTTTGGGCACAAAGAATCATCCTCAGGGTGGGGGTTTGTCACAAAATGTCCAAAGAGCACAGAAAGAAGGTTAGTTGCATTGAAAGAAGGCAACTTCAACCAATTCCAGCTTCATTGAGGGTAAAAATAAAACCATCCTCAAACAACTCACAATGAATCCCATTGTCATGCATAATCAAAATTAAGTTAAAAATGAATACAGATGAATTAACATAAAAATATTTTGTTTTCCTTATTTTGGTTGACTGTATTCTCAATTTTTCATGCTCTTTTCAAAGTAAAATATGCTCTTGTAGCAGAAATTGTGAGCTATTCCCCAATATTTGTTCTCTCCCTTTTTCTACTAGAACAAGCCAAACTTAAATTTATGTGGGCACCTGGACATTTCCAGCAAAAATAAAAACACTTTCTCCAGATTTTGATTACAGTCAGATAATAGCTGTATGACTTAGTTCTGCTCGTGGGATGTGAGGTCCAGTGTTGTGTGCAACTTTGACTCTTTGACTAAAAAGAAGTCTGCATGTTCCTTTTTTCCCCCCATCCTCTGGTCTACTTCTTGGTACCCACATGGGATGGTTTGTTCTCAATCCTCCCATTGTAGGAAGAGCAAAGCAGAAAATTGTCCCAGGTCCTAGGACATTGTTTAGCTGATACAATTGCTCTGAACTACTTACTTTCAGGCTTCTGTGTGAAAGAGAAACTTTCATCCATATCCTTCTTACTAGCTCAAGACTGCCTCACTCTGGATTTTTTTTCCCACCAATTAAACAAACAAACAAACAAAAAAAACCCCAAACCCTTTTTGTCCTTTGGTTGTTTAAGCAGTGATGATTTGACATCTCTTACCAATAGAAAAATGCACTACCTAACTGATACAAACCCAGAAAGGATATGATTGTTTGGAACACTTTAGAGGCTCATTTACTTCAAAAAGGGAAACATGGAGGATGCTCAGAGTTAATTTCAGGGCACAGATGTAAGAATAAAAAAGTAGGACACAAGGACCACTTGAGTGGGCTAGTGACACTTATTTCTAATCAAATGTATTTTAGAATCAAAGATTAAAGTAAAACAATGACTGTGTTTAACTGACAGGGGTATACTACAGGATGTGAAAATCAGAGCAAAAAGGAAAAGAAAAGGAAGAACATAGGCTTTGATGTCCATGTAGCCACTGTATCATCACAGAGGTCCTAAGGTCACAGAAATGCCAAGGCAGAGTTTCATCTGGAAAATCAGTCTACCCATTTAACTCAACTCTCCTTTGCGCTACAATGTCAGGACCTAACTTTTCAATCATGTTATATGTCCCGTCCGGCAGGACACATCAACGTGGGCAATAAACCTAGATGGGGAGGAATGAAGGGACAAGAGACACAAAAGGTGACAGCAAGACAAAAGTTCTGATCAAGCTGCAAACTTTTATTGTTCACACAGGGGTATTTACATGCTGGGGATGGGGAAGCTCACCGCAATTGCTGGATGTGGGTGGGTATTCATATGCTAGGGATGGGGAAGGTCTCCAATCAGCAATTGCTGGATGTGGTTGGTAAAACTGCCAGCTGCAAGATGTCTGATGATCCTGATAACCGCAGGATGTTCCAGGGAGATAGGTAGCTGCAGGATGCCTTCCGGGCAGGATGTCTCCCAGGGGGCTGTCAGGCTAATCTTTGAAGGAGAATGTCCTTCTAGTCCCCAACAGTTATATTAACTTTGCCACATCCTAAATTATTCCTTTAGCTACTCACAAGATTCACTATCCTTGTTCTTTTCAATTTATTCTTTTCAAAACTCTGTACCTTGCTTTTCATCAGCTTTATCAAAACTCCCATAACTCTTGAAAACCAGAAGGTGTCTTCTATGGTCCTTGGTCACATTCACTTACAGAGAGAGTGGGAAAGGTGCTCTAGGGACAGAGATCGCCCAGACACAGGGTACGGACAGGAAGAAGACTGCTGAAGGGATCGATGCTCACATGGAGATGCTCAGAAAGCATCTGAAGGCAAAAGAACTAATGCGTGGCCCTAGGGAAGTCAGTCTCAAGGTCAACTTTCTGTTGGTCTCTTGGATCCTCCCCATAATAGTTACCTGCCTGAAGCTGGATGCTGGCACCTTATCAGTTTGCTGTCCCTGTGTTCTTGCTAGGGCCTTGGGATTTAAGTTACTCATGCACTCAAGAGACCCGGATTTGAAGGAGAGAGAATGATAAAATTTCACACCCATGTATGGCTAAGATAACGCTTCTCTGTATTTTTCCATATATTGTCTCACTTAATCTTCACATCAATGAACCAGTGACTATTTCTCACTGAGAATAGTCACTGGTTCATTTTTTAAAAGTAACTTATAATTTTTAAATAAGATTTACTACATATTAACAGGTAGATTAACAGAAAATTAACAGGTAATTTATGATATATTATAAAATAGAATATTTTTCAAATTTCAAACTTGTTTTATGATACTATTTAATGATGTAGAAAAGAGTTGTATTGGTTGGCAACTGATACATGAATAAGTGAAAAAAATAATTTTTAGTTCAAGATGGTAGAAAAAATAATTTATGTCTACTCACTCCACAAAAACTATAAACTATTGAAATCTGGTTATGAAATTTAAAAAAAATACAATTGCAAATGTTAGAAGGAGGATATTGGCTAAGCAATTAGAATGACTATGGCCAAAGTGTTATATAAATCATCGAGGAAAGAGCCACAAATAACACAGGCAGGGGAGGAAACAGCAGGTGAAGCAGGACCCTTTGTGTTCCCTGTGTCCTTTGAGATGTTGTCAGAGCATGAGAAAGGTCTCAGAGCACCACTAGATTGAGGAACATTATGTTCTTTTTTTTGACCGCATCAAATAACTTTATTCACACAAAAATTCCTTAATTTACAAAGCCTCAGTCATTAGGGTGTCCACAGTGTTTAAGGAACTTTAAAAATATAATGTTTCATACCAACCCAAGTAAACCAAGTACAAAAAATATTCATATAAAGTTGTTCACACGTAGGTCCTAGATTACCGGCTTCTGTGCAAAAAAAGAAAATAAAGAAAAATAGATTTATTATCTAGTATTAAAAACTAACTTTGTGCCTGGCTTTAAACCTCCCTCATGCCCTAGACTGTCCCACACAAATTTGAAGAACTCATCGTACATCCTGTCTGCCCTGCTGATGGGAAGAAGCCCCTGGGGTACAAGACTTCTTTAAAGCTAGGGCACGAGATGACTTAAAGCATCCCCAAATAAACTCCCTTCCTCCCATGTCTCTCCTAGAAAACGAGTCTAGGGTGGGGGGCTCCCTTTGATAGCCTCTGCAATCCAATGGCGGTTGGTGATGGCGGTGGATGCTAACAGTGGCCAGTACTACGACTGGTTTCCCTTCAAGAGCATGTCTAGGAGAGGAGCCCCCTGCCCTCAGAGCCAGGCAGGGGCAGGGCAGGACCGCACTGTGCTCCCAGTATGTTCTTGACAGCTGCTGACCAGGTCCTCTACGCACCACGTGTGAGCTGCTGAAGCAAAGGGCTGCATAGCAAGGGTGAATTAGACTGGCAGCGGGAGAGGGGCAGCGGCTCCCAGGGTCCAGAGTGCTTGTCGAGGAGGCCAGCCTGCCAGTGCACACACCACACCGCACCCACGCTCAGTCAGGGAATGGTCATCAGAAACCAACTTACCTTTCATGCATAAACATGTTGGACAACTGAGTATCATCAGGCATTCGATGTTTGAAAAGCTGAGGGCAAATACCACTCTGGACATTTGTAAAACCATTCTGTTACCCTTTTGAGAATACAGGGAAAACACACCGCCCATTGCATCTGCAGTTTTCCGTGCTACTGAAATAACAGGCAGCAAAGGTGGTCACTGGCTTGAATGAATGATCCCCATGGCTGTTCAGGGGAAATTGTGTGGCAGTTACATAACGGTGACAAGCAGAGCATTCCCTGGGGTGCCTCCCGCGTTAGCTTGTCCAATATCCCTACATAATGAAAATGACAGCAACCCAGAGAAGTCAGGACCCCAAGGACCAAAGACTTAGATCCTCTGAAAATGAAGGTGTGATTCATTCTACCAAGAAAAAAAAAGCCACTCTGTCCATCTAAGATGCTGGCAGGAAAGAGGGAGGTGGAAGAAGGCGGCTATGACTCTTATGATCTCATGACCAGCAAAAAGAGCAAGGACTGAGACAGCCATTTTTTTTTAATGCTTTCTTTTTCTACCCGGCCTTATAATTTGCAATATACCTGTTATGGGAAGACACTTGGATAATGATGAATACTTTAGGTTCAAGGTAGATTCAATCAATCACATGTTCAGTCTCCTGGTCTCCTTCTTAGGAAAAAAAGAACAGAGGTGTGTAATTGTGAAGAATTATGACTAATGATGACCCTAACCTAAAGACAGCCAGCCAGGATCACTGGCTTAAAGATACATGCTCATCCACCTTGGGGGGAAATGAGTCAGGTCCACCAGTATTCAAAATCAACCAGTTCAGGACTCTTGTTTACTAAACTTACATTTTTGCTTCATTCACAGACTACAAAGGAAGTTGTCCTCTAACACCGCAAATAAGGCAAAAATAATTGTTAATACATTTTCCCACAAGAGTCCTGGGAGGCACTAGGTTCTGCCCCAGGATGACCATGGCACACCCCATCTCTTCATTGGTGAAATAAGAGTTTATGGTGATCCCGTTCTCAGACCAGCACAGACTCCTGTGTGGTCCTCATCCCACCTGCTCCAGAGTCACTAATGAGTCCTGGAGATGTGAGGCAGAGTGGCTGGCTGCTGGGTCTCTTTTGATCACTGTATGTGATTGAAAAGAAAGTAGGAGCCTTTTTGATGGTCTGTCTTTGCTCTTCTTTTGTTTTTTGTTTGTATGCTGAAGTTTCCATCTAATTACTATTTTAAAAATAAACAAAGCCTTAAACATTCACCCCTTTATTATGTAGAACAGTTCAGCTCTGCCTAAAATCCTGTAGCCCGATTTACACATTCACACTATATTTAGCCAAAAAATAAAAAATTCAAAAGGTGACAGCCAACCTGACTTAACCACTGGACTTTTACAGGGGATCTTGAGAGAACCTTGTAGGACTTACACAACCACATTACAGCCTCACTTGCCCCAAATATCTTACCAACACATCGCCTCCAAAGGACAGCTTCAAACCAGGAAACGAAACAAAACATCACAACAACTATCCCCAAGGAGAGCTTCAAACCAGCTGCTAAGGAAAAAAAAAAAATCATTCTCTATCACATTATACTAACTTCTGCTTGAATATTTCACAAATTGGCTTGTGTCTCTGCCAACCAACTTTTTAGCAGCGCTTTTTTTTTTTTTTTAATTATTCAGTGGCACTTAGCAGAGGAAAAATCCCTGGATCATAGAAAAAGGCAAACAGCACGATGACACACAAACTTATTTGAGTCCCAACAAAAACAGTCTCAAAGGCCCTAATCACTTATTTACAAAGACAAAATTGTTTCCATCTGGAAAAAGAGACTAAATGACATAACTGGAGATGTACTTATCTCTAGAAAAGCAGATTAAGCAGGAATAGACACTTGACACATAATAAAATAACTTTGATATAATTAATTTAAATTACAGAAATTTCCTATTATCAGAAGCTCTGAATCCCTTCATCTCTATTACCACCACCATCCCTGAGAAAAGGAAAGCATTTAACTGAAAGAGAATTGTTCTATAAAATGTTTATAGAATAAAGTACTGTCAATATTCTTCTGAGTGTTTGGAATTTAAAAAGTATTGATGGAAGAAGCTATTCTAATATCTTAAATTTTCTCATCTAAAATGAGAAAATTTTTAAAAATATAAGAACAAATCTCACTTTTTCTTTTCTTTTTTTTTTGTTCAGGTCTTAAGCTGAGAGTGGTTGATTGATATGTTACTCCAAATTCTAAGAGAAGTTCTTAATACTTCCTACTTTGCTAATTTATTTGAACCCCATTTCAGGATATGTAGATTATCACAGGAAACATAGTTACCTTGCCATCGTTAATAGTCTTTAGAATGAATTACCTAAAATCAGACGCATTGCTATGTCCCTTTGTAATCGGCTACCTTACTCTGTTCCTACCAAATTCAAATGAAAGAAAATGATAGCTCTTGGAGACCATTAGGAATAATTATCCCTTCTACAATCTGTAATTTGATCACGGATAATTATGTGATGTAACAATGGAGTAATTAGACTTGTTTCTCTGTCTGTGTTTGTGTGGCCTCCTCATGTCACATTTGCTAAATTATATTTTCAAATGACCTATTAAAATTGGTCAACTCCATAAATGTCCTGGATAGAAGAGATTTAGATAATTGCAATGTATGTGGTACTAGAGATTGCATCTGATTTTCCTTCCTTAATAATGGAAAAGTAAATTCAATAAAAATTTATATCAAATTATTTCAGTGAGCAGACACTGTTTAGAGACAAGTAAGCAAATATGACAAGGAAATCATAATGGAATATAAGTCGTGGGAGGAGAAAAATATTCCTTAAAAGCCACACAAATAAATACATCTTCACAATCTAGGATAAATACAATAAAAGACAAGGCGCAATCTCCTGTGAATATATGATTCAGAAGTTTTCTTTGAAAGAGAAACATATGAACTGAGAATTTTTTAGTTGTATTGTATGGTAAAATAGTCATAACAATATATATCATTTTAACTGTAATACAGTGACATTAAATACATCCACAATGTTATGTAACCATCACCACTAAGAAAAAAAAATCCTTACTTATTAAACAATAATTCCTCCTCCTGTCTCCATCCCCTGGAAGCCTCTACTCTGTTTTCTGAATCTACCAATTTGCTTATTTTTGGCACCTCATATCTGAATGTTTGGGTTCCCCCATATTTCATATGCTGAAATCCTTA
This sequence comes from Ictidomys tridecemlineatus, assembly GCF_052094955.1. Classification (NCBI taxonomy): domain Eukaryota; kingdom Metazoa; phylum Chordata; class Mammalia; order Rodentia; family Sciuridae; genus Ictidomys; species Ictidomys tridecemlineatus. The sequence goes on from NC_135478.1 coordinate 219,719,770, forward strand.
CCCAAGTTGATGATATAAAGGAGAGAGGCTTTTGTGAGACCCTAACCCTTTCTGCCATGTCAGAACCCAGGGAAGAGATGACCATGTGTGAAAGAGGAAGCACAACTCTACTAGACCCCAATCCACTGCTGACTTGATCTCGAACTTCCAGCCTCTGGGACTGTGGGAAACATACTACTGTTGTTCATAAGTCACCAGTTTACAGTATTTTGTGAAACAGTCCCATATAGACTAAGATGCTCATATAACTGGAATCATGTCATGTTTGTCCTTCTGTCTCTGGTTTGTTTTGTTAAGCATAATGTGTTTGAGGTCCATCATGTTGTAACATAGATCACAATTTCATTCCTTTCTGTGAATAATATTCTATTGCCTGTTTATTCCAGGTTTTGTTAATCCATTCATATGTTGATGAACATTTTTATTTTTCCACCTGTGAGATATTATTGTGAATAATGCGTTATGAATATTGGTATACAAAAATCGTTCTCATCCTTGACTTGAATTTTGGGGAGATTACTAACGCGTGGAATTGCTGGATAATCTGGCAATTCTATGTGTAGCTTTTTGAGGCAGAGTTACAATGTTTTCACAGTGGGCTTCACAATCTTACATTCCCTCCAACTGTGCATAAAAGTTCCAATTTCTCCACTTCTTCACCAATGCTTGCTACTTTCTGTTTTTAAATAACTATCCTAGTAAATGTGAGGTAGAATCTCCCCATGGTTTTAATTTGCATTTTCCTAATTCCTAATGATGCTGAGCCTCTTTTCACATGTTTATTGGACATTTGTAGATCTGTTTTAGAAAAATGGTTATTTAAATCTTTCATCCACTTTTGACTTGACTTGGGTTGCTCATCTCTCTCTCTCTCTCTCTCTCTCTCTCTCTCTCTCTCTCTCTCTCTCTCTCTCGTTGTTGACTTTTATTAGTCCTTTATGCCTCTGGAAATCAATCCCTTAGCAAATATATAATTTCCAAATATTTTATCTCATTGTATAGATTGTATTTTTTGCTTTCTTGATAGTATCATTTGGTGCAAAAATTTTTTAATTTTGATGAAGTCCAACATCATCTATTTTTTTCTTTTGTTGCCTATAGTTTTACTGCATTTCTATGAAATTGTTGTTAAATGCAATGTCATGAAGATTTCCCCAAGTGTGCTCTTCTAAGAGTTTACAATTTTAGCTCCTAAGTTTAGATCTTTGATCCCTTTTAAGTTGAATTTGCATATGGTGTAGGGTAAGGGCTCAACTTCAATCTGTGGCATACTCTTTGTTGAAAAGATTGTTCTTTCCCCGTGAAATAGCTTTGGCACTCTGGTTAAAAATCAATGACCATAGATGTAAGGGTTTATTTCTGGGCTGTAAGCTGATATTTTAAGGATGAACAAGAACTAAGTAATTGACAAAAGACAAGGAAAAAAAACTCTCTGAGGAGAAAGACTGATTTGAACAACAGTCAGTATTGAATTCCTTTATGGATGACTAAGAATGCAATCTTGATGCTATCTCATTTTTCCATTCCCCTACACATAATGTGTTAAATTAATCTGGCATTTAAATCTCCTTTGGGGGAGATTCTGAGTTATTTACCTTCCTCAGGGGTCTCCCAAAGAGTAATACAGGATGTCACTAAATCCATTCTCCTTCTTTGTCATGCAACCAAGGTGTCATAAACATGTCTCTTTTTTCTTCTACTATTCAATAGGTCACAGTCAATCAGAAAAGCATAATTCCCAAGGCCAACAGTTAATTCTCATAAATAATATGGAACAAAGTTGCCATGAGGGAAAGTCTCTCTTACTACAGCGAAGCCCTCCTTGCCCATGTAAAATTAGTAATTTACCCTCTTATTAGAAGAGCTCTTTCTAGGCAATTAGAAGATGGGGGCAGGGGATGAGATAAAGGATGGTGTCTTAGTCGGGATTTCATAAGCACTAACTTGGGAAATTTCTGTAATTTACACTAATTATATTTAAGATTTTACATTATCTGTCAATGTCTTTTTTCCCCCATTACTGCTTTGAATGGAATGAACGGATATATCCAGTTAAGAAATGTACTCTATCTTCCAGTATGGAAATAAACAATTTCATGTCATTAAAGTGATTAAAGTATTTAAGTCTATACTTTTGTTGAATTTGAATGTGAGCATACCATAATTTTTAAAAATCATCTTCCATGTGCACACTGCATTCTCTTGGGTTTATACTAAATAAAAAGTGGGATCCTTTCTAAGTTATATACCTTTTCATGATTGCTGATTTAGCAACACAAAGACTCAGATGAAGCTTTGAAATTATCCTCGTAAGAGTCTAATCAGTGGTGGAGAGAAGTTCCCATCATCTTCCTGGCTTTCCTGGGATTATTATGGTGAAGAGAAGGGAAGAGGTGGGAATCAGGGAGAGGCCGGTTCCTCATCCCAATTAAGTGTGTGTGACAGTGTAGGTGTATGCCTGTGTGTGTTGTGTGTTTGTGTGCATGCACATGTGCATTTAAACTCTATGGTTTTAATATGCATACATTTAATTATAACATGCATTAATTCACACTGTCACATAGTTCTGTTGTTATTTGAGAAACTAAAGGGCCCATTGTCCCCATAATATGGTGTCTTGTATATATAAATATTTCCCAAAATGCAAGAGAACAACTGTTCATGTAAGCATATTGTAGAATGAGAAAGAGACTCTTTGTTATTAACTACATAAAGAGATCCATGATGTCCTTATTCCACCCCTTACTATAGAAATTGTCCTAGAATATTACGCTCATTAAAACATTGTACTTCATTTGACATCTGTCACTTTAATTATGCTTTTTATATTTTTAGGCTTCTTTTTTACTTCTTACTCTATTTTACCTTTGGATGAATGAACTATGCCCATTTGCTTTTATCTTTTATCTATGACTTGTAAGGTTAACACCCTATTTTAAAGATAATTTTGCACGATTATCTTAAGGCATTAAAATTCTTTTTACCTGATTATGCCAACAAAAACTACTGACTTCCTCTGATGGGTGTCAAAAGATTTAGCACTGATGACATCCCCATCTTTGCTATTTCTCTTTCATATTTTGCATTATGTTAACCTGGAGTTTAAACTCTCTTTTTATAAAAAAAAAAAAAAGATTTCTTTTTACCTTTGTTGCTCTAATCTTACTCCTGTTACTCTTGATTACTTAATTTTCCTCTTGTTATTGAATAATGATTTGCAGGTTTATATTTTATTTTGTGTTTTATTTATCCAACAATTTTATATAGTTTATGTGATTATAACTGCTTTTTCTCCATCACAACTTCCCTAATAAAGAACACATTTCTTATTTATCACTTAATTTTTCAGAGTGCATTTGTAAATGTGCCTTGTTGGAAAATAGCCTGGAGTAGCAAATTTTCTAAGACTTGCAGTTCTAAAAATGGTCATATCTTGCCTTTTGAAGATAATAAGCCCTTAGTTAGAGATAAGATATTTAGGTCTGTATCCATTAAAGATGTATGGAGTTGCAAGCAACACAAATCACAACTAGAGGTGTTTGGAACAATCACAGCTGTCATTGAACAAGAAGTCTGCAGGTATGTGGTTGCTAGTTTTGACCCCCAATATGGTGCTGCAGCCCCCACCAACATGTGTGTGGTAAGCTGAATAATGGTTTCCAAAGATGTCCATTTCCTAATCCATGGGACCTGCCATGCTAGTTTTCTTGGAAGAAGGATTGGAGGCTGCTGATCTGCTAACCTTAAGATGGGAAGACTATCCTGCATTATGGAGTGGGTTCATCATAATCACAAGGATCCTTGTGAGTGGGCAAGGGAGGCAGAGTCAGAGAGACTGCAGCACAAGAGGGATTCATCCAGCATGGCTGGCTTTGAACACAAAAGAGTCATGGGTAAGGAATGCAGTGACTCAAGCCACTGGGAAAGGCAAGAAATTGGATTCTCCCCTAGAGAATCCAAAGAAATATACCTTAACCTATTTCAGATTTATGACTTCCAGAATTGTGAGATAATAGATTTGTTTTCAGTCACTAAACGTGTTGTGTTACTGCTGGGAACTAATGCAAAGTCCAAGTGGTTATGTTAAAGCAATACAAAGGAGAAATGGCCATGTTAGTCAAATTTGTCCCCTCCCGTCAGAGATCCAAAAATTTGCTCAGAAATCCCCCCAAAAGATTTGCCACAGACCAGACTTAAGCCTTCCGTCTACTCTGCAAGAAATGGAGGGAGGGCAATTATTCTTTTTAGCTTTGGCATTGGGGTAGCCCAGAAAAGAGTTGGGAATGACTGGCATGGTTGTGCACACCTGAAATCCCAGCAACTCTGGAGGCTGAGGCAGGAGGATGCCACCTCAGCAATTTAGAGGGGCCCTATCTCAAAATAAAAATAAAAAGGGCTGGGGGTGTGGCTCAGTGGTGAAGTAGTATTCCTGACTTCAATCCCTGGTACAAAAAAAGGGGGAAAAAAAGTTGAGAGTGGCTTTTGAGAGGCTGGTCAATGGTGTTATATTACCTTTTTATTACCTCTTTCATCTGAGAACTCTGAAGGATTGCTCTTTACCTTCTCATTGATCTGTGTCCTCTCCCCCCCCAAAAAAACCCCATATGAATGTGTCTTAGTTTAAATTCTTGTTAAGTAAACTCTATATGTGAATTGTTTGTATGTGTATGTATATGTGTGTAGGTGTGTGTGTGTGTGTGAGAGAGAGAGAGAGAGAGAGAGAGAAAGTTCCAAGAGACAGACTAGAAACTACTTACCAGAATATACCTTGGCATTGAGTTCTGCTTATCAGTTTTACTTAGAAAATGGCAAAATCTCTAAATTTTCATGACTTTTTTCAGTTAATTAAAAAAAAACTGTTAAGTATTTGTTAAGTGCTTATTTATATGTACCAAGTACTGAAATAAATTTCTTTATTTTTATTTTATTTCTCATGTGTATTTTATCTTCCTTCTCATTTGGGAATTATTAAGTTTAGAATTTCCTATTATATTTTCAAAGTCTTTTACCTTCTCTATTATTTAAAAAAAATCTATTTGTGTCTCACACTTGAATGTCTTCCAGGTTCATCTTCTATTTCAGGGGTTTGTTTTTCCTGGAGTTTTAAGTCTTCCCCTTCATGGCTGAGATTTTATTTTAGATGTTATGTTCTTTTTTTTTAACTCTCTTTTTATCTCAATCTTTAATAACAACTTGCATGCCTTTTAATTTATTAAGAGTATGAAGTGACGACATTTTTTAAGCTCTTACCATATTTGCTCATTTTGCACTTTGCCCCAGATTTTAAGAGGATCTCATGTTCTATTTTTGATGTTATTTATTCATTCCTGTTAGTAACGTATTCCACTTCGTTGTTGGTGTTTCAAGTTCTGCTGGGATAGATTCTCAGAAACCCATTTGAGGGTAGAAAGAGATGTATAATCTAAAACAAGGGATTATTCAGGAGTCTGAGCACCAGGACATGTCCCCCGCACCTCTAGATCTTGTAGGCACATTCCACACAGATACAGGTCAGCATTCAGGCTGTGGGGTGTGGATGTGAGCATTACCTGAACCAGACCAAGAGGAAAAGACTGCATCTGACTGGAAGAGCAGCCCTGGGACCATCTGCTCCCTGAAACCATCATCCCATCTCCTGTCTGGATCTGAAAGTAGAGGACAAAAACAAGAAAAGGAGCAGGTGGTGGTGTGGAGCATCCATCAGTCCTGTGCTGCTCATGGGGCCTTCCCAGAATCATATAAAAACCTAGAAAGTTTTCAAATTTTAATATTTACAAGAGGAACCACGAGGATTTGTGACTTTTCTTTGACTTACTTTAGTGAAAAGGAGGCTCCTAGCATTTCCATTCACTCCAATAAGTTTCAGAAGTCATCTTTGAAAATTAAAAAATTGTATTAAAGAGGATGGTTTGGGGAAAAACATCAGCAAGGATGGTTATAAAAAGCCTTAATCTTTGCTGATTACAAGAAAAGATGTAGGTAATTGTGGTCATATTGTCTTCTTTATGGCACAGGCTGTGTGTTGCCTGTCCAGTATTCTTTCTCTCCCCCTCACTTTCTAACAGAAGTTTCATTTCACTTGGTGCAACTTGGGTTTCCCAGTTTCTTACCGGAAGGGAGGGTCATGTGGCACAATCCTGGGCAATAATATATGACAAGAAGTCACTGAGCAGAGGTTCTGGAAAGCTAACGTGAAACAGTGCTAACTTAGCCAGATGAATCTCTTTAATCCTGTTCCCTTCTTTTTTCTTGCCAAAAATTAATGGCTGTTTTAACTGGAGCTCTGGTCAACGTGTAGAGAACCTGAGGAAAAGGCCTCACTCTGAAGAGGGAGCCTTGCTGACCTGGGCCTGCATAGTACTCCAGGATCACCTAATTTGTTTAAACTACTGTGGTATGACCCTTCTGTTAGCTGCAGCTGAAGTCTCCTGCTCACTGGGATAATTTTGCACTCTGAGAGAAGAGTCATCCTCCTCCTCTCTGTGCATGAATACTTAACAATGTTTTTTTCACTGTTGTTTGGTTCAATTATTATCAAAGTGTAAATAATGATGGCAAAACCTACAGCAGCATCCTGGCATCCAGGGTATCAATAGTGGTCTCCATCTTTCAAGCAAACCAGAACCAAGTTTAGTTGGAGAAATGGGTATTTGACCCTTTCATTAGCAAAGGATTTGAAGAGACCAAAAATTAGCTACCTCATTTTTGGAAAATAAGATTTCACCTAGGGGTCCCAAATTCTCAAGACAGTTTAGCAAAAGCCCTAGGCCCCTTGTGAAGCCTTGCATTGGGGCCTATAACTTACACTTTGAAATAAGAGATATGGAAGCTCAGGAAATTCTTTTATTGCTTTTTTGCTAGATTTCTTACCACTAAAATTGCTTGTAAAGCTCTTTGTTTATAATAACATCAACTTACATCAGCTGTTCTGAGGGGAAATAAGGAAGAAGAAAATTGCACATCCTTCGGGAGTGATAGATATTGAAGAGAGAAAAGCCCAGGAAGGAGGCGAAAACTCAGGAAACAAGAGGCATCCCATCCCTCCAGAAGTTTCCTACTCAAGAGTGTCCTTTGGCTCCAAATGTACATGATAGATTGTTGTGTGCAGGAGATAACGAACTCCGTGAGGCATAAACTTTATTAAGTCCTGCCTTTTAGCACTGAACAAGTTTAAATATTATTATTTTATACTTATCCATTTTGAAACACTACTAAGCACCTAATATGAACCAAATATTGAACAAATGATACCAAAGATTTATATTCAACTTTAAAATGAACCTGGTACTTTGCTTTTCCATAGCTGTACAGTGGGGCATAATTTACAGTGCATTCTGTGTTTTCCATCTACGAATAAAATGTGGTCTAAAAACTCACAGATGAGAATATAAGGCCAATTGTTATCACAAATTTAAACTTTTTTATCTTGCGTATGATGGTGTTTTCTTTGAACACTAGATGCCTCTCACATTGTATTAGCAAGAGAAAAAATAACTAAGTACATAAGACTTGAGCAGAAAATATTAAAGGCACCTACTATGCTATGAGGCATGCCATACAATAGAAAGGAATATGGATATTTTTATGGTAATATCAATAAGGATGTTGCAAACTGCTACTGAAATTTCTGAGTTCTATAAAAAAATCTGTTTTAGTTTTGTGGACACTTTTATTTTAACATAACTTCATTATGTGCTTTATTACTTTTTAAAAGTTTCCAAAGCACCCATAAATGTCTAGCAAAATATACTGTTAATATATCTAGGAGCTAAGTCTGCTTAAAATGTATAAGATCATAATTTCAAACCCATGCATATGTATATAAATGCGCACACATATATACCTATACATGTGTGAATAATATTTATTTATATTGCATAGGATGTAAATTCCGGTTTTCCACAAAAGTCTTGGAAGACTTTGGAAAAATCTGACCAGGAAACGAAGGCAGCCCTTACCAAGAATCTTTGGAGCAAATGGAAGAAAGAGATCTAGTTATACCCACCAGTGCAACTGGAATTATTAATGAGGTCCAAATGCAGAATCATTAAACTTCATCAGTCTTATTAACTGACTCCCGATATTAGGTGTGAACAACCCCCTGGCCATGTAGGGACTCGTTCAGTAAGCTTTATCTTTCTTTCTATCACTGATTCAGTCAATTCATTAAAGTCTGTTTATCTCTCCTGGGTGCCACTTAATGAGTTTCATTGCTTTGTTTATTGTGCTTGTTAGCCCATAGATCTTTCACAATTTCCATTGGTTTCTGAAGGCTTCTTAAGTACTAGTTGTGATCAGCCCTTTTGCAGCTAGTGCTTTCATAAGCATGTCTTTGAACAAGTAAAAGACGCAGGAGACTAAGATGGGATAGGGTGATATGGGAGGGAAAAAAAAGAGCCAGAAGTAATTCCACCAGGTGCCTGCGTTCCCTGAAAGGACCAGCAGGTGGTAGCAACACTTCGCGCGAAGGCCCCAGCCCAGCTCCCTAGGACCGAAACAATAGACCCCTCATCCAGACCTGGGGTTAAGAGGTTAAGGGTGGGCGGAAATATTTTTTCTTGAGTCGCCCCCTGCGTTCCTCAACCCTGCCTGCGGGCACACACTGAGAGCGTCTTCGACCGCCTCTCATCACTGTGGGAAGGTTCTCTGTGGAGCGCGGGCAAGGGAGGAGGCGCCCAGAGGTGCAGCGACTTGCCCAAGCCATGTCAGAGCCGGGCAGCGACACCAGGACTTCCCCTTTTCACCCCCAAGCTTCCCAGTCCCTTGGGGAGGGTGGAGGGAGAAGGCTGGAGCCTGAAGCTCCGACGTTGACCCAAATTCAAGCACTAAAAGAGAAAAGAGTTCGAGGCTAGCGCAGGCGCCCCTCTCCCTGGCTGCATAACCTCCCGCACCACCGCCCGGACCCCCGAGATTTCTGTTGTCTTTTCCTCCACCCCCTTCTTTCTTCCATCTCTTTTTCTACGCCCACCTTAGTTCAAACCTCAGTAGGAGCCCACTGTCTAGTTCCCAGAGTTAAAGCCGAAAAGGAGGGGAGGCAAGGGGGTGCGTTTGGGGGCTCTGTCCCGCCCTGGGCGTCCGCAGCCGGCCAATTGCGCTCGGCTCCGCGCGCTCGAGCCCAAGGGTCTGAATACATCTCCCAGCCTCCCGCTCGCAGCCTGCTACTGCAATTCGCGCGTGCCACCCACCCACCCAGCCCACGTCCCTCCTGGCCGGGCCAGCACCCGCGGGCGGAGGCTGCCCGTCCCCCCCACCCCCGGCACTCCCGCGGGCCCAGGGCGCGCCCCGCATCTCCCCGCGCTCCCCAACGCTGAGAAAAGCGGGCGCCTCGTACCAGCCGCCTAGGCCAGGAGGGCGGGCTCCGCTCCCCGGAAGAGGGGAAAAGGAGGGCGGCCGAAGGGGCCGGAGAGGGGCGGGCCAGGCTGGGAGGGGACGCAGAGGGGGCGGGCCGGGCTGCGCTAGCTCCAGCCGCCGCTCCAAAGCAGCGGGCGGTGGGACCCGGGACCGAGCTTGGGGCGGCGATCGCGACGCTAGCTCTGCACCATCCAGCGCCCCGCCTCCGGAGAAGCCCCTGCCGCTAGCCCCTGGTTCGCCCCGGAATCCCAGAGACTCGGGCGCGGAGCAGACGCGGGGAGCAGGGTTCCCGGACCCGAAAGGACGCGCACCGCACGGGGTGAGCTCCGGGAGCAGTGGCTTCGCCGCGGGCCCTCGCGGGCGCAGACCTGCAAAGCTTGAGGCCGGCGGGAAGGTGAGCCCGGGTCGCAAGCGGCAGCAGGGGTGGAGAGGTGGGGGGGATAGTGTGCCTGGGGATAGAGGGATTAAGGTTTGCAAAGTGAGGGGGTCCTCCAGGCTGGGCCTCTGCACACCCTGGAGGGCCTCCTGGGGGAGTGCTGAGTATACCTCCCCAAGGAGAAAGCAAGCGGGGCTCGTGAGGGGCTAGGGAATACCCCCACATATCTCGTTGACGCCCCTCTATCCTTGTTGCTTGGCTTTCCTCCGCTGTTTTTCCAGAGACCCTTCTCTGGCTCTGCTTGGGGGTCCTGATCTGAGGACCGACTCTAGGCGTTAGGAAAAGAATTGCCCATCCCTCGGATTTCAGTGGCATCTCTCCAATCCCCTTGGAGCTGGGAGGAGCCAGGAGGCCCGTCCACACTTGCCCCCAGATCTGCACAGCATCCCCTGCGCCGCCCCTGATCCCCATCACCACATTTAAGTCTTGGAGGTGAGGCTCATTTTCTGCTCACAGCCATAACCCCCAAGTTGTAACCAAAGTCTCCTGCCTGCTCCTGCCCTAGCTCCACCTCCTCTCTGAATCTGGGTGCTTGGTCCTGACTGGTCCCCCACCCCCACCCACAGATCTTGGCTGTCTGGCACCCTCTCTCCTCCCATCCCTAGGGGAGCTGGCATGGGCCCAGCATAGCTGATGTTGTAATGTCCCTGGCAGTGCCCATGGAGAAGAGCTGCTGGGCCTGTTCCCAATCAGTTAACCCAGGCCCTCCACCCGCCAGGGGAACCTGACTCAGGCTCTGGAAGGGGAGATGATGGTCCTGAACTGAGAGACCAGTGGGAAGGAGCCTGAGGCTCTTCACGGTCCAGAGAAGCTGCTCAAGTAATGTGGCTTTGGGGAATTGAGCTCTGCTCAGTGGAGCAATGGACTCTTTTTTCTAGAAAGAAAATTAGGGTGGGGGTTCCTCTGTACTTGCCTAGTGACTATGTTCACTAGTCACTAGATGACTTCGAGTGACCATGGAGTTACCAGAATGCTAGGATCAACAGGCCTGGGTGACAGAGCATAGGAAAGGCAGGTGGTTCCTCTGGGATAACAGCATTCCCAGCCCCTCACTGTCACCTGCACCTGGGTGCCAGGCCCCCTGTCCACACCCTGCCCCATCACTCTAGGTGGAAGGGGAATGGCAGCATTGGGGTTGGAAGCCTTGGTTTCCCTATGTTCTCCTTCTTGCTTGGCCCCTTCTCTGCAGAATCACCTCCCAGGAGAGAGCTCTCACCCAGAGGGAGTGATGGAGCAGGGCCCAGGGTGAGGGACAGTTCATGAGACCCCTCCAGAACAGCACTGAGCAGCATATCTGACACACACTCATCTCCTGACTTGTTACTGCTGCCTACCTTGCCTTACACACACATTTTCTTACTCACTGTACCAGGGAGACACAGCCTCAGGCATCTGGGGACACAGGTATTGATCCCCCCAGCACCTTTCACTACTCATTCCTTGTGCACATTTGCCCATTGCCCCAACACCCCCTCATGCTGTTTTCCAGAGTCAAAGATGTCACCGGTCAGTGCACAGTCAGAGTGGCTTACCCAGACACTGCCTGCATCCTAAAAGCCTCTTCCAGCTCCACAGCCTGGGAGTGGGAGGCACATTTGTCTGAGTTGGCGTGCTCTGGGGGACAGTCTCAGAGGCTGGAGGCCTCCAGGGACACAGGACTATCCTCAGCTAGGTGATCCATCCATTGGCTTCTCTAGCCTGGGTAGCAGGGGATCAAGAGCCAAAGGACTGCCACCTCTCCCCTGTCTGTCCTGACGGCTGCCTTAAAGCCTGCCAGAATCCTTTTCAAGGCAGAGGGCCAGAGCACGGAGAGCTACCCAGAGGGTCTTCAGGGTGCAGATTAAAGGGCAGAGGAGGCAGCATTGAGCTGAGCAAGGATTATATTGGAATTTCCTGGGCGTTTAACAGCTGCAGAACAGGGCAGAGGACAGGGCCTGTGGTGCTGACCCCTCCCACGGTGACCCTGCAGCTAACAGGTGTGAGAACCAGCCCAGCAACCACAGCAGACATAAATGCACCCAGCCCCTCTCCATTGGGACACTCCCTCTCCCTGCTGACCTCTAGCTGACCGGCTCACCTGTCTAGGCTCCCTTTGCCACCAACTATGCCCTGTGTTACGGGTGTCCCCCTTTGTCCCTTTTTCCCTTTGTAGTCCCGGTCCTCTGCTTGACAGAGTGGCAGAAAAGCATGAGGACAATGTGAACTTCTTGGGAGAGAAGCGTAAAGAACAGGCCATGATAAAAAGTTGTTTTGCTTATGTTGCTCTCAGTTCATTCATGCTCAGCTTCTGCTGTCTCTTCATCTCTGCTTTCTTCTTCTAGATGAAAATTTCTAGGTATTTTGAAAGCTAGAGGATAAAAGACCAGGGGATAAAATATAAACATATGCTGTATTTGTCTAAGTTTTAAATACTTTCTTGTTTGGATTTTGTTGTAACTATAAAAAATAAGGTATGCTTATTGTAACAAGAGAAACAATTCCAATATGTGTAAGACGAAGCTAATTATACCCCACCTACCACCCTCCATTTCTACCTCCTACAGTAACCAATTTTAATGATCCAATGTATTTCTGTCATACCTGCCTCCAAGCTTATCTGGCTAGCATTATTTAATTTTTAAAATTCGCTTTGTGGATTGAGGTGCATAAACTCTATTAAGTAAGCTGGATTTGTTCATAAAAGTATCGTATTTAGCATTTAATTGGAGCATAGTTAATTTTTCAAATTGCATGCAGGTTTACCAATTTACTTTTAAATCTTTCATTTTCTCAAAGAAGAGACTTCATAAGCTATGCTTTATAAGCTAAGATTCTACAAGTCTCTAATTTTTTCAGGTTTCTGAAAACAAAATAGGCCCAAGAGCGTATCTTATTTTTGTCAACCAAAGAAATGTAGCAGGCTTGTGGATCTAGTCTCCAAGCCTGGAATCTCAGCTACTTCAGAGGCTGAGGCAGGAGGATCACAAGTTTAAGGCCAGCCTCAACAACTTAGCAAGACCATGTCTCAAAATTAAAAGTAAAAAGGGCTGGGGAGCACCCCTGCATTCAACCCTCAGTACTGAGAGAGAGAGAGAGAGAGAGAGAGAGAGAGAGAGAGAGAGAGGAGATAAATATGATATATCCAGAAAAGAAGCTGAGAAGAAGTATGAAGCTGTAGAATGCAATTTTTATCACATGAAACTAATCAGTCTCATTTTCTGAGCTGTCGTTTTACATCCACATTTCTGCTGCTTCAGTTGTTTGATATTTTTAAAACCTTATATGCATCTGAAATTTGAATGTTTTCCTGATTTAAGTCAGTTTTTGGCACTTTCTTGTGCAGAGATTTCTAAACACTGGCCAGTTCTTCTCATGAGCTGGAGCAGAGAGAGGACTGACACGCAGGCTCAGGGGGAAGAGAGAGACCTGGCCTTGCGGATGCCTCTTCCACATGGTGCCGCCGTATCCGTATCCTTGTGCTCCATGGTGCCCAGGATGTGTCCTGGGTGTTCCATGTCCACTGCCATTGAAAGTCTGAAAGTCGGCTTCCAAGTCCTGCTTGCTTAGTATTCCAGGCATGCGGAGCAGTCATGTTCTTGTCGCTTGTTTTTCTACCTTTGAAACTTGCTTCAGAAGAATCTGCAGTGGTATGAATTAGTTGACAGCAATTTATTCCATATCTTAAAGTTTTCTCTTGCTGTATTTTTATTCTTGCAGTAGAGATCCACTTAGGGTCTTTCTATCTGTTAAAAAAATAAAAGAGTTGAATTTATCTGTTTTGTTAGATAAGCAAGAACTGACCTGACTTCCTAGTCTGACTCAGCAGTCATTTTTCTTCTAAAGAAACTTGGTTCTAACCTTCAGTATTCTGGGTCTGAATCTGAAAGTCATTCCCATCAAATATCAGAATAAACTTATGGGCACTTTAGGATCCTCAACCATTTCATTTTTCATGAATATTTTTGTTCTTAGTAAAATTTCAAAAAAAAAAATTACTCAAGTGGCAATCTACCTGTAGTGTCTCCATTTTATTCTTTTCTTTCTGATGGTTCTTGATGTCAGAAACAAATTGACAAAGTAAATTGCTGCTACTCATTTCTGGATCTTTTGGAGAGAGGCCAGCTTCTTGTTGTCGTTAAGAGGCGTGCTAAGGCTATCCAAGCATGCCCTGATGCAGTCACAAGCTGCTGCATTACTTGTATTGTGGGTCATCAAGGGAACTATCTTGCCATTCTTCATCTTCTAGAATGTTCCATATGGTACCATTGATATTGTTCGTGAAGCATCTTTTCTATCTTGCTTTGCTGTCTTTCAATTTAAAAAATTCATTACGATGTTACCAAAATATTTATTATTCCTTCATGATTGTCTAGTTGTGAGTTTAGGGAAGCACAGTCCTTATTGTTTCTTCTTTGTACCCATCACAGAACCCATTCATGTTCTGCCTGAAAGAGACTATTTTAAAGAATATCTTCTGGGCAAATTGTAAAATAGCCTTCATTGTTTAAAAGCTTGCCTCTGGCCTTCTCTGTTCTTGATAACAGTGTTCCTAAAGACTGTGGCTCTGGACAGAATCTGGTTTGCTTTTTTGTGTGTCAAGCATGTTCCCAAATTCAGGCACTGAGAATTTGGGGATTGCACCTGCAACATAAATTGCTTCGGGGTATTTATTGAGCAGCTGTTGGTGATGGAGCCAATGCTTCTGAAGTTAAGAGAGCGAGGCATGCTCTCTACTTCATGATCTGCCTGTTTCTGTCTGGAGCACTTATGTCATCAGTGGATGGTCCTAACAACATTTAGGACAGTATTTGCAAAGAATCTTTTTTTCTTAAAAAACTATTTTAAGGGGAAAAAAAGAATACTATCTGCCACACGGAACTGCTTCTTACTTGCCTCTATGTGCAGAGAATTGAGCTCTAGAGATACGAGGGGTCAATTTCAGTGGCTGGTTGAAGGATGCCCAGCACACATCGGCCTACATGAATCTCTCCGTGATGCTGACTTCATGGAAACGGCACTGAAGTCTTCATCTTACGATGCAGCCAGCAGGAACATAAAAAAATTAGATGAGTGGGAATCAAATTATGGCTTTCATGTTGATCACAGTCTAACATCGTCTTAGAGTTTGATTTCAGTTTCATGGAGAAACACATAGTTTTCTATACCACTGTGAATCACAAGGCCACATATATCCAGGTTCAAGTCCCCTTCCGGTTGGCTTATTTTTCCTCAATCCTCTCTGGAGCAGCACATTTTCCTCCTCAACAGAAATAAATGGATCCTACTGCTCTTGTCCATGTAGCACATGGACTTTTGAGACTCAGTCATGAGGAGGGTCAGAGTGCCACCAGGCTTACCTTCATCTTGTGTGTGTGTGTGCATGGTACTGGGGATTGAACCCAGGGGTGATCTATCACTGAGCTACATAGCTATAGCCCCAATCACTTTTTGTTTTTTATTTTGAGACAGGGTATCACAAAGCTGCTTAGGGCCTCTTGCTGAGGCTGGTCTCTAACTGGCAATCCTCCTGTCTCAGCCTTCCAAGTTGCTGTGTTTATAGACACGTGCTACCACACCCAGCTAAGTTGATTTCTCTTTTTTTCCTTTCTTTTTTCATTTTTTCCCACATATATTTTATTTTTTATTAGTTCAGTTATACATAACCTTAGAATTCATTTGAATTCATTGAATAATTATTAAAGCATAGAAAATAGAGCTTACCTTATCTTTTCCTGGGATTACTACTTTCACTTGGAAGTTATTTGCATATTAATACATAAACAGTAGCCTGTATTCCTTGTTAAGGATGTGCCTTAATTTCTTAACCATCATCCTATCAATGGACAGTTTATAGTCTTTCTCTTATAAACAGTTCACATAAGTATCCCACTCAAACATCTATGAAAACTGGTGAATGTATATTGTACCCCAAGGACTTCTTAGGAGTGAAACTGCTAGCTAGATTTGCCAACTGTTCTCTGTACACCAAGATTCCAGTTTGAACTCATAATATGGTATACTGAAGAGACCCTATTTATCTATACTTGTCCAACCTGGTTATTGACTTCATAGGTAACAATGAAGTCTTAGAGCTGGCCACGTTGGCACACACTTGTGAACCCAGCCCTCTGGAGGCTGAGGCAGAAGAATTGGAAGTTCAAGGTCAGCCTCAACAACTTAGTGAGGCCCTAAGCAACTCAGTGAGAGTCTTTCTCTAAATAAAAAGGCTGAGGGATGAAGCTCAGTGATAGAATACCCCAGGGTTCAATCCTCAGTACCAAAAAAAAAAAAAAAAAGAGGTCTTAGTAAGCAATTAAGGCTGCAATGACAAAGTCCATAGATTCAGTGGCTTATAAGCAATAGGAACTTATTTCTCACCATTCTGGAGGCTGATCCAAGGTCAGAGCGCCAAGGTTGGGTTCTGGCAAGGGTCCTCTTCTGAACCGCGGACAGTCCTCTTTGCATCTTTATTATAAGCCTGCAAGGTAGAAGGAGGGCTAGTAAGCTCTTTGGGGTCTCTTATCAGAGCATTAATCCTGTTCATGGCTGCTCCACCCTCATGACCTAGTTACCTGACAAAGTCCCCAACTCCAAATACTGTCACATTGGGGGTTAAGATTTTGACATGTGAATAGGGGCAGAGGCACCAACACTCAGCCTCTAACAAATGGCATGCCACTGTTGTTTTAATAGATCCTCCTTTAAATGCGAGCAAACAAAAAGCATCTTTTCATATGTTGAAGACACACACTTATTTTTCTGTTAGCCACACACAAAAAAGTGCCCCTTGGGGGAGAGGACCTTTGTTCACATACATAGCTCTCTCCTCATTTCTCTTTCAGAGTCTTTATGCCCCAGCTCTGTTTATATTTGTTCTCCTACCTTCCCTCCCTTCATACCCCATGGCTATTTTTCTGTGTCCCTCGTGCTTCGCTGCCTCTGTAAAGTGTCTGGAATACCCAGGGCAGCATTGCTGGGGCACGGGGAGCATCCTTGTGTTCCCTAAGGACAGGATGGATTCCTGCCCACCTGTCTTTAATGAGAAGAATCTTCTAACTTTAACTTCCAATACAGACTGGCCTTTGGAGAAAGGGAGGAGAGTAAATGAAGAGAAAGAACTGGAATAACTCCTTCCACAGGAAAAGGGTAAGCCACCACTACCCCGTGCTCCCCTCTGAGAAGGAGGGCCAGGAGAAACACAGAGACACAGCCACACAGGGAGTCGCGATAAGCAACCTGGCACGAGGCCCTCCAGGGTGCTGAATCTTCAAAGCCGTTCTCTGAGAGAGCTCTCTGTTGGCTTGGCCCTAGGGTGGGTGCGGGGGCAGTTTGAAATTCGGCATCAGGTTGGGTGAAACTGCTGTATATGAGAATGCAGCTTCCTCCCTACCCACCCCACCTCTCCCGGGCCTCTGTGTCTCCCTAGGAAGCAAGCTTCGCTGCCAACCCCCATTTGAGCAAAAGCCACAGGCCCACCTGGGAGCAGGGTGGTGGCCGGGGCAATGGTGGGAACCTTGAAGATGCCCCATGGCTACTGAGGGGGCTGTGCGGTCAGGGAGCAGAGTGTCTGGCATGGTGTGCAGCCTGTGGGTCCTGGTCCTGGGGCCCTCAGTTCTGGCTCTGGAAGGTAAGAAGGAGGGGAGGCCCAGTGGGGGGCCAGTGAGGGAAGACATCAGAAGTGGGAGAGGCCTGGGAAGGGTGACCAGGATCTGCATCGGGGGTTTCAGAGATGGGCTCCTGACAGACAGCTGAGTGACTGCTGGCAAAGTAAGTGGACATGGAGGGACAGTCCTTGGCTCCCCATGGGAATGGGGTTGGGGTCAGAGGTGCTGACTGGAGGGTTGGCACCGAGTGCCCCTCTCTCTCTGGGCAGAAGTGTTGCTGGACACCACGGGAGAGACATCTGAGATTGGCTGGCTCACCTTCCCACCAGGTGGGGTGAGTGCCGCTCTTCATTCTGCACCCATCTCCACCCCTTCCTGTTCCCTAGAGCGGAATTTGGGAAGGAAACCCTGGGTCTTGCGGGTGGGATAAGACCCCCCCCTCCCTCCCTGAACAGGATTTCAATGAATCCTCCTGCTGCTTGGTTGTCATTAAGTCTCAGTGGAACAGATATGTCCCCTTCATTCCCCGGGCCCCCAAACACCTCCCTGCCCAAGCTCTGAGCAGCTGACGCCTTTCCTGGTCCCCCGGCAGTGGGACGAGGTGAGCGTTCTGGACGACCAGCGTCGCCTCACAAGGACCTTTGAGGCCTGCCACGTGGCAGGGGCCGCTCCAGGTACCACACAGGACAACTGGCTACAGACGCACTTTGTGGAGCGGCGAGGGGCCCAGAGGGCACACATCAGACTCCACTTCTCCGTGCGCGCCTGCTCCAGCCTGGGCGTGAGCGGGGGCACCTGCAGGGAGACCTTCACCCTTTACTACCGCCAGGCGGAGGAGCCCGACGACCCCGACCACACCTCAACCTGGCACCTCAAACGCTGGACCAAGGTGGACACCATCGCAGCAGATGAGAGCTTCCCTGCCTCTTCCTCCTCCTCTTCCTCCTCCTCTTGGGCCGTGGGGCCCCAAGGGACTGGTCAGCGAGCTGGCCTGCAGCTGAATGTCAAGGAGCGAAGCTTTGGCCCTCTTACCCAGCGTGGCTTCTATGTGGCCTTCCAGGACACAGGGGCCTGCCTGGCCCTTGTAGCGGTCAAGCTGTTCTCCTACGCCTGCCCCACCGTGCTCCGTGCCTTTGCCTCCTTTCCTGAGACGCAGGCCAGTGGTGCTGGGGGGGCCTCCCTGGTGGCAGCTGTGGGCACCTGTGTGGCTCACGCGGAGCCAGAGGAGGATGGAGTTGGGGGCCAGGCAGGGGGCAGCCCCCCCAGGCTGCACTGCAATGGGGAGGGCAAGTGGATGGTAGCCGTTGGGGGCTGCCGCTGCCAGCCTGGACACCAGCCTGCTCATGGAGACAAGGCCTGCCAAGGTGAGAGTCCAGTGCCCTGCACTTACCCAGCATCTTCTACCTGCCGCCAACCTTGGGGTCCTCCCCCGAGCACCCCAGACTTTGTTTTGTCCCCCAAAATGTCAGGATCAAGCCATCTTAGGACAGGACCCATTTCCCCCATTTTATTTCCTGAAGCGCACAAACTTGCTCACACCCATTCATCTGAAATTTCTGGAATCTTCTGGATCTTTCTACAGCAATTGCTGTGGATCTTTGGGCTGCAGACCTAAGAAGTGATACAGACCAAAAGTTGTTAAACTCCGGGATTACCTTGGGTGGGGTCGCTTGTCCCCCTCTGGTTGGGAGGGTTCACTGCAGCACCAGGTGCCTGCGAAGCCAGTAGAAGGAGCAGTGGATATAGCTGCAGAGAGAGGTTATGCAACCACGCCTGTGGGGCTTGCCCAGGCCGCAACCCCATCACACCTCACCTCTTCGTCACTGGAGATACAGTTCTGTCCCTGTGACTGACAGGAGTCTTTGCCCTAGGGAAGGGGGGTGGTTAGGTCTCAGGAGGACCAGCTCTGGGGAACAGAGAGCTGTGCTGAAGCCTGTGTGCAGGGGCATTGGGAGCTCAGGGTGGTGGATGGAACAAGAGTGATGCCCCATTCTCTCTGCCTCTTCAGCCTGCCCTAGGGGGTCCTATAAGGCCTTGGCCGGGAATGCTCCCTGTTCACCATGCCCTGCCCGCAGCCACTCCCCTGACCCTGCAGCCCCCGTTTGCCCCTGCCTCCAGGGCTTCTATCGGGCCAGTTCTGATCCACCGGAGGCCCCCTGTACTGGTGAGTCTGCCTCCCAGCCCAGCATGGAAAAGAGTCTGGGAGTGGGGCTGGAGGCAGGGGAGCCTGCTGCCACGTTGGGTGCTTTTTGCATTTGGAGTGACTTTCTTTTTTTTTTGTTATATTTCCTTATTTTTTCCCCTCCCTGCCACACCTCCCTCTCTCCTCCCACCTGCCTCCTCTGTTTCCTGCCCCAACCCCATGCTCTCGTCCCTCCTCCTCTGCATGGTCAACCCTCCTCGCCTCCTTCCTTCCTCACCTCATCTCCACCCTCCCACCTTGCCACCCTCCCACTGCACCTGACGGCACCCAGGCCCTCCATCAGCACCCCGGGAGCTTTGGTTTGAGGTGCAGGGCTCAGTGCTCATGTTGCACTGGCGCCTGCCACAGGAGCTGGGCGGACGAGGTGACCTGCTCTTCAACGTCGTGTGCAAGGAATGTGGTGGGCATCAGGAGCCTGGCAGTGGGAGCTCGTGTCGCCGCTGCAGGGATGAGGTGCATTTTGACCCCCGCCAGAGGGGCCTGACGGAGAGTCGAGTGTTAGTCGGGGGGCTCCGAGCACATGTACCCTACATCCTGGAGGTGCAGGCTGTCAATGGGGTGTCTGAGCTCAGCTCTGACCCTCCCCACGCTGCAGCCATCAATGTCAGCACCAGTCATGAAGGTAAGCCCGTTTATCCAGCTTAGTGACATCTCCCATAACTCCTTAGAACCCCCTGCCCGCCTTTCCCAAACCTGCCCTCCAATCAGGCTGCCTTAGAATCCATAGTCTAAGCTCCATGCCCTCCACCCACCAGGGATGTTTCTGCTCCCAGAGACTCCTATCCCCCTAATAATCCCTCCTGCAATCCAGTCCCCTCTGCAGTCCCTGTGGTGCACCAAGTGAGCAGGGCCGCCAACAGCATCACTGTGTCCTGGCCACAGCCTGACCAGACCAATGGGAACATCCTTGACTACCAGCTCCGCTACTATGACCAGGTGGGCAAGGAGCAGGGGGCACCACAGCAGGGCTGGTAGGAGCTGGAAGTCCCTACAGGAGAGCATGGGGGTCGCATGAGGCAATGGGCAGTCCCAAGGGACTGCAGCACCGGGGATGTGTTTGACGGCCACATCAGCTGAGGAGAGCTTGGGGGTAAGAGCAGGGGCAAGAGGAGCAGGCTGCGCAGGCAGTGAGTGGCTGTTGCCCCCAGGCAGAAGACGAATCCCACTCCTTCACTCTGACCAGCGAGACCAACACTGCCACCGTGACACGGCTGAGTCCTGGCCACATCTACGGCTTCCAGGTGCGGGCGAGGACTGCTGCTGGCCACGGCCCCTATGGGGGCAAGGTCTATTTCCAGACGCTGCCTCAAGGTGAGGGGGTGCCTGGAGGGGAACTGGGTGTCTAAGGGAACACTGAGGACAGGTCAAGACTGTACAGGCTTTGAACCTTGACCCGGCATCTCCGGGACCAGAGACTCTGAGAAAGGAGGATGTGAGGATGGTACCGTGGCTGACCCTTGACCTCAGGGGCTGCCGGGGAGGGTGTGCAGGGGTGAATGTGTGGGTCACGTGGATATGCAAGTTGCATGTGTAGGGCTGTAGGGGTTGTGGGTGCGTGTACAGCACTAAGTGTATATATGTGCATACGCATGCCTAGGTGTGGATTCGTAGTCAGGTGTGCACATGCCTGTTGTGTGTTCATGTGTGTGGGTGGGTCTGTGAGGTGGGGTGTGTGTGTGTGTGTGTGTGTGTGTGTGTGTGTGGTGTGGGGGTGCCTAGGGTAATGAGATGCTTTCACACACTCATGTGTGAGGCCTGGTCCCCCAGGTGAACTGTCCTCTCAGCTTCCAGAGAAGCTGTCCTTGGTGATTGGCTCCATCCTGGGAGCCTTGGCCTTCCTCCTGCTGGCGACCATCACCGTCCTGGCTGTCATCTTCCAGCGGTGAGGCCCCTGTGCCCCAGCCTCCCCAACCTGCCCAGCACCATTCATGTCCTGGATACCCCTGCGGACCTCCCTATAGACAGCCTTTTCCCACTACCCCACCCTGAACCCCGTGCCACAGTGGGACGTGGGGGGACAGCACAGGGGTGGAGATGGGGCCACTGTTCCAGGTCACCCGTTTGTCCTGCAGGAAGCGGCGAGGCACAGGCTACACAGAGCAGCTGCAGCAGTACAGCAGCCCAGGTGGGCAGGAGGAGGGAGCAGGACTGGGCCTGGGAGTCTGGGGGCTGGGTGCGTGCCTGGCAGGGTTGAAGGGCTCCTTCACACTGGCTTCCAGAAGCAAGCGGGCACTTCTCGGGCATGTGGGCACCCAGCCTTGCACCACACCCCAAGAGCCCACTCCTCCCTACAGGACTTGGGGTAAAGTACTACACAGACCCCTCCACATACGACGACCCCTGCCAGGCCATCCGAGAGCTTGCCCGGGAGGTCGACCCTTCGTATATCAAGATTGAAGAGGTCATTGGGGCAGGTACTGCAGGGACAAGGAGGGACTGGGGGTTCCTGGTAGCCCTCCTTAGCCAGGAATCCCTGTAAGCACAGCAGGACACTGTGAGCCCGCGGTCCTTCCTTGACCCCCATGCCACCTGCTCCCATTCTGCAGGCTCCTTTGGAGAAGTGCGCAGGGGCCGACTGCAGCCCCGGGGACGGCGGGAGCAGGCCGTGGCCATCCAGGCCCTGTGGGCTGGGGGTGCCGAGGGCCTGCAGATGACCTTCCTGGGCCGTGCCGCACTCCTGGGCCAGTTCCAGCACCCCAACATCCTGCGGCTGGAGGGTGTGGTCACCAAGAGCCGTCCCCTCATGGTGCTGACAGAGCTCATGGAGCTCGGCCCCCTGGACAGCTTCCTCAGGGTCAGTCCAGCTGGGGTGGAGGAGGAGGGTGCGTGGGTGCAGGAAAGCTTGGGGGCCTCACCTCTTTGCTATACCTTTGCTCCCTCCCCCTGCCTCCCATGGTGGTCTTCATCCTTCTTTCCCAGGCCTGTGCGATCCCAAATTCTGCCCCCAATGGCCCTCTCAAGCTAGTGTCTGCTGCTCAGTGTGCCCAGGTTCCACTCTGTTGCTGACCTCTGTCCTCTGCCCCTCAGCAACGGGAGGGCCAGTTCAGCAGCCTGCAGCTGGTGGCCATGCAGCGGGGCGTGGCCGCTGCCATGCAGTACCTGTCCAGCTTTGCCTTTGTGCACCGCGCACTCTCTGCCGGGAGCGTGCTGGTGAATAGCCACCTGGTGTGCAAGGTGGCCCGTCTTGGCCACAGTCCTCAGGTGAGTGCAGAGCCTGAGGCTTAGCTTCCCTCAGCAGGGGCTCTGGGGTGAGCTGGAATCTGGGGTGGGCGCCAGGTAGGATAGCACAGCATCTGGGGGTTGGAGGCTCACCCATGTGTTGGGGAGAGAGGAGCCTGAGCAAGGGGCAGTTGAAGGATCTCAGGGACTAAGGCAAAGAAAGGGGGCTTGGGAGGGCAGGAGTGTCAGACTGGCACCCACTCCTGCCTTCCCCCTAATGTGGAGGATTCACAGGCTCCAGAATCAGGACAGCTGGGGACAAATCCAGAATGCCCCAGCACATCTCCAGCAAGTTCATATTCTTTATGCCTCACTTCTGCATCCTGATGTCCACCCTACACGGGTGTTCAGGGGATTCAATGAGATGTTCAGTGTGAAACCCTTAACATACGTCCGAGTCCAGAGTAGTTGTTCAGTAAATGTGACTCTCGCTGGGATTATTGTTATTGCTGCATTTGACTTCGCTCCTCAGGGCTCAAGTTGCTTGCTTCGCTGGGCAGCCCCAGAGGTCATTGCACACGGAAAGCATACGACATCCAGCGACGTCTGGAGCTTTGGGATACTTATGTGGGAAGTGATGAGCTATGGAGAACGGCCCTACTGGGACATGAGTGAGCAAGAGGTGAGCTTACCATGATCCCTCCCGGGCCCACATATTCCAAGACGTCCCTTCCACTCACATTCTCAGATATCATGTGGCACCAGATTACAGTCCATCCCTGCTTTCCTAACGCTCCCCGCGACTAGCAAGAGCTTTCTGTCACCAGATGCTTCCCCTGACCCCCAGGTACTAAATGCAATAGAGCAGGAGTTCCGGCTGCCCCCGCCTCCAGGCTGTCCTCCT
Source organism: Ictidomys tridecemlineatus (assembly GCF_052094955.1). Lineage (NCBI taxonomy): Eukaryota > Metazoa > Chordata > Mammalia > Rodentia > Sciuridae > Ictidomys > Ictidomys tridecemlineatus. The sequence continues at coordinate 219,743,406 of NC_135478.1, forward strand.
GGACTACATCTGCTGATGCTGGACACATGGCAGAAGGACCGTGCCCGGCGGCCTCACTTTGACCAGCTGGTGGCTGCATTTGACAAGATGATCCGCAAGCCAGACACCCTGCAAGCTGATGGGGGCGCGGGGGACAGGTCTGGAACTTGGGGCTGGAACCTGGGAAAGCCAGGGAGGGTCAATGAAAGCCAAAAAGAAAGCTGAGGCGAGAGGGCTAAGATGAAGAGGAGAACTTGACCTGCTTGCCCCTCCTCACCTTAGACCTTCCCAGGCCCTCCTGAACCCTGTGGTCCTGGACTTTCCTTGTCTGGACTCGCCCCAGGCCTGGCTTTCGGCCATTGGACTAGAGTGCTACCAGGACAACTTCTCCAAGTTCGGCCTCTGCACCTTCAGTGATGTGGCTCAGCTCAGCCTGGAGTAAGCAGGGGTGGCGGGGTGGGCAGGAGCTCCAGGCCCCAGGAGAGCGGGTGTCTGGGATCTTAGAGAAACTGGCCCAGCTCTGACCCACTCCTTCCCCGCCAGAGACCTGCCTGCCCTGGGCATCACCCTGGCTGGCCACCAGAAGAAACTGCTGCACAACATCCAGCTCCTCCGGCAGCATCTGAGGCAGCCAGGCTCAGTGGAGGTGTGAGTGAGGTCTGGGCAGGAAGCTGGGCGCCCACAATGCCGGAGACCCAGCCCCGGACACAGGTCCGAGGAGGAGGGATGCGCGAGATGTGAGCCAGGCTCCCTCTGTGCCTGCTGCATTCTCCCAACCCTCCTCTGGACGCTGCATTTCCCCAGTCCTCCAGCCTCTGCCAGCCTCCTCTACATTAAAGGGAAGGGAATTTGAACGTTCAGGTGTGTCCAGACCTCAGTCTGCAAGGAGGGGCGGAGTGGAGGAGGGGGCAGGCAGACACCAGGCCGTGGGACAGGGAGCAGGAAATGACTTTATTGGAAGGTGGTGAGACTCAGCCCAGCTTTTTCACTCCTAGAGAGGTGCCTGTCTCCCTCTCCCGGGCACCTTTCCATAAACCCAGCGCTTCCCCCTTCAACTGTCTGGAGCACCCTGGAAAGGGCTCTCTCCCTTCCTACTTATTACACAGGGGTGGAGACAGGTGCCTGAGAAGGCAAACCTGTCCTTAAAGTGCTCTGACGTGCAGTGGGACTTCCGCAAGAGAAGGAGGAAGGACCGTCGCCTCAGCTTCTCTTTGCCCAGCTCCAGGCATCCTGGAGGCCTGGAGCAGTAATTCCCCAAGTGCTTAGCGTTCATGGTCTGCCCCTTTCCCCCTTGGACCTGGGAGATGAGACCCCTCGGTTCTTGTTGGTGTTGCCCTGTTTGGTTTCCGTGCTCGCAGTGGGCGTGAGCGCTCAGATCTGGTATTCCCAGCCCTCCCCGTCCTCCAGGCCCTGGTTGATCATCCCCCGCAGGTCCCTCCGCAGGGTCCCTTGTCGGAGCCTTTCCCAGTTGATGCTGCTCCGGGAGGTGCTTCGAGACACGGAGGGTGTAGGAAAGGACAGGTGGGGGCCCAAGGGACGGCACCGCTCTGGTTTTCCCCCTGAGTCTTTGTCCAAGCCCTCAGAGCAGAGGACTTCCTGCGGCTGGAAGGCCTGTGCGTAGCGACGGATTCGCTGCCGGTTGAGATCCTGCCTGTCTTCCACTCTGTGGAGTGCAGGAGCAGGACGTGAGGGGGAGCAGGAGCCGAAGAAGAGAGGCAAGGCCAATGCCTCTCTCCTATCCACCTGCTTCCCAGCCCCACCACTATTGGCCTTTACCCTCTGCAACTGTCATGGGCATGGGACACCTGGCCCTCCGCAGCCAGGGCCCAGGAAATAGCCGGCTCTGGTCCACCAGCTCTTAGGATGCTCCTGATGGGGCCACTTTCTCAGGAGTCATGATCCAGTCAGTGGATATGGGGCCTAGGGGACACCCCAGGTCTCCATGGGGCCCTTGGGAGCCAGAGGTTGTCTGAGCCAAGGGGTCCCCTGCAAAAGTGGTTGCTCAGGGGACGCCTACCCAGCACCATGACTTACCGCAGGAACCAGCGGTCCCCCAGCCCGTACTCGCTCCCGCAGATCCCGGAGCGAGGCCACAGGCAGCGAGGCAATTTCCGCTCCAGCATCACCGTGGTGGCTACCACCTGCATGTGAGGACAAAGGGGAGAGTCAGAAAGGAGCCCAGGTACAGACCAGGCAATGTAGATTGAGAAGAATGGGGGAAGAAGGGCAGGCCCAGCAGAGACGAGTTTTACAACAGCCAGGAAACTCAGCTCATGGCTTCCCAGAAGGGTGAGCCACACCCCTGATCTGGAATGGTGGTTTGAACTCTGTTGAGCCTCTTCTGAGGAAGAGTTTGATGGGACTTGAGCCCCACACATCTTCATCCAATAATGTGACGTTCGTGGCAAAGCCAGGCAGAGTGAAGCTGGGATGTGGAGATTCTCCTTAGAAGGAGAGACCTTTTCCAAGGAGGATAGGGAGAGGAGGGAAGTAAACAGAAAGGAGTCTTCAGGGCCTCAGAATAACCTGACCCCACATAATGGCCACTTATAGACGTAAATACCTACTTGCAAATCTAGTATCAGTACATTTTCAAGGAGAAAATATTTCCCGGAGCAAATCTCATTTAGTCAGCTTAGGTTTCACTGTTTTCATAGTTAAATGCCTTCTAGTGTTTGGAATTTCCATTTTTATTTTGCTGAAATTATCTTTGTTGATCTCAATTCTCTTCTAAGTATATTTTTAAATGGGGATTTGATTCATCTAATTGTCTTATGCCCATCTTCATCATATGGCTGAAGATAGGTTCTTATTTTTAACACTTCCATTTTTTCTGGGTCAGATTTTGCAGACTTAAATATTGTCAAGAAAATTTGAAACTTCCATTCTCACTTGGAAGCAAAATTGACTGAATGTAGTTTTGGCCACTGTCAGCTTTGATTCCTGTTGAGTATTCTAGAAGAGATTTAAGGTTTTCAGTATCGGGAAAACAATGAGGAATTCTTTCCGGAGAGTCCAGTATTTCTCTATGGTATTGCTAATCCAATTCTTCTGCACACTTGGCATTGTTTTGCTTACTGTGCAATAATTATCCAACACACATAGGGCCAGAATACCTGCTTCTACCTGAGCATAGGCATTTCTTGGGCAGGAAGAGGATGACTTACAAGAACCTACCCAGCCACTGGGAGCTCACCTGAGCCCTCCAGAGCTCATCCCTCTCATGAGCCACTCGCCAGTGAGTGTCGCCCATCATGGCGATGAGGAGGTTGAGCATGAGCAGCGTGGCGATGATGGCAAAGGCAGCGTAGGTGATGCTGTACATGAAGGGCAGATCCACGTCATAGTTGGCAGGACCATCAATGATGGTGAGGAACAGCTCGAAGGTGCTGAACAGTGCCATGGGGTAATCATAGAAATGGCCCAGCTCGTCGGGATCCTCTGTCTGGAAGATGATATAGAAGGCTGCTCCACCCAAGGGGGTGAGAGTTACCATGGCAACTGTATCATGACCAGCCCACAGCCAGCTCATTGCTGCACATTGCCTTCCTATTCCCTTCATCTCCAGGATCACCATCTCAGCCCACAACTCTCCTTTTTTCCAGGTTCTTTTGTTCCACATTTTCTACAAGATTCAGCCTCCTGATCCCAAGAGCCATTTTCCCGAGACTCCCAATTTTCCCTTACCTCTGAGGGATATCGCATCCTCAGACATTGCCCGGCCTCCTTTGACTTTTGCCTTCCCCCCCTCCTTCCTTCCCTCCCTCAAGTTTAGCCAGAGGCATTCCATACCCTGTAGGTCCCCCCAACCCCTTCCTCCATGGCCCCCATTTTGGATAGGCAATTTACCTGAAGCGAAGCCCAGGATGACCACAACCATCAGCCAGCAGAACCGCATCAGGTCACCAAAAATCATCTAAAAGGGGATGAGACAAAGAGAACATCACACGTTCTCTTAGCAGTTGCTCCATCCAGAGCTAGCAGGTCTAGCACCAGTTATTCTAACAGCTCCATGCCCCAAGATACAGGTCAGCACACCATAACCTGCAGGTCAAATCTACCTGGCCTGTTGTGGCTTTTGAATGGTTTTAATATTGGATGGATGAATGGTTTCAACATTTTTAAGGGATTGTTTTTTTAAAGTAAAGAAGAATATGCAACAGGTACCATGTATGGTTTACAAAACCTGAAGTATTGAGTATTTGGCCCTCTACAAAAGCTTGGTTCTGGGACCTCTCTCTAGGAAGCATGGGGGGAAAGCACTGACCTTCTGGATCATGATGGTGAAAGGGCCCAGCATCTGGAATCCTCGGGCAAAATACATGACATTGCACCAGCCCAGTACCAGGGCAAAGGACATGGGTACCACCTCCCCATCTGCATTGGTGAGCCGCATCACCATGGTCACCAGCACCATGAACGCATAGGTGACGCTAGGAGGAGAGCAGTAAGGGAGGTGATGAGTAGAGGGCTGGGATTATACAAGCCACCAGGCAGCAAGGGTGTAACTGGGACAGTCCCCACACATTCAGACTCGGCCTGTGCACACATTGGGACACACATCCCTGGAGAAGGATGTCTGGAGTTAAGATTAGAAAGTCAGGGATCCAGGGAAGGAAACTGGAGCCCTAAGAGGAAAGGGATGGGAGTGAGAGATCCGAGACTCACATGATGACATGGAACGGTCCGCCAAGGATGGTCTGTCCGAAGAAGCGAGTGACACCAAACCTGAAGATATCTGGTATCTGAAGAGAAGTTGGGGAGACACAAAGGCACTTGAAGACCTGCATTAGGCTGGATCCCTGGGACAACAGCTTCACTGTGGATTGCATCCACACCTCACCTCTACCAGCAGGATGATCACAGCGCCAATGACGGTCACCAGTTCCCCCACCAACCGGAGGTCATCTTTGGGGGTCACATAGGCCTCCTGAGGGGAGAAAAAGATGGCTCAGAGCATCCAGGGCTCTCATGCATCTGTTCTGTCTTTCCTGGAGCCTACAGCCACAAGCCCAGACCTTTCTAACCCCTTAGGTCTGGTTAGTCTCAGGCTGCTCCTAGAGTGTGTGTGTGTGTGTGTTTCTATGTGTGTGTGCTTTGACTCTGGACCCATATATCAGACATGTGAGGGGAGAAATGTGGATTTGAGAACAGGGCAGTGGGACCAAACTGAGAAAGAGCAGAGAGCAGCATCCTGCCCTGTTAGTCCTCCACTCCTGGGGGATCACCTGGAAGAGCTTCTGCTGGAGGAGGGTGTTGTCCCGGGGGTTGGTGCGGTTAGTGGTCCTGGGCTTGAGGGGGCGGTAGACACAGCACATGGTAAAGCAGATGATGTACAGTAGGTAGATGGCACCCAGCACGCAGAAGTAGGGCCGCCCATACCTCTTCCACTTGAGGCTCACCAGCTCCTTCACTGGAGTCTGGTCCAGGATATGGCGAGCCTGCAGCAGAAAGAGTAGAACAGGTGACTCTGAGACCCTGGCACATCCTCCCGGCCACCTCTGCTGGGGAGACCCCCATACCTCCCGCTTCTTGGTGGTGACAATAAGTTCTAGCAGGGATTGCTCATCCCCTGAAGAGTCGATCTCTGTGAGGTCGTAGAGGGTGGAGGTCAGGGGCCCGTATGTCCACTGGATGTGCTTCCTCTTCTGCATCAGGTGCTGGAACATCTGAGGGAAGGTGGAGAGCATCAGGAGCTGCAGGCAGAGGGCATGCCATAAAGGGTGGAGCAGGAGCACATCCAGGAGGAGAGCAGCCCTGGAGAGGGCAGTGGCCCTAATTTAAGAGGCAGCATCAGCCATGTTCACTCTGATGTCAAATTCATCTTCCTTCCCCATGACTCTCTCCAGAGCTCAGGAAGGAAGAGGAGAGAAGGGAAGCTGCTCTGGGTAGGATACATGGCCCCGGGCATTACAGACACCAAGCCTGGATCTAGATTAAATTCCCAATACTCAGGTCAGAGAAAGTGGGCAGGAAATGGAACAGGAACAAGAAAGATAAAAATCAGGAGGAAAACCCCAATCTGAGCTGGCAAAGGGACCCAGGCATCAGGAATGGGCATTAACATCTGTTTCCTCCCAGGGCAGCAAAGTAGGATATGGGTCACTAGAGAGGCACCTTAGGGCTGGGGAGCCTCTCACCACAGTGTTGCCCTCTACTCCAGCCAGCTTGAAGGGGGTGAGGCCCTGGTGATTGGGCACGAGCTCCAGGGGCTGCAGGTGGTCCCCTCCATCATAGGACAGCAGCAGGTTATACATCTGGCAGGCAAAGGTTTTGTTGGGCTGCAGGATGAGGATGTGCAGCACTGTGTTTCCTGGGGAGGACACGGGCTGGCATGTGGACACAGGTCTAAAGGACCCCGTGGTCCCCCCCCCCCGGTCCTCCCTCACACCCCCAGCCACATCCCAGCACCCCCTCCCATCTCAGCTCTTACCCAGAGAGTCCTGGGCCCGAATGTCAGCTCCATGCTCAATGAGCAGCCGCACAATCTCCTCGCTGCCCACGCAGGCAGCAAAGGACAAAGGGTGCTCCCCTGGGGACACAGAGAGATCCATGGCAGGAGACCACAGGGTCACGAGCTGAGAGGGGGCAGTTTCTCCCAGGTGACTGCCTGCTTGTTCCTCGCACATCTCAGCTCAGGGCATAGGGCACTTGTCCAGCAGAACCAGACGAAGGACACTGAAGAGGGTCCTGGGAATTGGCCTGTGGCCTTAAGTCCTGTAAGGGCTGCCCTTCTGCTTCCCCCACAGATGGAGCTGAGGGCAAGGCCCTGCTTAGTCCAGCTCCTTGTCCTCGACCTGGCTCTCCACCTCCCCTTCCTCCCAGCCTGGCCCTGCCCTCACCATAGTAGATGAGGTTGTGGGGACTGCGTTGGAAGGCGGTGCCTGTGGCTCTGGCAGAGACGCTGGCCCCATGGGAAAGCAGGGCGCGCACCAGGTTCACGTTCTGGTTCATGACAGCGATGTGCAGGGCAGTCTGACCTGGCCCAGAGAGAGCCATCAGTCACAAAGTGCCCCCAGTACCCTGAAGAGACCTCACTAGCGAACCCATGGTCTCCTTCCTAAGGGCAGACTGGGATGGAGGACTGGAATTGCTTGGGTGTTCAGGGTTCCCAGGGGACCAAGCTGACCCCCATCTCTTCCTCTTGGCCTCTGGGTTTCAGAAGCCAGGTATTCTAGGAATGTGAGGAAGTCAAGGAAGAAAGGAGAATTCCTGGGAAGGGAATAAAGAGAAGGGATGCTCATATGCTCCCTCTGGTTTCCCCAAATGATCCCTTACAGAGGTAGCTGGAAATATCTCAGTGCACCCCATCTCTTACCCTGGCTGGACCCACGGGCCCTCACCTTCATACAGCTCAGATGTCATGGGCTCAAAGACCAGTTCTGGGGCAGCCTCCATCAGCACCATGGCGGCCTCCAGGTTGTCGTAGAGGGCTGCTATGTGCAGCGCTGTTTCCCCCATGGCTCCTGGCATTTGTAAAGAAAAGAGTCACCTGGATTCTATGGAGCAGACGAGTGGGGACAGTACAGACTGAAGGTCCTGGGCTCTCCTGGGAAGTCCTGTGTCTGGGGCTGACCCAGTAGATGGATGGGTGCTGGGCTCTGATCCTTACCTCTCTGGTGCACCTCACAGGCCTCATACTTGAGCAGCTTGCTCAGAACCTGGACATCATTTTCTTTGGCTGCTAGAAGGAGAGGAGACTCCCAGATCCTACCAGGGAATGGGAGAAGAGAAGTGGTGACAGTGAGCACGCTCAGTGGTGGATCAAGTGGTGAGGCTTTGTCCTTCAGAACCTGTATCTGGGCTGTGATGGACCCCAAGGCCCTTGACCCAGGCAGGTGGGACCATGGCAGAGCAAAGGTCACCTAGTCTTTCTTCACCTGGCCAGTCGGTAGGAGAGGGTCATGACTGGCTGGCCATACCCTGAGTGCCGGACCAGAATGTACAGTGCGTGTTAGTGTTATCTTGCATATCAGGTGAGAGGGGAGGAGTTGTTCTCAGTATGCATTCACCTCCTGACCTGTTTACCTCTGGAGTGGTCCTGGGTTAGCCTCCTGGCTGCCCTGAGATTGCCTTCAGGATAAGCCTTGTTTTGCATGGACTAGGGGTACAAGAAGTTCCTCCCTCATGTTTGTGGAGGAAGTCAACATGCAGAGGCTAACCAGTTTTTTCCTGTTGTGATGCTCTGCCTATTTGACCTTCTCAGAAATTCCTTTTATTCTAGCTTTTTCCTCCTCCTGAGGGTAGCATCTTTGGGGTTCAGTCCAAAAGTGAGAGCTGCTTGTTTGTAAAGGCCTGACACACACACACACTCACTCTCTCTCTCTCTCTCTCTCTCTCTCTCTCTCTCTCTCTCTCTCTCTTCCTGTCTCTCTTCTTTCTTCTCACGTGTTATTTTTATGCCGTTTCTTCTTAAAGAAATCATTAGCATCTTATGAGCACTGATAAGAAATATGAACTCTCAGGCCCACCCTTGGACCTGGAAAACCAGGGTCTGTAATTTAAGAAAATTCCAACTGATTCTTGTGCATATTAAAATTTTGAGGAGCATCACTCAAGTTAGTAGCTATTTGAGTATGCTCCGTGCATGCAAATTACCAAAGGTGATGGATCTAGGCATGCTCAGGAAACTCCACTTTCAAACAGCACACACTAGAGCTTAGCACTTGTAAAAATATAAACTATGGCCAGCAATGATAGATGCAGAGAAGCTGGAAAATCTAATTAGTAGGGTTCATTCATTGAATGCCATGCAGGTTTGAATGTCCCCATTCTTTCCTTTTGTTCTTTTTGGGCTTCCCTGATTTTGGATTCATAGGATCTTTTTTAAAATTTTGTATTTTCTTGTCCTTAGTCTTTCCTTTTTTATTATATCTGCTTTTCACTTGCTTTAGGGGAAAATTATCTTCTATGACTCTCCAGATTTCTCTAGTGTTATTCTGACAATGAACTAAAAATCTCATCAGATCACAACTTTTTCCAACTAAGACATATGGATCACCTTCTATCCAATTTTCTCCCTCAGCCTTGAGACATTTGGTCTTTCTATAGGAGTGAATGAAATAATCCTATTTATTTATATGTGGCCAATTACGTGATATACGAAAACAAACAAACAGAAAACATCAACTGGAGTTCTTATTCTGAAGTGCCAGCAGTGTAATTACAAGAAACCTACTGTGAAACCGGGGTTGGGAGGGTAATCCAGAAGAGGAGAAATGACTTGGACATCTCCCCAGCCATAGCTCCTTCTTCCCCTCCAGGCCACATGGGCAGCCACCAGGCTGGTCACTCCAACATCCAAGTTCCATCTCCATTCATTCCTTTCCTTTTTGCTCCTGCTAACCTTCATTAAGTCACGTCCTCATTCTCTAGCCCAAGATTAGCAAAATATTCTCCTAACTAGTGCCCCTGCAACCTACATACCCCTAATCCCTTCTTCCGGAGGCTGCCAAGACAACCTTTCTAAATGCCACCTGCAATCACAGCTTATCATATTAGGATGGGTCCCTCAGTGCCCAAGGAGAGGGAACACAGAGGTCCTTTACGGTCTTTGTACAACTATTTTTCCATTTGCTGCTCCTCCCACTCACTCCTTCCACCCTGCGTTTTGGTCTCACCACACACGTCTCAGCTCCGCAGAGCACATGGATTTCCCTATGCCTGCGCCCACAGGGCTCCCACCTCCTAGAATTGACTGCAGGGCCCTGAATTGTTCATTGTCTATTCTGCACTGCGCTGCTGGGGGAGAAGTTGAGAATGCAGTGGGCGCTCACCAGAGCTAGCTGTGCAATGGATGAATCCCTAGCAGGGCCAAAAAGGTGGCCTGATTTTACTGCCCCTCCTTATTTTCTCTAGTAGCCATCCCCTGAGCCAGCCTTAAGCAAACATATATCTAAATGAAAAACAGTATGCTTGGCATGCAAAAATAGCTGCAGAAAAGCTTCCGACACCTCCTTCCCCATCACCACCACCCCTCCGGCCATTTGCCCAAACTCCTCTTCTGTAGATATTCAGAACCTGCACTAGAACGGGGCACACTCACATATACACACCCTCCCCAGCATATTCTTTACTCTCTCCTTTGGCTTTACTTTTATTCCCGCATCTCATTCTTTGGGTTGTAATTAGCATCTGTCTATTCCTAGACCCAAGGAAAGGGCCCTATTCATCTCTGAAGCCTGCAGATGTCCCCCCTCAAGCCTCCAATCCCTATATCTTCCTTTTCTTGCTTCTGTAGATATTCTAGTGGGACTGGAGAGAACCTAGGTTTGCCAGATTTGTAAAGTAAAACTACAAGATGCTCAGTTAATTTTTAATTTTACATCCATAACTGTTTTTTTAAATATATATCCCAAGCAATATTTGTGATACTCTAACACTAATAATTTACTCTTTGTTAATCTGAGATTCATCTTGAACTGGGTATCCTGGATTTTATCTGATAACCTAACCAGAGCACATTCTGGGTGAAGAAACAACTTATAATCCAACCCAGCAAAGTTTTTTTGAAAATCGCCTCTTCTGGTTGCAAACTCCAGAATCCAACAAAAAGTTGGGTAGGCGTGTGAATGGGTTCCATGGTATCAGGGAGAAACATTACTTGTAATAATAAAATGGGGCCACCAGGGGACAGCAGAGAAAGCCCAAGTTCTGGTTCTTGGTAGTGCGGAGGCAGACCCCCAAATCTCTGAGGATCCTCAGGCTCCATAAGGAATGTGCAAAGAGCATCAAAGATGCTTGTAGATTCTCCAATGGCAGCCCATCAGAGGAGTTTAGATCACTACTGAGGGACAGGGGTGTGCTCCTGGCAGAGGGAAGGGATGCTACTAAACATCCCGTACAGGATGGCACCCACCAGAGAGCTACCCTGCCCCAAATGTTAATCATGCCAAGGTGGAGAAACTCTGACTTCCAGGTACAAGTGTTCATGATCTATTTTAAAAAGAAAAAAAGGATTCTTCACACGAAAGAGAATTAGAAATTTGCCATACATACAGATCATGAAATACTCAACTAAGGAGGAAACAAAAAGATGAAGCCATTTAAGCTCCCACTGGTTAAGTAGCAAAAAGAATTATAGAGCAAATCTGAAATTATCCCACTAGGAAAGGTGTTTTCAGGTCCTAGAATTTTTTGTTTTACTGTTCAATTAATTATGAAATTGAAGTCTACATTCAATATTGATTATAGAACCCATCTATGGGGTTCCTGGCACAAAACCGGCTCCTTTTTTTTTTTTTTTTTCTGAGAAGACAAGTCAATGATTTTCCACTCAGGCCACCTCTAGGCCACCAAGTAAGGATCTTTGACTTCCCTCCTCTCTGCCCCTGGACCCCACACTCCTCTCTTGGTTCTCATGTACTTAAATATCTGTGTGTTCCCTGTACACAAGTCAAGTTTTGTTTTTAGTGCTGGGGAAAACAGCAGAATACAGACATTCTTGAGGAAAAGCTCAAATCAGAAGATTAAGATTAGAAAGTCCCCAGAAATTGAGTCTAATCTGTTCATGTGACAGAGTCCCAGAGCTCTGATGTGATTTGTCCAACCAAGCCAGAGGAGAGCTGGGATGAGTGCCCCTTTAGCCATTTCTCCATCCCTGTTCCTAATGCTAATAAGGGTTGGAAGAAGGATCAGAGACCACAGAGGGGACCATGAGGAGACCCATCAATCCCATAGGTTTCTCCCCAAACACCCTCTCAGATGAAGGTGCCTTCATGATGGAGATGGGAATGATACACAGTATGGTTGGACACACCTTCTGGTAGATTCTGTCCTGTTCTGCTAGGAGGAAGTTCATAGCCTCTCTGATGCTTGTGATCTTGAGGAGTTGCCCTATATTGCTATGTATTTTTTTTTTAATCACAATAATCCCACTTGTTAAACACACCATTCAGTTTCCAAAGCAATATATCTCTTTTGCTCATTATCACCCTTTAGCATGATGGGGGTAATTCTCCCATTTTTCAAAAAAGTAAACTGAGGCAGCATGGCCAATCATTGCCAGAAGATTACACAGGGTTAAAAGGCAGAAAGCTTGGCCAAGAACATAGCCCCAGGCTCTTACCACTAAATTATGTGGTTCTTCAAGTTTTATGGCTCCTCCTGGTTTTTCTTGGGAGGTGGGGGGTATGCCTCGGGCGGTGACCACAGAGGAAGAAGAGAGCAGTCATGTGTGGGAAGCAATATTCACTAAGCACTTGTGGGTCCTCCCTCCAGCTGAGGCTCCTGGCAATGAGATGAGGAAGCCAAAATCTGCGGAAAGTGGCTCTTTCGAGACTTGGAGCCTGGCCATCTTTTTAACTACCACGATGCCTTCATGTAAGTAGACATGCAAGTCGATGAGTGTGTGTTTGTTGAGGCAGGAGTGAGTGGAGCATGGGGCGTGTCAGAGCTTAGTGTTCTCAGACACTTCAGTTCACCTATATTCATCCATGTACCTACATAACTGTAGAAAACTACAGAGAACCTTCCAGTATACCTGCCTTTGCTCCTGGAGAGAAGGTGCCAGCATGGGAGGGACTAGAGTCATTTGGGGCAGCCTCTGACTGCTCTCAGCTGAAATCAGATATGGCAGCTTCCTCCTCTGTGCTCCCTTTGCACTGGTCTGTCCCCTTCTGGTGACCTTCACCAAGCTCATCTTTAACCACATCCAGTCATCCCTCCCGTCTGGGAAGGGGATTGCACAGGACTTCCACAGCTATGGGAATGCTCAGATGCTCAGGTCCTTTATATACAGTGGTGTGGTGTTTGCCTATAATTTACACACATCTCTAGATGGCTTGTGAGACCCAATTCAACGTGAACGCTGTGTAAATAGTTGTTACCGTATTGTTTAGGAAATAACAACACGACCATCGTGTGCTTAACCACACAGCACATGTCAGCAACAACAGAACTTTTAAAAAATTCTTTCCTCTCCAAGGTTTGGTTGAATTTGCTGAAGCAAGGGCTGGGAATATAACTTGGTGGGAAGAACACTCGTCTAGCATGAGCAAGGCCCTGGGTTCCATCCTAGCACCACAGACAAAAAAAAGAAAAAGTGATTGAATCTGTAGGTGCAGAGGGCCTAGTGTATATGCATTTGGGTACATTTTCCCCCTCAGAACGTAAGCCCTTGAGAGTAGGAATGTGTCCTATCCATTTTCCAAACCTAGTGAAGTGTCGTACGCTCAAATGTTGAATGCAATGATAATCAAGAAGTGAAAAAGTTTGAGCCAGAGGGAGAGGTGATCTGGAAGAAATGGGAGAGAGTTGAGAAGTCAACTTGGACCCCAACAACGTGGATATAAGTAGGAGACTGTCTGATGAAGACCCAAGCAAGAGACCTTCTCACTGGACCATCCATGGAACCACACCTGACTCCACTCTGAAGTTCCCCTCCAAGTCCCCCTCAGCACACATTCTGACTCACCTCTTCCTCCCTCATGGGCCCTGGGCCTGCCTCACTCCTACAGGGACGTGAGGCCCTACCTCCTCAGCCTGAATCTGAGATTACACGAGACAAGGTAGGAGCTGGAAGCTATTCAGTTCCAGGTTCTCAGTCCATTGTTTTTTCCCCTCTCTCCTCAGCTCAACCTTCACCTCTCCATACTGACCTTATTTGCATGGCCATCCCATGATTTTCCAATTACCAGTGTGTCTTCCTTTGTCTAGTTAACCACACAGACTAGGAAAGTCCCCTTCCAGAAAACTTCAGCTCCCTTTGGGAATTGCCACCCAAAGAGGAGCCATTATTATGGACACCTGGTGTTTAGAGGTAGAGGGCAAGAAACAGAAACGGATGCAGAGGTCAGGGAATGGAGGAGAGCCCCAGATGATGGCAGAATGGGCCCACTAGTTGGTCTTAGGAAGAACTGGAGGCAGATAAGACTGGGAAGAACCTATGCTCAGCCTGGACCGGGATGCTCCAGTCCAAATCCCTTACAATGTCCTCCCGTCATAGCAGGACACAGGGAAGCTCACCTACCCAGGCCTCTCGGTGCTCTGTGCCCCCAGCCCTAGGGTCCCAGGAGTGGGAAGAGGATGAGTAGAGCCAGTGACGACCTATTCTCTAACAATGCCATTCTGTTGTCCCAAGACGTCATCAGCCAGACATGTGTCCCAGCCCCCACTCTCCCAGGCCTGGGGGGAGAGAGGTGGGTGGCTGATGTGAGAGACAGGAAGTCACAACTCAAAGAAGGGCACATCCCAGCCCAGAATTCTTGAGCAAAGCAGAGGAAACCCCCAGGCAGCTTTCCAGCCAGCCAAGGCAGACCCCTGCTTTCAGAGACGGAGAAAAACCCCAAGACACAAAACCTTCAGATTTTTCTTGTATGAAGAGACATATTATCTGCCGCATTAGGGGCCCAGGGAAAACCCCAAAGTTCTGAACTTCCTTCTAGCTGTCATCAACTGGGTGGGAGAATCCATTAGAAACCTGGGAGGGGAGACACAGCAGGATGGCTCCAAGATCCTATGGGGATTCTCTTCTCTCCTGCTCCCAACTCCAGCTCTGAGCTGGCACTGGGGGGTGAAGCGTAGGAGTCAAGGGAGTTGAGAGAGGTCTTCAGGACTGGAGGCAACAGTGAGATTTGCTTAGGACTCAAACTCTAGAGCCTCTCAAATCCCCCAACCTGAATGAGAATGTGGGTGAGCCTGGTCCTCTTGCACATCTGGTATTTTGGCCAGGTACCCATTGCCTGCCCCCCCCCCTCCAGTGCCTGGAAGATAGCTCAGCCTTAGTCAAGGTCTGAGATCAATGCGGAGATAACTATTTCACATTTTGTCCTATGTGTGATTACTAGTGATTACTAGTCCCCTTTCGGCTTTACTCATTCGGCCTTGCCCTCATTCCTACATGTATGCATGTGTGCTCTGTGTTTCCACCATAGAGATTGTTTGGGGGGCACAGAGAAGGGAATATATGAAGCTTGACCTGACCCGCTAGCACCTTTGAGGTGAGGGGGCCTGGAATGCCACAAGGCCCAGGGAATTCCCTTTTCCATTAGGGAGGTACTCTCTAAAGGCTCTGGGATTGAATGAGATTGTGAAGGTAATGGACACCTGCGCCCCTGTAGCCACTCCTCTGTGACCTGGCATCCAGACAGGGAGCCCCACAGGCCAAGACTCTAGAGACAAGGTGCGCCCAAGGAGCCGGTTCAGGCTGTGGAGCACCATCTGTGCAGCCGGGGAGGGGGGCCAAGTAAAGACAGGGGTGAAGGGGGCTGACGGGGGTACCAGCCCGGGGCTGGGAAGGGGAGTAGACAGCGAGACTTACCTCTTCTGCTGCAGCAGGTTTTGCTCATCTCGGCTTTGAGCCGAGGACTCCTGTCTGTGGAACCATCTGCAGAACTTGTTCCATAGGCACAGAATTAACCCCTTCTCCTTGGGCAGAGACAACCCCATGGAGTGCAGAAACTGCTCTTTGGGGGGCTGAGGCCAGACCCCGACTGGGCTCGGCCTTGGGGCCACATCAGCAACCCCAAGAGCCGGCCTGCCCTCTCCCTGTAGAGGTCCCGTCTCCTACTTCTCCTTCAAGGCCCTGGGAAGCTCCCTGTGGCCGCCTAGCTGTCTGCAGAGGGCTGGAGTTTGTTACTCTTGGCAGAGCTGGGATTCTGCTGGGCTGGTCTGCCTGGAGCTCCGGCTGGGAGTGAGCTGGAGGGACACTCCCTCTCTCCTCCCAAATTACCTGAGATTTAAAGAGACAGGCCCGCAGTCCTGCCTACCTGGGGGCCTTGCGTCAGTTCCTCTCTTTCTCCACCCTGGGACTCTCTCCCTGCCCCCAGGCCAGTCTCTGCAGGGGAGGCCTTCAAAGAGATTAGAGAGCTCTCCCCTGGACTTTGGGACAACCAGTGACCTGTCTTGGGAAGGCCTGGACAGGTCAGCCTCACCTGAGAAGAGGAGGAGGGCCAGATCCATTCCCAGGATCAAGGGGCTGCAGGAAGGATCACCCTTCCTTATAGCGCCTTTTCTGTCAGTCCCCTTCCCCTCCTTCTCTGGGCCTCCTTGACTCCTTTTTCTGGAGATTTAGGTTTTCTTGACCTTTCTGGTTAAACCTCTTGCAGGGCCTAGGATAGGTATCAAAATAGCAAAGATTCTTGGTTCTTACCAACTTCAGGTTAACAAGCTGACTCTGTGAAGGGCCGGATAGTATAGGATTTCCCAGTTTGGCACAGTCTCTGATGCACATTCGTCTTTGTTTTGTGTTTTTTGGGGTGTGGGTTTTTGTTCTGTTTTGATTCCACCTTTAAGGATGTAAAATTCACCCATGGCTCATTAGCCAGGGCCCCAAACCTAACTGTGGGCAGATTGGGCTCTGAAGTGCTGGAGACGCCTCCCCAACACCACATACATTCAGTGGACGTGGTGCCAGATAAAATACAGTATGCTTGGCAAGCTAGAATTCCAGATAATCAGCAAAGAAAAAAAATTAGTATAAAAATGCTCCAGATTTTATCAAGTATTTTATCCCGCAACCTTCTGGTAGAGGCCACATTGATTCACCACTACGGGTGCTGGGTCCTTTAATTGAGTGTTCCCACAGAAACTTACAACAAACCTGTGAGGCAGGTATTCTTGTCCCCATTTTCCCACAGAGAAAACTGAAGCTCAAAGTGATGAAATAAGCCATCCAAGGTCACAGAGTGGCAGAGGCCAGGTCCAAATCCACCGGGATTCTGAAGCCCACCTCCCTTCTGCTCCATCCCACACTCCACCCTAACTAGCAGAGAAGTGAGAGACTCCCCCCCACCACACGTAGGGATGCTGTTGCAGAGACACCCCCCCCCGGCCCCCGCCACATTGATCCTGCCACAGAGAGCCTCAGCAGAAGCCATCAGGAGCTACTGGGAGCCACCAGGGAGACCCTCTGGTTTATCTACACTGTCGGAGAGAAGCGGAGGCCCTGATGCCAGCCAAGGGCCTGCCAGCCTGGGGCAGGTGTCTGGGTGTTTAAAGTCACAGGCATGGGGTCTCCCTCTAACTTTGTAATATTTTGTTTCTGTCTCAAGATACAGCGAGTGGGAAGTTGCAACCACGGCAGTATGTGTGTATGTGAGATGCCTGTAAGGTATGCATGGTGTGCGTGCACATGTGTGTTGCCTCTGTATATGTGCGTGTGTGTGTGTGTGTGTGTGTGTGCGTGTGTGGTGTGTGGTATGTATGTGCTCTGTGTATGTGATGTGTCTATGGTGTCTGGTGTGTATGGTATGTGTGTATAGAGTGTGTGGAGTATGTATATCAGGTATGGCCTGTCTGGTGTGAATATGATGAGCGTCATGGTATATATGGTGGGGGTGGTGAGGAGGTGAGATGCCTATGTGTTTGATGTTATGTGTGTTCTATGTACGACTGCATGGTACATGAGGTGCAACACGTGCTGTATGTTTCTGGTGTGCTTGTGTGTACGTGCTGAGTGTTTGATACATAGTGTGCATGCTGTGTGTGATATTATGCATATGTGTGTAATGACAGTGTGTGCTGAGTGTCTGTGGTGTCCGTGTATGGCACATGTGGTATGGTGTGTGTGCGTGTTATGTGGTGTGTATCATACATGTTGTATGGACTCTGTGTGTGCGTGTATGAGAGCACATGTGTAGGGACAAGGGAGTACTTGGGTGCAGGCAGGGTGGGGTGTCTCTGTGGGTGGGGCATAGAAGAACCACCTTTAAATGGAAAGCTACTTGTGTTCCTGCTGTTGGACCTAAGGCCAGCCCATACAGCCCTGAGCAAACAGTGCAGTTCGATTAGCTGCCTCCCCACCCACCCAGGGTCAGTGGGTTCAGTCTGGGTGGGGGGAAGGTGCTAGAATCCAAACCTTGACCCCGGGACCTTTGGG
This sequence comes from Ictidomys tridecemlineatus, assembly GCF_052094955.1. NCBI lineage: Eukaryota > Metazoa > Chordata > Mammalia > Rodentia > Sciuridae > Ictidomys > Ictidomys tridecemlineatus. Next base: position 219,761,203 of record NC_135478.1, read on the forward strand.
CCCATTAAGCCAGTGTTTGTCTGCCTGTTGCCCACACCTCTATGCTTCTCAGCTCCAGGAAAAGACCCCAGCTTAGTCCCTGGTGGGGGTAGGGATGGGGCAATGAGGTGTGTCGTGCTGGGAATCGGGAGGACAGGAAGAGGAGTCAGTTTCCAGCTCTCTTTCCCTCCTGCAGCTCCACCCTCGAGTTGACTTCTCACAGGTCGGCTGCAAGGACCAATGACAGGAAATTGAGAATGGACTCACAGTGGGGTGGAGGCAAAGAAAGGGAGGTATGAGTTGCTGCGAACAGGCTCTGGTGGCACCATTATCTCAGTCCTCGGGACCCACATCATGCACTTGGGACAGTAATGGAGTGGGCCATGTGGCGGCAGCACTACCCGAGGGCCAATGACACCCCATTGACTCCCAGCCTCACGTGTGAAGGATGTAGTTCCAGGACTGAGGTTCCCAGGGGACAGAAAGCATCCTGAGAGTGGCATGGCCCTCTGCCCATTCCACTACTGTGCCAAGCCCACTGCGGGAGAAGAGTCAGTTCTGCAACCCAGAGCTGAGCAGTGTCCACCAGTAGGAGGCCACGGACATTGGGATTGGGAGTTTGGAGGGTGGGAGGGAGCTTGGTGCGCCTAGCAGGGTTGTCCCAGGGGCTGACCTCAGCTTGTGAGTCTTGCCCTCACACCCATTCACATCACTTGCCCAAACTTCAAATGGGAGAAAACTTTTTTGCTGGTAGTCGCCATCCCGCTCAGTGGTCCCCTCTGTAACAGCAGGTGCACAGACTAGGGGTGGCTGACATCTAGTCTGTCTCAACCTTATGACAGTTTCCCATCATGCCTTGGGGAGAACTGGTGGGAGCAGGACCCATGGGGGAGGGAGGATCCACCTGGACAGATCTAAAGCAGGCCAAGATGCACAAGAGGAGCTTGTTCTAGCCGGTCCTGCCTGCCCCAAGCTGGGCTTCTGAGCCTCAAACTCTAAGCAACAGTGAAGTCCTCAGGAGTCAACTGAAAGGCCCCCGCGGGGCCAGAGGCCTTCAGCCATGTGTGTCAGTGCAGGTGCAGGAGCAGCTGGGACACACCCCGATTCGGAGCCTAGGACACACATCCTGCCTTTCAGGCACAATCACTGGACGCTTCATTCTGGAACAAATAACCCTTCTTTCAGGCCTGAGCCTGTCGGACAGGCATCTCTTGATGCTTAGTAGATCCTAGGTTCCATTTACCAGGTGACCACAGTTGTCTCTCCCTGTCCTCAGTTGCGACAACCAAAAGTTTCTGTAGATCTTGCCTGAAGTCCCCCAGCTGGCAAGATCATCCTCCATTGGGAACCACTGATTTAGGGCAAACAAGTAGATACGTATATAACTTTGTTCTGGCTTTGGGTCTCATTTTGTTCATTCTATGTTCGATTAGCTGCCTCCCCACCCACCCAGGGTCAGTGGGTTCAGTCCGGGTGGGTTTTCACTATCTTATCTGTGTCACTCTGCAGAGGTGTCCCTGCTCCCTCAGTCTTAATCTCTGTGCTCATGTATATGTGTGTGTGTGTGCACACACATGCTTGGGTGGTGTGCATGTGGTATTTGGTATGTATATGTGATATGTGTGTATGGTATGTATGGTGCATGTGTGTGGTGTGCGTTAAGGTATGGGGGTTATGTACATGAGCAGGGGTGAGGTATGTCTGTGGTGTGTGGAGAGTGTGCTGTATCGTATGGTGTGTGCATGCGTGTGGCTTGTATAATATGTTTTGTGAGTGGTGTAGGTTATGTGTGCATTGTGTGATGTGTGTGCCTATGTATGTATGCGTGTGGTGTGTGTGATGTACGAGTGGTATATACACAGTACGTGCAGTGTGTGGTGTTGAATGTGGTGTATGTACAGTACATGCATGTGGTTGTGTGTGTATGGTGTGTGCAGTGGATGGTGGTGGGTTGTGCATGGTGAATGTGTATGTGTACCTGCAAGACCTTTCGAGGTCTCCATGGAGCTCTGAATTTCTTACATCCTCTCTCCCTTCTCCTCTCTCTGTGTTTCTATCTAGGCCTTTGTTTCCTTGGCCCCACTCCCTCGTGGAGGGGGTCTCCTCATTCTGTGGTCAGGAGCAGGACTGGTCAGACCAGCCACAGGGCCGTGAGGACGGAGCCTATGCAGGGCAGTGAGATCAAAACCAGTGCTCACTCATCGTGGAGTTTGTTCCAGTCACTGGGTTCACAAGCCCTGGGTGCCAGCTCATAAAGCCTGTGGAGTAGCACAGACAGGTCAGCAGGGGAGTGCGCAGGCCACCAGCACCGCCCAGAGCTGGGGACAATGGTGTGTACCACTGTAATGTCTGACTAGCTCTGTCACTCCCCTGTTTGTGTCTGCATGACCCAGTGTGCTGAAACCCTTCGGGGTCCTTTTCAACTCAAGCATCCTGTGATTCTGAAGAAATAGGAGTCACACATGGTTTCATGTGCACAGAATCACTTTGGCTTTGAACAAGTCAGGAGGTCTCATTTGTTGCAGAACTGTCATGCATTTTTTACCAAAGTGTGAATTCAGTCCCCATGCCCCCTTTTTATCCCAGAAGCAGACGTAGCTCCAACCTTCTGCCCTGAGCCCTCATTTCCTGCAGTCTCTCTCTCTAGACCCCACTGAGCCTCACACTATGGGGGACATTGTACAGCCAGCCTCAGACTCTGTGTGTGCTTCCCTGGAGAGCTCTGGGGAGGGGCACTGGGGAGGTGGTTGAGGGCTGAGTTAGTGGTGGAAATGAGGCATACTGGAGGCAGTGGCCGTGACGAACAGCGTCATGCAGCTAGTGCACTTCTCAGATATGTATGACATTTGACCTAACTGGACGCATGGTGTTTCATGTGGAAATGCATCTATATGCTATAGTGATGTTTTCGAAGGATGGTGTGCATGTGTTTGTTATCTGGCTTCCTTCCTGTACTCTTCAAAATCCTCAGGTATTGAGTCCTGATGGAATTTGCCCCTTCGTGGGCTGTACCCAAGGGGGCATCTAGGAACACATGTATGGGGCATTTGCATGCACCAGTGCCCAGTCTCACCCCTCTCCCTTCCCAGGCACTCTGCTGGCAGATTGTCTGGTCCTACTTTGAGAGAGTTCATGTAGATGACAGCACCTCCCTCACCCTGATGAGCACCTTATTCATAATGCCCCATCCAGAAAATGTCAGGGGAGGGGTTCAGCTCTGGGCTGGGTGGAATGGGCCCTGGGCCTCCTGGGTTTGTGAGGAGAGGTTCTGAGATCTAGAGGAAGCCCATGAGGCCCCAGGACCCACCAGCTCTGCCCTGACCCACCTAACTAGAGTCTTGGCCTATGCCCAAGCAGGGCCCCCTAGAGATACGATTATGACTTATGAAGGAGGGTGTCAAAGTCCACAACCTGCCTCTGGGTGAGTCCCAGTCCCACGGGCCTTGTTTTCCCCGGGGCTGAATTTTTCTGCCTCCCTCTGTCTCTCTTCCTCATTGAGCCTCAGGGACCCCAGTCCCATCTACTCTCTTGCAGGCGCCAAGGCCGACCAAGAGGACAGGCTGCAGAAGTGCACAGAGCCCACTAAGGAGCTTTACAAGTGCGCAGAATGTGCTGAGGGGCTTGGCTTTCAGGGAGAGGAAAACGGAGAGAGGAGAGCAATCGGTGGGATCAGAAAAGCTGCAATACAACATCAATTCACCCAGAAATTATTGGATTGACCTCGGCCACGTCACTTACCTTTTGTTTTCTGATCTGAAAAACTAAAGGTTCCCTGTCTCAACTTCTCTGCTCCTCTCTCCACTCCCTGCGCCCCCAGGCAGTTCTCCTGGGTTTCCCCCGCTGTGGAGAGGAAGGAGCTGGATGCAGCACCATGTCAGCAGGGCTCTCATCTTTCCCAGGCTGGTTGGCTGTCTGTATGTGTGAAAGACACTGGCAGAGGCTCCACCAGGCAGGGAGGAGAGGGAGAGGGTAGCAGGAAGAAACTGGGCACACAGCCTTTGATCACCGCTAGCTCTGGGTGGGGAAGAGTGAAGCTCCCCAACCATGGTGCTTCCCAGAGCACTGGACAGCCACAAAAAGGGGAGGGAATAACATGTGTGGCCCCTGGAACAAGGCAGCAGGAGGCTGGCTCTCTGGTCCTGGGCGGTATCACCAGACTCCAGGCCCGACATCACCAACTATTTTTATTCTGCAAGAATCTTGTGGCCTCTCAGCCAAGGGCATGGGGAGGGGGCTGTGGGGTCCTAGAGCCTAGAATAAATAGCACTGGTTGGGCCCAGGAGACAGGACCTAATCTCATCATGTTTGCCAAACCCCTCTCCAAGGGCATTTAGTCTAGAACCCATGGCCCTTGCCGGCAGCCACATTTATCACTGATCTTTCCCCGATTTTTCCCCACCTGTGTATTTATTCTTTTTTTTTATCCCCACCCCAACACACTCAATGAAAGGGCAGCGGGCGATAAGAACTCTTTCAAATTCTATTTATTTAACGCAAGCACTCACCCAACACCCCACCACCGCCGTCATAAAAAACAAGTAAAATGCCAGACTTGTCTAAGAGTAGTGGGGATTGTTTAATGTGTTCAGACACATGCAAACTGTGGGAGGGGACCCACTAAGAGCAGGCACGAGTGCTCTTTCTGAAGGCCCAGGCAGAGCGACCGAGGGATAAGGAAAAGGCAGAATGGAGGAGGAAAGGAACTAGGAGTGAGGGACACCCCGAGAATCTAGGGGCTGGAGGTGGGCCCTGAGTCCTGCAGTCAGAGCATGAAACACCCTTTGCCATAGCTGGGGCTAGGGGTTCCCTGGAGATGGAGTGGAAGCCAGGCCCACCATCTGCACCCCCTGGACTAGAGGTCAGCACCAGGCCAGGGCATGAGGGGCTGAACAGATTCTGTGGCAATACTTGAGCAGGGTGCGCTGGGAGGCTGAGAGGGTGAAGAGGCAGGAACCAAGGGGGCCAGAAGGAGGTGTCCCTGCTGGGTACAAGGGAGGGACGGAAGCCAAATAGTACATTCTCTAGGTGGCTGTTGGGCAATTCTGAACCTACCTAGGAACCAAGAGCATGAGGTCCGTGGTCAGCCTCGACAATAACAGGAACTAGGAAATTGAAAAAGAAAAAAAAAACATCTTAACTACTCTGCAACTCCCTTACCTCCCCTGTCCCCACCACACATAATCCCAGGACAGGGGACATGGCGATGTCTGAATGTGACACCTGGATTTAGGCAGCATGCCTGCCCTGGAACACACATGGGGCAGGGAGAAATCGGGGTGGAGTGGAGGCGGACAGGCACTTGGGAGAGTAAGAATCTCTAGTTGGAAACCTGTTGACCTATCATCTCCTTATCACAGAGTTGCATGCAGAGCCCTGGGGGCAGTTCTCTTGCCTCCTCCCCCTTCTTCTTGCTTTGCTGAAGTGCGCAACTCCAGGAGGTGACTCTGGAGTGACCAGGAGCCTCGGAGCTACTAAAAAGTCAGGGTTGAGCTCAAAGTCTTTCACACAGACCAGAGAGAGGAGATAAACCTTCAGAGCACAGGTTGCCCATGAGGGCCAGTGCTGAAGGTGATGGGTGTGATTGTGTGGCCGAGACGGTGTGTCCGTCATGGAGCGCAGTCTATTAAAACCCTTTCCAGGGCTGGGATTGTGGCTCAGCGTCAGAGGGCCCGTCTAGTATGTGTGAGGTCCTGGGTTTGATCCTCAGCACCACATAAAAATAAATAAATAAAATAAAGATTTTGTGTCTAACTAAAGAATAAGTATTTAAAAAAATAAAATACACACTTTCTATGTCAGAGGTTACACAAGGCCTGTGTGCTTACCACTGCACCCAGCATCTCTGGATCTCATTTTCTGTGTCTGCTCAGGGGAAGGACTTTGTGGTGAGGATAACACCACCCACCCTGCCACAGGTCTGGATTTGTCCAGCTGTTCACACAAAACAAGGGGACCTGGGAGTCCTGGGTTAGTGTACTGCTCTGTATTGGTGAGATCCGTGACCTCTATCAGATAATCTAAGAATGGACTTCCTTGTCTGTAAAGTGAGAACACTCATCGTGCTCTGTTAACTTTATAGGGTTGTTGTTAGGATTAAAGACAATAATGGACATGAAAAGGCCTTACATGCTATAAAATTTCATAGGAATGCAAACCATTTGTTTTTATCATCTTTGCTTGGGTGGGAGTATTTGAAATGGAAGACTCGAGGAAATTGCTTTCTGATAGAGATATTAGAGTTGTCTGGTCTCCGGGGCCCTGAAGCTTAGTAGAAGCATAGGCTTTGGGGCCAGATACATTTGAGTTTAAAGTCAGACTCTGCTAATTACAGGTTGAGCCATCTTGAGCAAATTAGTCCACCTCTCTGAGCCTCAGCTTCCTTGTCTACAAAATGATCACGGTAATAGTCACTTGACCTTGGACAAGTTAATTCACCCTGCTCTGGCCCTTAGTTGCCTGTCTGGAAAGCAAGGATAACAACAGCTGACTTGCAGGCTCCTGAGAATTAGAAGAGACAGGTGTATGGGGCACCTGGCCCATGATCAATGTACAGTAATCGTCTCTGTTCCTTTCCCTCAATCTTCTTTATACAGTTTTTCCTGTCTTGGAGACCTTTCAGTGACCAGCTTACCCTCCCTCCATGGGACCAGAGAAAATCCCATCTCAGCCTGTCGCCACCTTCGCAGGGTAAGTTCCATCTTCCATCCCATTGGCCCCTTCCCTCCTGAAGAGACTGTGCACCTGTAGTTCCCTTATTCACTGTTGACTAGAGTAGGGCATAAATAGTGTCCCTGACACTTCCCAAAACAAGGCTCTCTAACCAGGCCAAAGATACCCCAGATGGCCTGATCTGCAAGCTCCAGCTCATCCCTGGAAGCTCCTCTCAAATGCCACCTTTTCTCTTTTCTCTCCTCTGCATCTCATCCCACCCAGCTGTGGCTCCTTCCTGCCCACTAGGAGTGCAGGGTGACCTAAGGCAGTAAGAGTCTTCCTTCACTTACCTCTTTTCCTCGCTCAGAGTCTCCAAGGAAGAGGGTAACCCACACTGAATTCTTCTTTCTCCCCATGAGAGCACTTGGCAGAGTTTGTGTTGAACCGTGTTTTGTGAAGAGTGAGCTGTGCCAAGGAAATTGCAAGTCGTTGAGTAGCTGTCTTTCCTTTCTGGGGCCCCAAGGGCAAAGGTAGGTCAGTATGTGAGAAGGGGCCCCTGAAGGTGACGAGGGAAAGGGAAGGTGGCAGAAAAGTGTGTGTGTCAGTATGGATTGGGGGTGTTGGTCAATTCTCAGCCTCCACACAGAGAATGGCCGGCCATCTGCTCTTGAAAGATTTATTGTCCTGAGAAGGTGGGTAGGGAGCCGCAGCTGGGATGAGGAGGACGGGGTGTGTGCAGCAAAGGCACCTGTGTCCCAGCCACTGTCACACTCCTGAACTGAACTCACCCATCCCAGGAGCCTGTGCCCCAGGGAGGGAGTGGTCACTGACTGGAGGCCTAAAGGGGCTAGAACAATGGTCACAAAGCCTTGGAATTGTCTCCTTCCTGCCACCAGGCTTGCTCATGGAGGGAGAGGGAAGAGCAGAGACAGGGACCTCCTTGTGGGGAAGAGAAGAATAATTGGGACCAATGTGCTGCTGCCCTCTCTGTTCATGGTTTAGATGGGAGACCAGCCGGAAAGTTAGGGCCCGGGCTCCAGGACTCCCTGGGAGAAGGAGCTGGCCATTCGCTGGGGTTAATGCTCTTTGACCCAGGAGCTCAAGAGAGGGTACATGGACTAGGCCAGGGTCACCTTCATGAAGCCATGGCTCTTTCTCTTGTCTGTTTATCCCAGAACTGGAGGGCTGAGGAATAGCAGAGGCAACGAGAACCCAGAGAGGGAGCTGAGGGCAGGCTGAGACATTTCGGTAATTCCTACAACCGGAAAACTTCAGTGACCGCAGGCTTCCATATCTTGTCACAGCCACGTCAGGTGGACTAGTGAGGAATTATCATCCTCGGCTGTCTGAGCCCAAGTTTCCTTCGCTAATCTCATGTGCAGGGACGGGGACTGAGGTTGGGTTTGCATGTGCACTCATCGCCTCCAAAGGGCCTTGATCCCCAGAGAACCCTGCCCCCAAGAATGAGAAACAAGGAAACCTCAGGTTTTCGGGAACCTGGGGTAGTCACTCGCAGGAGAAGCCCATGATGGTGATCCGGGGTTGGGCGTGGGCGGTCATGGTGCTGGGGAAGAGCTTTGGGCTGGCCCCCTCTGTTGACTGCAGGCTTGGTCAGGAAGTGGCAGGGAATATAGGAGGAAGGAGAGGAGAGACAGCTTTGTGGATAGAGAGTGGACCTTAGGGAACACCGAGCAGCAAGCACCCTCTCAGAATACCTGGCCCAGCAAAGGTATGAGCGGACACACACGCTGCCTTTGCCCAGCTGCAGCCTTGCACAAGCACCTGCTCCCTCAGGGCCAAGTGGCCCTAATTGCCGCCTCCTCAGTCCCAGGGATGACAAAGAAGAGGGAGAAGTAGACAGAAGGTGTGTCCAGCCCTTCCCCAGGTGGCTCCTGCTTGGCTGCCATCCCAGGCAGGAAAAGGGGACCACACTTGCCCAAGCTCTCCCAGCAGTGTGGCACCAGTGATCTGGTCCAAACATGCCTTTCCCTGCACATTTCTCATCCTTTCCCATTAACCTTTAAGAAGTAAGTGGCACGGCTCAGAGAGGTAAATGACCCTTGGCCCCACATCAAGGTGTCTTCTCAGCTTCTCACTGAGCCATCTTAGTGGTGGCAAGGGGCCACCATTTGCCCTTCTTTGCCAACTCCATTTCTCTGCCCAGTCTTGGCTGAGTTCCACAGCCCTTCCTTCTCTGGGTCTCTCCTTCCTCCACTTCTCCATCTCCCTCAGCTCCAGGACCCAACGCCTTATCCTGTCTTTCTTCAGATATAGCACAGGGGGGAAAGGATGCTGGCCTCTGGCCTTCCCCAAGGCTGCCGGCAGAGCCACTTCTCAGGGGCAATGCGATCCTCCTCACCAGAACTCAGAACCTCATCAAGAACATTCTTTGCAAACCTCTGGGAGGGGATACCTTGTCCAACCTGGTGACACCTGTGGGAACTTCCCTGCTTCTAGCCTATGAGGCCTGCGGGAGCCAGAATGTTCTGCATTCTATTCTGAAGAGGGGAGAACGGTGACCCTCTGGGGTATCTGAAGAATTCCTGGGGCAGAGACAGCAGGATGTCTTTTGCTCTACTTCTGCTTCATCAAGCAGGAGGGCAGGACAAGAACACCTGCTCTTTGGTCTAACCCTTCACACGTGGCCCACTTACCATGTCTGGCCTGCAGTACAGATGTCTTCCCTTCTCACTTGGGCCTCTGAGACCAGGTGTGGAGTCTTGTAGATCTCAGTGCCACCCAGAGGGTGCCACACCGTAGCAGGTGCAGGGAGGTCTGTCCCAGAGCTCTGCTGCTGGGGCCTCCTCCCTTTTCCTCTCCCTCCTGATATTCCTCATGGTTCTTTGTCCTTCAGCTTTTCCTTCCTTCCGCAGCTCCCTTTCCCCTACTCATGTATAATTAAGCTGGAAAAATGTCCCACTAATTGCATTTGCGTTGGTTTTATCTTTTCCAAGTGTTTCTACTCATTGCTCATCTTTAATTATTACAACTCCACTCAAAGTCAGTTATTTTTTTAACACCTTTAAGAAGTAAGAAAGCCAGGCACAGTGGGGCAGACCTGTAATTCCAGTGACTCTGGAGGTTGAGGCAGGAGAGTTGCAAGATCAAAGCCAGCCTCAGCAACTTAGCGAAGCCCTAAGCAACTTAGCAAGACCTTTTTCAAAATAAAGAATAAAAAGGGGTGGGATATAGCTCAGTAACAAAGTGCCTCTGGGTTCAATCTCCAGTATGGGGGCGGGGGGAAAGTGAGGGTGGCCAGTGAGAACTTAAACTAAAAACAGGTCAATCATTCATAGATTCAGTTAATGAATATTTATTTCACAATACCAGGAATTATGCCAGGTCCTGGGAAAACAATAGAGAGTAGGATGGGCACCATCTTTGCCTTTGTGGTGTGCGTAGTTTACTAAGGAAAACAGATATTTAAACAAGTAAGTGGAATGGTGTAGGGTGCATAATATTAAAAAAAATTATTAGACAGGAAACAGCAGGTGGTCTCTAACTTAATCTAGGGGGACAGAGACTACCCCTCCTCTTCCAGATGGTACGTGCACACACGGGCACGCGGGCACACACACACATACACACACACCCCCCAAAGGTCTTATCTTTAAGTTGACACCAAAGGATGAGTAAAAAGTTACAAAGATGGAAGGGAGAATAGTACAGAGAGGTAGAAAGGTCCATAAATCACGAAGATGAGAGGAAGCAAACTTACTCTCCAGGAACTGAGAGGAATTTATCTTGGTGACACACAGCACAGGAAGAGAGAGAAGGCTGGAGAGGTTGCTAGGGGTCAGCACTTCCCAAAGACCATAATGTAAGGCAGGAGCTGCCTCATACCAAGGTCATTCTGGCTGTACTGGGAGCTACAGACTGGGGAAGACCAAGGCTGCATGCAACCTGAGCCGTTGGGAATGTTCTCCTGTGATGTGGGAGGGAGATGATGGTGGCCCGTTTTACAAAGAAGCAGACAAAAAAAAAAAAAAGAAAACTTTTAAATGTTATGTCAATACAGAATAGTCTCTAAAAATTCATTAAATGAGAAAAGTAAAAACTGTTTTTCTAATAGACTATCCCATGATATTATTTTTAAGGAAATATGTACACACCTGTGCTTGGGCACACTTAAAGTATTTTTGGAAAGATAAATAACAAACTTTTAATAGTGAGTAGCCCTGGGGGAAACAGCCAAGGGGCTGAGGCAGAGATAGTAAAGTTTACTTTTCTGTCTAATCAGAATGATTATTTCTCAAAGCAGATATTTTAAGGAATAGAATTTCCACAAGATGAGATGTGCTGGATATGAGAATTGAGACAGAAATGCTGAGGATGACGCCTAAGATACTGGTTTGGGCAACTTTGCCTATTGTGCTGCTGCCTATTTGGTTGAGAACACTGGTGGAGGAGCAGGTTTGGTGAGGAGGAAACGCTGTTCAGTTTGGGACATGTTGAGTTCAAGAGGTCTATAAAATATCCAAGTGGAGCGGTCCAATAGCTGGTGTCGAAGCTGTTCATGCCTGGAGCTCAGAAGACAGATCTGAACCAAAGATAGGCACTTGCAAGACATGAGCTTACATGTAGTAATCTATGGCAGGAGGTGGCACTGCCCAGGTGATAGAGGAAACAGAGTCTTGTGGACCAAAGACATTTAAGGAAATGAAGACAAGCAGCCAGAGAGGTAGGAACATGGGAAGTGGCAGATAGTCAACTGTAATCTGAATACTGCAGAGAGTTGAAGCAAAACCAAGATGGTTCCATGAGTTGGCCCCAGGAAGATAGCCCAGACCAGGGTAGAACCAGTAGCATGGAAAAGACCAGGTCAAAGCACAGTGGGTTGAGGAATCAGTGGAAGACCAGCAGACAATGAGACAAATCTTAAGAAGTTTTTCCTTAAACAGGAAGTAGAAATCATAGGGAGCTGAAAGTAGTGTGGAGTGGAGAGAGTGTGCTTAAGAATGCAGCATGTTTATCTACTGATGAGCTAGTGGAGGAGAAGCTGGAGATACATAAATAGGAAGAGTGAAAGCAGACAGCGCTGGGCACAGGTGTCTGAAAATGCAGAGAGAACTGGATCTGGAGCACAGATGAGAGTCCAGTTTTCCGGAGGCTTGGAAGTACTTCCACTTGAAGGAGAACAGAGGAATCACCATGGCTCAGCACTTTGAAACACCATGCCCAGTAGGTCCCGTGTGTGTGAGAGTGTTTGTGAACTTTGGTGTGAGCCCTCACTGTTGGGGAGTGCAACTCGGCACTTATGTATCTGAATGAACCTGGCTATGGTTTCACAAATGCCACTTACCTCTTTACTATTCCAGACTGTAGTTCTTTTTAAAGTTGTAATGGTTTTTTTTTTTTTTTTTTTTTTTTTTTTTGTAGAAGCGATGACAGGACTGAGATGAGATGTAAGGGCTGGGGACAAGCGGGACATTATATACGAGCTCCTGTAATCTGGTCACCTGGTTCCAAATTTCCCTCCTGGCAGAGATGACAGCCTTTTATTCTTGCTGTTCAATTCACAACTCAGCACAGGGGCAAAGGGAAAAGGGTGTGGAGCCAGGCAGTTTCAGGATACAAAGCAGGAGCCTTTGCCTCCAGGCTCAAGGATGATTAGCTGCAAATGAGCCACCTGAAGGATAGAGCAGGGAGCCTCTGGCAGAAGCGATTGGGCCATTCAAACAGAGAAAGTCAACATTCACCACCCCTATGTGATTCTGCAACCTGTATACTCAGAAACATGAGAAATTATATCCCATCTGATTCAAATGTATGATATATCAAGATCACTGTACTGTCATGTGTAACTAGGTAAAACAAATTAAAGAAAAACAAACATACACACACCAGGAGAGAAATTAGATAAGGCAACTTAACAACAACCATAAAAACAAAAAAAAACCCATTTCGAAATGAGGCAAAGACATTGAATAGACATTTTCCCAATGATATACAAATGTCCCATAAATAAATACATGTCAATATGTTCAATATCCTTAGTACTTAGGGAAAGGCAAATTAAAAGTACAATGAGATACCATTTCACACTCATTAGGAGGAAATGTCAAATCTGAAGACCAAGGTGGAAAACAGTATGGCAGATTCTCAAAATAGTAAGCATAGAATTGTCATGTGACCTAACAATTCCATTTCTAGGTATATGCCCCAAAGAACTGAAAGCAGTGACTGGAACAGATATGTATACATTCATTTTCATAGCAGCATTATTTACAATAGCCAAAAGTAGAAATAACTGAATATTTATAGATAAATAAAGAGATAAAAAAAATTGTGGGATGTGTGTGTGTGTGCGTATACACAACAAAATATCATTCCACCTTAACAAGAAATGAAATTCTGATACCTGCTTCAGCATGGATGAACCTTGAGAATATTATGCTAACTGAAGATAGAGAGATACAGTAGGACTTAACTGCATGATTTCATTTATATGAGGTACTTAGAGTAGTCAAAGTCATGGACACCAAGTAAAACATCAATTATTAGAAACAGGGGTAGGAAATGGAAGGGAGTTGTTATTTAGTGGGCTTATCATCTATGATGATGATAAACTTCTGCAAAATGATGAAACTTTGTACAACGATGTGAATGTACTTCCTGCTACTGAAATGTACATCTAAAAAATAATTAAAAGAGTAAATTTTAGATTATATGTACTTAGCCACAGTAAGAGAAAATTTAGAGAAAGCAAGGATATGGAAGCTTTCTTCTTGTAGCTTCATAGCTGGGCTTTGGTTGCTAGGTGGGAGAGAGTCCAGCAGAGAGATTGGAAAAGAAGAAAGGCCACTGTTTTATGCCAAGCCTAGCTCTTCCCCTAAGAAGCTGTGTGGAGCTGGGCAGGCCGCACTGCTTGCTACTCTCTGAAGACTGCCTGGGGCAGAAGAGAGATGGTCCAGATATCAATCTGGCCTCCCTATCTCATGTCTCTAGTCCAACTTTGCTCAGAAAGATACCCGCCATTTTCAGGACTTGAGACTTCCAAGAACCCATAAGATACATGGGACAGTCGATGACCATCGCCCACCTGCATAGATGCTGACGTGATGGGTGAAATATGGTATGGCCCTTTAGAAACCGTTCCATCTACACCTTCTCGTGACTAACAGGCATGAAAGCTAGACGCTTGCATCAGCAGGCATCTCCTTCTCTGTCCCCACCCAGGCCCACCTGGAGTCAGGCCAAGAGTCAGGGAATCCTCATCAGAAATGGTAGACCTCCTCTCCATCCCCCTCACCAAGGTCCAGTCCAAGATTCAAGTGTGCCAGGGTGTTCCGACGAAGGATCTCCCAGCCCCGGTGGCTGTTGCTGCTCTGAGATGTGGTCCTGGACAGGGACGGAGTTTGAAGAACCAGAGAGGCTCTGGCTAGAGTTCCCACCTCGGTCACCGAGGGCTGTTTCTCAGACAGCTGCTCCTGCCCATCCTCCTTGTCTGAGCATTTGAAAGCTTCCACGTAACGGAGCACTCGCAAAGGATTCTGGTCGTGATGGTTCTCGACCCTGTGGAGAGAAAAGCAGAAAGGAGTCACCCGAGGTGGGAAGAGGCTGTGGGGGAGAAGGAGAGGGGAACGTGGAGGAGACGGGATCCACGTCAGGGGAAGAAAAGGAGGGGACCAGAGCTGGAGCAGGAAGAGCCTCGAGGATCAGGAGAGGGGAAGGGGACTGCAGTGCAATGGAGGAGTCGAGCCATCAGCCTTTAGAGGCCGTGGGACATGGGTGATGGCAATATAGAGGAATGTGGAGGAGAAAATGGGGTCAGTTAACAGACACAGGGTCACAGGGCTGAGGATATAGATAGAGTTCAGGAAACCCCCGGAGAGACGAGAGCCAGGTAAGGAGATAAGGGAAGAGCATGAAGGAGGAAGCAGCACTCAAGGCCAGGGTATATGGGAAATGCTGGTCAGGCAGGAGCAGACCATGAGCCGGGCAATCGCGCTCACATCCGAGCCTTTCACACACACAGCCTGCTGTTACCATCTGCATTCCTTAAGCCCCCGCCTGTACTCCATCTCCCTCCCCAAGACAGGCTAACACAGTCTCATGAAGTCCCCTGGTGGCCCTTGCTTCTCAGGCTGGTCACCCTCGTCACTCACCGCAAGAACCAGCGGTCCCCCAGGCCATACTCGCACCCGCAGATCCCTGAGCGAGGCCACAGGAAGCGAGGCATCTTTCTCTCCAGCATCACGGTGGTGGCCACCACCTGAAAGGAGGGGAGAGGCAGAGAAAGAACTCAGAAAGAGCTGTGAGGTTCAGAGGGACATCGAGGCCACCCACAAAGGGAATCAAAAGCAATGTGTGAAACCAGGACCCCAGAGATCTGCGGTAAGAGCTACCATTGTCTTCTTGGAGCCTGTGACAAGATCATGCCAGCCTGCTTTTCTCATAGGAAAAGGAGAAAGGATGTTCTTTGTTTGGAATAAAACAGTGACTCCAACATTATTATTCAGATTCAGGGAAAATGAGTCATTTCAAAGTAATCTCATTTTCTTTTTTCATTGGAAGGTCACAGTTTAAATAAAATGACTAAATAAAATCTCTCTGATCTCAGGGATGAACTGATGCTGCTCCAGTTCAAGGAATTTCAGCTACTTAAACATCCATACCTGAAGAGGGAAAAGGATTGATTAATGACTGCTCACTTGGCAGGGAAACTTCTAGTAGCATGTCCCAGGTTCTGTCCTTTGCCCAGCCCTCATTAACTACCTAGATGAAACAGAGGACAAGCTTATCAAATATGCCTGTGACACAAAACTGGGAGGGATACGTAATATGTGGGGTGACAAAAGCAATATAAAATGACCTCACCAAACCAGAATGCTGCTCTAAAACCAATAACATTGAATTAAAAAAAAAATGTGAGGTCCTACCTTTACACGTAAGGAACTTAGCTGAGTAAATCATGTGGAAAAAAATTCAGATTCTAGTAGATCATAAACTTAGAAAGAGGCAGTTACATATATGCTAAAAGATCTGACCTGATTTTAGGTGCTTTTGGTAATAGTATTATATCCAAAGTAAGAAAAGGCATTATCTCTCTCAGCACTGCTCCAATCATATCAGGGACTGGACAATTCTAATTTCAAAAGGACCGTGGTCTATTATCACAGGAACAGAGTGCAGTCACAATGGGTCAGGGCCAGGTAGCATTATTGATTGAAGGAGCTAGCAGTTCTTAATACAGCCAACTGTCCACGTCACCCTCTCCCATTCCCTGACTTTTTTATTACTCCACACTTCCCTTGGGTTCATAGTTGAGTCAATCTCAGGACTTCTAACCATTCTGTTCTCTTCTCTGGATAGGTCTTCTCTTCCGCAAAAAGGATACATATATGTAACTGTCTCTTTCTAAGTTTATGATCTACTAGAATCTGAATTTTTTTTCACATGATTTACTCAGCTATTATTCAGCCCCCCCTTTGTTTTCTGGTAACAGAACCCATCCTTCATTTAGAGAATGGATCCTTCACCTCTCTCAGCCCATTGGTTAGAATAAGCTGGATTACCAAGTCCCTGGAAATCATCTCCTCCATTATGGGGCTCGAGGTGAGGGCCCCTTACCTCCATCATCAAGGTCACCACCATCAAGGTCATAACTTTATGTTAAATTCAGAAATGGGTCTGTGAGACCCACACTTTTTGCAAGGATGTGAATCTTAGGCTGATTTTTCTGGGGTCAAAGATGCTCTTTCCAAGCCAACAGCACTATACGATGTTGACAGAACACAACAAGAACAGGTCTTATGATTATGCACTAAAGGAACCTGCTCTTTCCCTCAGAGCTTAGAACTTCTTTAAGTCATCAGGACAACAGGACAGGAGAACCTGACTTAGAAGAAAATCAGAACAAGAGAGAGCAGAACAAGGGACTGACAGAATATGTGAGATGGAGACTGGATTCTGACCAGCCACCCCCAAAGGATCAACATACCCTCCTCCTCCTACATAAAAACAAGTCTGTTTGAGTTTTGTTTTCTGTTCCTGTTGTCATGGGTCCTCACTGCTACAATCCCTGACCCCTATCCTCTCCACCATTGTTCTCAATGGATTCTTGCCCATCTTTAGGTCTCATCTTAAATGTCACTGCCTCAGGAAAGCATTCCCTGACTTTCCAGTCAGGTTCCTGGGTTGCCTCCTCTTCTGAGCACCTGGTATTCTCCATGGCACTTTTATTGCTGTAAGTTTGCAACCTTCTATGAAGTCATTTGCTTGATGTCTGTCTTTCCAACTAGACTGGCAGCCCCATGAGGTCACAGGTTACAGCGGTCGAGTTTGTGCATGTGTTCCAGCTCCTAGAAATTTCCCAGTAAAGAGCAGGCCTTAAAGGATTATCATGACCCAAATGAAAAGTTTGAGGAGTAAATTGGAAGATGACTCTATTCAAATAATTGACTAGTGGCATAAAAAAATGTATTCCCTATTGTATGAGGGGAAGAAGTTTAAGGCCAGAGAATGAAAATTATAAAAAGACAAGTTTCAGCTCAACGCAACATGGACATTTTTAATAATTTGGGAAAACTCCCCTCCTCCTACCCCCTATCCAAACATATAAGATAATAAAGGTCTTGATTAGCATTGAGAAGATGTTGAAGGACTCTGACCAATAAATAATTATGCTGAGTAGTAGGTGAGTACTTCTTAGAGGTCTCCTGAGGGTAACTTCCAACTCTACTACTTATTGTCTTATGGTGACACAAGAAAAGATCATGGAAAACAGGGATTCTAAGAGAACAAAAGGTCCAAATATAAAAACTAGAATATACTAGCACAGTTTCTGGTTCCCAGCAGATCCAAGAAGGACTCCTAGATCTACTTTTCACCCATGATCAACAGCCCCACCTCTTGCCTCTACCCTCCAGTTTATCCTGCTTCTGTCCCCTCTATCTATCCACATGTACCTCAGATTTACACATCACTGAGATGACAGCCTCACTGGGTTGTCCTGTGACTCTTCTGGGCACGGTCCACCATAACATCCCACTTTGATTTTTCTCTCCATCCCCTGTCCCTTAGCAAGAATCGCACTAATAAACTCACCTGGGCCCTCCAGAGCTCATCACGCTCCTGAGCCACTCTCCAGTGGGTGTCGCCCATCATGGCGATGAACAAGTTGAGCATGAGCAGTGTGGCGATGATGGCGAAGGCGGCGTAGGCGAGGTTGTACATGAAGGGCAGATCTACGTTGTAGTTGGCAGGGCCATCGATGATGGTAAGGAACAGCTCAAAGGTGCTGAACAGTGCCGTGGGGTAGTCAGAGAATTCCCCCAGGTTGGCTGGGTCCTCTGTCTGGAAAATGATACAGAACGCTGCTCCGCCCAGAAAGAATGGAATTATCACAATAAGCACGGGCCAAATTAGTATTCACTCTACCTCTGATACCTACATCTCCATATACATACACACGTCCACACAATCATGCATCCGCAAATGTGAAACTATGAAACTGGCCAACTCCAAGGGGCCCTATGACTAAGTTCACCATGCTGGGTGATGATAATACTCAGGCATTAAGAAAAAAAAATGTATGGGCATGTATGGCATAACATCAACTGTTTCTTAAC
Source organism: Ictidomys tridecemlineatus (assembly GCF_052094955.1). Classification (NCBI taxonomy): domain Eukaryota; kingdom Metazoa; phylum Chordata; class Mammalia; order Rodentia; family Sciuridae; genus Ictidomys; species Ictidomys tridecemlineatus. The sequence goes on from NC_135478.1 coordinate 219,779,406, forward strand.
TTTTAGAAAGCCAAACATTTACAAGATAAGTTGTTTAAAAGAATGCGTGGAATATGCAACAATTTTTAAAAATGGAGCACATAAAAAGGCTAAAAGAAGAGGACCTTTTATCTCGATGGGCTTTAGATAACTATCCATCACCCTGAGACTCCCTAGGTGAGCCTAGACGCTCATGGGAAGGCTATCGTTGCTTTCTGTGTGACCTGCTGGACGGTAATGGGCATCCTTGGACCTGATCTCAGCATTAGACCCTTTAAATGGCTTCTCCGTGTGGGAAATTGAAACATCAACAAGTTGGCTCCAAGAGCAGAAATAGGGTCCATGACCGAGAACATCTTCCTTATTTAATAAAAAAGTTAAGTACAATGGCCAAGAAGTGATCATTTAGGGAATGTGGGGTCTAGGACATTGTAGGAAGCAACTCTGTTACCCTTGCCCTGTTTTATAACCTGTGTATGAGTAGACGCAGGTGAGGAAGGGAGAAGGGGTATCGGAGGGTGCAGGGGAGTAGAACATTCTAGATAGACTGCCAGCTCTACCCTTTCATGCTTTATATCTTGGAGTGTTTTGGGTTTTTTTTGTTGTTGTTGTTTTTCTTTTTGTTTTTCCGTCTTTGTTTTTGTGGGAACCCCTATTGAACAGGGAAATTTCTGGGAATAGCAAAGAATCTGTGTAAGGAGTCATGATCTTTTAGAGTTGGTGGTCTTCAAAGCTCTTCTGATACACCCGCCTGTCTAATCAAGGACAGACTCAGAGTTCCTGGCCTTAGGATCTTCATCTTTTCAACACCAAGAACTCTCTTGTACTCCTTCCTGTTCCTTCTCCTACCCGCTGCTCTCCCTGCCATTTTTCCTTCCCTTGCTCTCTTTTCTCTCTCTCCCTGGCACCCTCCACTAAGCCTTGACTGAATCCCTGCTTGTCCCATATCTCTCAGTCTCTCTTCACCACTCTTCTTTTTCTGTTTTCTCTACCATGATTTAAAAGGCCCAGACTCTCTTGTATATCTCTTTGTTCTAATTCTTTCCTTTTATCTCAACTTTAAAGACCACCTAGAGAAAGAGAGCACACTGTCTTCTCCATGCTTTGTTTCTTCTTCTGAACTGTAAGGAAAGAAGAGTTAAACACTGCCTTGTTTCTCTTTGTCCACACAGTTTTCTGGGATCCACAACTGGCCAGTCTTTCCTGTTTAAGGTCCATCTCTCTCTCCAAAAGCCCTCTCCAGCTCAAGGTCTCACAGGGAAGTTAGTCAACACAAATGTGATTGGTCCAGGCCACATGAGTCCGCCTTCTTGGCCAGCCAAAGTGGTCCCGATCTCATGGACAACAAAATAGAGTACAGAAGAGAGCTGAGAGCGAGAGTGAGGGTGAGCTTTCTGAAGATCTGGATCCAATGATCCACTGGAAGAAGGAGTCACACACTCACCAGAGGCAAATCCCAGGATGACCATGGCCATCAGCCAACAGAAACGCATCAGGTCCCCAAAAATCATCTGCATGAAACAGAGAAGAGGAAGAAAGGTGGAATGATCCTTTCTCCACTGTATCTGGGCCATTATTACTACCCAGAGTTCCACCAGCTCCAGTCAGAGCAGAAGTTCCTTTTTTGCACCTGTCCCCAACCCTCAGTCTGAAAAAGTCCTCTAACTGAGCCAGAAGAAGGCTTCAGACAGCACTGACCTTCTGGATCATGATGGTGAAGGGACCCAGCATCTGGAACCCTCGAGCAAAGTACATGACACTGCACCAGCCCAGCACCAGGGCCAAGGATATGGGTACCACCTCTCCGTTCGTGTTGGTGAGCCGCATCACCATGGTCACCAGCACCAGGGAGGCATAGGTGATGCTGGAAGAAGAGCAGGAAACAGAGTGAGGGTGGGCTGGGAATATTCTATATCCCCACAGCATGGTGGTGACTTGGGTGCTACCCACACACTCAGGCTTAGTTTTAACACATAAAACACACCTACACACATAGATGTAAGTCCACTGGAGAGAAACACCTGAGTGAGGGTCACCTAAGGTCTATGTCCCAGAGAGTGCACTGGAGACCTGGAACAATTTTAAGTGTAGGCAGGGGCTAAAAGGAGGAGACACTCACATGATGACATGGAATGGCCCCCCGAGGATTGTCTGTCCAAAATAGCGAGAGGCACCAACTCTGAAAATGTCTGGGATCTGGGGGAGGCCAGTAAAACAAAGAGACAATGTAGACTGCAGTTCATCCTGGGGTCTCAGGTGCATGGCCTTAGCCTGGACCCCCCTGCACCTCACCTCTAGAAGCAGGATAATCACAGCCCCGATGACCGTCACCAGCTCCCCGACCAGCCGGATGTGATCCTGGTAAGTCACATAGGCCTCCTATGGAGGGAAATTCAGGACAAGGAATGCTTTCTGATGGGTGGAGAGTCAAATCCTTTCAAGTGAGTGGTCTAAAGATTCCAACGTTTATGCAGGATGAAGAAAAGCCATCCATCATCCCCCTGTCAGTCATCCCCAGTATAGTACCAATGTGGCTAAATTCAACCAGGACTGGAGTCTGTATGTCCAAGGTTTATTTAAAAAACTAAATGCTAATGGCTTGACCTATTATTGGATATCACCTCCTCTATATATGTTGTAAGCAGTACTTTATGATTTGTGTATGAGCAGCTGGGAACATATTTGAGATATACAAGTTAATAGGACTGAATTAATAAATAAGAAGCGATCTTTACATTTACATACTGTGGGTAGGATTGTAAATTACTAAAACCACAATGGAGATTCCTCAAAAGACTAGTTTTGAAAACACCAAATGACCCAGCTATACCACTCCTTGATATTTATCCTAAAGAATTAAAATCATCATACCATAATGATACATGCATACCCATGTTTATAGCAGCACAATTCACAATACCAAGTTATAGAACTAGTCTGTTTGTCAACAGATGAATGTGATATATATACATAATGAAGATTTATTCAGACATAAAGAAGAATGAAATCATGTCATTTTCAGGAAAATGGATAGAACTAGAGAACATCATGCTAAGTAAAATAAGTCAGACCAGAAATCTCTCATAAGTGGAAGCTAGAGAGAAAAGGGAAAAGAAAAGGGATTTCATAAAGATGGAAGGGAGATCTATAGAGCAGAGAGAGCAGAGGAGGGAGGGAATAGGAGAGGGAAGGGAAAGGTACAGGGCACTGATAAAGCAAATTTTTTTAAAAAGAGAGATCTTAGTGGCTTGGGATTGTTTTGACTATGGGAGAAGTCCAGCTTTTCCAATCTCATTATGGCTGGCACTGGGTAGAATACACTGTAAGCCTACCTCAGAATGCAGGTTCTAGTATGGGCCCAGAAACTACCATTTCCTATGTGACCTTGAACAAGTCATTGAAGATCTCTGAGCCTGAGGAGTCCTCAACCAGAAGATGGAGATTCTACTACTTACCTTGAAGAGTTATTGTGAAGATCACACTATATGATATATTTGGATGAACTTCACAAACCATAAAGGACCACTGATACATTCATCATGGTTTTATTATTATTTGGCAACACATAATTGTGGTAGAAATTGGGCTAGAAATGCTGTATGGATTTTAGTTCTTAGGAAGGGTCCCTGCCTATCCTGAGCAGAAGATGTAGAAGGCATAGTCCTGGGGTCAGGGTGGAGTGAAGACCATCCTACTTCAATGCATGTTACCTCTAGTGGAAGTTCTGCAACATCGTACAGAAGCAGGGATTAAATCTCACATTAAACATCCTTAACATGTTTAAAGCCATGACCCCACCTAAGTATATAAAAAGGACTATGGACCCTCTTTCAGAGAAATACATTCAGGTGCAGACAATTATGCAATGAATTCCAAAACATTAAGGCAACTTTTTGGCCATAAAAGGGTTCACTGTTTTTGTTCATTGGCTTGTTTTGTCCTCAGTCCTAGCAACTGTCTTTGAACTCCCTCTCCTCGCTCTTAAAATTCAGTTCATGGACTTTAATATTTTGTTTTATCTTAATGTTTCTACAGCATGTCTTTTTATTGTAAAACATGTCAACTCCTTTTCAGACTTGTGGCAGGAGAAAAATAATAAATATATTAACTTTAGAAACTACATTAAATATAGAAATAAGCCAAGCATGCTGGTGCCCCTGTGATCCCAGCTACTCAGGAGGCTGAAGCAGGAGGATCACAAGTTCTAGGCCAGCCTGAGCAATTTAACAAGACTGTCTCAAAGTAAAATGAAAGGGGCTGGGAATGTTGCTCACAGGAAGTCCTGGGTTCCGTCCCCCAAACTGCAAAAACAAAAAACAAAAACCCTGTATTATTTTATATGTGTTTGCACAACAACGTTGAATTTCTTTTAAAATGTTGTGTCTTTGTTGAGTATGTCAGGGTAAACGCCTGTTTTTGTATCTTGTCACAACTAAGAGAAGGAACTGTGCTCAGGTTCACCTGAAGAGCTGTGAAGATCAGAGCACCCCTAGCGGCCCGAAAAGGAATGGCACCAGCTATGATAATCTCAGGAGATGAAAACCATGAAACCTCAACCAACAGAGAACATTGGGGACAGTGCAGGTCCTGCTGGGGCTTCCCCTCGCCAGCTTCTCTTTGCTTATTTCACAGATTCCTTCACACGGAGGCGTTTCCTGGCACAAATTCAACAGTGAGGAGGCCAAGGAACAGAAACTGCTCGCTTTGCCCAGCCCCACCTGGGATCCACAGCCCTGGAGTGGCTGCCTGCACCATCTGTCCCCAGGGCCCTAGGCCGCAGGTGCCAGGTCAGCTGAGAACCCCCTTCCTTGCTCATCTTCTGGACCAGTACACAGACTTTTATATAGGGTCCTGTTTGCTTATTTTTTTTTTTTTAACTGTTCTCTTTGGGCAAGGAAAAAAAAAAACTTGGTATGTGTGTGAAAGTTGCCATAAAAATAAGAGTATTGGACTTTTAAAACATTTGAATTTTGTTTTGATTTTTAAGGGGAACTCTAGAGTTTCATTTGATATATGTTGTTGGTTCATGGTTTAGAATAAGTACTCTTTGTAGTTGTTAAGAATATTTTAGCGTTTCAAAAATAGAAAGGAGCATCGAATTTCAATGATGGATTTTTTGATGTTGCTTGAAACAATAATAAGGATTCATATTTAAGAAACCACCTGGTCCCCCTAGAATTAAGCCCTAAACTCAAACAAATAATGACTTCCTTTCAGTTTCTAGAATTTTATTCTTTGGGGATTGTATTCAGGATTTTCTAAGATGAAAGGCTAATTAATCCGTAGCTTTCTAGATTTTTAGTCCTCATACCCAGGTTTTGGGATCAAGTTCAAGGTTATGTTTAGCAAAGTAAATTATCAGGAACACTCATCCCCAAGTACCGATTCAGTCTCCCAACTTTTCTTGCTTCATGTTCTCTGAATTAACAGAACCAACCCTTTAGTCAATCCCATGGCACCTATCATCTTGTTTATCTGCATCCACTTTCCCCATCAAGCTTCTGGAATGATCTTTCTAAACACAAAAGTCATGAATATTATCATATGGCTTCTCTATTTAATGCCTTTTTTTGCTACCCAAAGCCTTCAAAATAAAAGGGTAGGCAAGAGAGCAGTGTTCCTTACTTTCATATGACAGTGGAAATTTTGATAGTGTCTGAATTTGATTGATAAATGGATAAAGATGCAGATTATTTCAATGACATGGAGATAAGGACAAGAATGGAGAGCTGCAGCAAGTAAAGCCTGGTCGTGCCCAGGAATGAAAGGTGGTGGGGAGAAGGACCAGTGCAGGACACAGTTGCTTTTCATCAAATATGTCACTTGATCTTAAACCACATGTATGTACTCTTTTAATTAGAAATGTTGATTGTGAGATAAACCCCAGATTATCAAGCATGATGTACAAAGCCCTCACTGCTTTGATCCCCATGCTCTGAGCTACTGGGGACTTGGTGGTTGAGTCAAGCCTTCCATCAAGGATGGGCCCTTTCTATAGAACACCTTCTGCCCCCTGTTAGCCTGTCTCACCCTTCCTGATCTCCAGGACTAAGGTGAGCCCAGCATTCCTCTTGGCTCTCATTTCCTGCCCCTCTGTGTCCAGATCAGGTGCTCTCTCGCAGACACCTGGTGCTGCTCTGTGTTCACGGCCCTTACCCCAGCACATTGGAAGGTGTCTGGGTACCCCTTGTCTCTCCAGGGAGCAGGGGTGTCTCCTGCTTTTTACCACAATGCCCACCACGATGGCAGGTATTGATTTAGTAAGAAAAGAAAGAAGGAAGGTGAGAAAGGAGAGGGGAAATGGAGCCAACCGGGCTGCGGCAGATTCAAGCTGAGCATTACCTAAAGGGAGACAAAGAAGGAATGGAGAAGTGGAAATAGGGACACCCAACTGGGAATGAAAGGAGAAAAAGATGACAATTGGGCTTTTCTGAGATTTCCAAAGTCCTCAGGCTCAAAGTCCCTTAGGCAAGCCTGACTAATAATGCACTAAGAAAACACTCCACACCACTCCTTTAAAAATAAATATCTTCCAACAATGTCTGGAATTTTTTCACATCGCTACATGTCTTAGAATTTTAGGGGTTGTCAACAACCAAATCCCCTGCAGAGTTTGGCCCTTCCTACTTCACTGAGAAACTGCCCCAACGAGATTGCTCTTGCTTGGCAGATGCCTGAGCTCTTTGCCTTCAAGGAAATGCCCAGAGGCAAGCAGGCAGAACAGAGCCTGGGGCTCCACTGAGTTGAAAGAGCTGGGTGTGTGTCCTGCAGGAAAGTGCAGCAGCGAGCATCCCCTGCCCCAATAGAAAGTGGGAGGGCACCAGAACCACTCGTCAACCCCAATCTAGACCTTACTTTGTCTCTCCCAAATCCCAGACTTGTAAATAAATGAAGCAGGGCCTTGCAAGCTCTCAATGAAAGTTACTCTGATTCTCTAAATGGGGCAGGTCTCCCAAATACAGCTCCCCATTAGAACTAAATGGCAAGTCTTTGTCACAACATACACACAAAGGCCAAGCCTGGATCCATAGTTTGGACCAATATGTTGTTGTTTGTTTTTCTAAAAAGAAAAATCTTGGTAGATTTTTAATATGTATTCTACTCTGTATTCCAAGGTGAGAATTTCTGGGCCTGGGCCATAAGAGAGGAAAATGTGGTTCCCATGAAAGGCCACCTTCAAAGACACTCTGCATTTTCTCAGGAAGATGGATCTTGGAAAATTTTACTCTCTTCCGAGAAGCCACATGTAACTGTGGCTGCTCCTTTGCCATTGTCCTTTGCCAGGTTACATATCCTCGCTTTGCCCTTGCAAGTCTTTTAATTTTCTCCCTTTGCCTGGCATTCTAGGTTCTAAAGAGGTCACAGCTACATGAGAGAACAGGCAGTAGCTCAGTCTCTGGGGGTAGGAGTTATTACATATCTGATCTACCCATCAATCCGTGTCCCTCTCATCTTAAGAGGGAAAGATTAGATGTGGCACATAAATGTGAGCGTGGTGTCCCCTGGTGAGCTCAAAGCAGGATGAAGATGAATTTCTTATAGATTGGGTCCCTAAGAAAGAAGACTGGGATCGAGCTCATGGTTCTGGAGAGACAAGTGCTCTCTCTTGGTATTTAGAGGTGAAGGTTTTCAAATGAAGCACTCCTGCACCCCAACCCCTACATTCCCCTTGCCAGCTAAGTGTCTTTGCCTGCGTGTTTGATCTCTTCTGACCTCGGAGTCACCATTGTTAAAATGGTGACAATTTTATTTGCTAATGGTATTAAATGATATAATGCTTTGCCATGGTCTACAGAGTCACATCAACTTCATGGGAAGCTTGTCAGAAATGCAGTTTCTCAGGTACCACCCAGCCTCACTGCCAGAATCTGCGCTTTAACAAGTTCTTGAAGGTGCTGACCCATGCATGTAATGTGCACACAGTAAGCACTTAGTAGATGTCATTTTTTTTTCCTCCTGGGTTTCCTGTTTCTCCCCATCCCTTCCTCTGTCTTTATCTGCTGTGCTTGTTCCACAGGGTGTTGGTTAGGACTCCTGAATCAACTAGGACAGAGTTGGAGATCAATTGGGTTTTCAAATAGCTATGGTGCTCTGGGTTGTCCAGAATTCATAAGGAATAATGAGGTGTACACAAATCATCCCACTTTTTGCAACAGGTAAAAGATGATTTCAAATGGATAGAACAACACATGTCATTCCTGCCCCATCTGCTCCCTCACTCTTTGCATCCAATCTGTCACCAGGGAGCGATGCTTTCACCTTCTGATGCTTTTAACAATCTGCCCTGATGTCACTCCTTCCCCCCACCTCCCATCACACCTCTGTACCAATCTGCCATTGTCTCTGGATTGCTAAACTGCAGTGGATGCTTACTAGTCTTTCCACATCCTCTCTAGTTCCCTCAACTCAACAGAGAATACTCTACCATGCAAGGAGTCATTTAAAAAAAAAAATCTGGTCAAGTTCTTATCCTGTTTAAAATCCTTCTGAACATCTCATTGCTTTGGAAATAAAGGATAAAATCCCCAATATATCCTGTAGCACCCTGTGTAATTTGGAAAGGACCATTTCATCTGCAGGCACCTACCCTGGTTCCCTGGGTTCTAGCTAAACTTTTAGTTCCTAGACCTTAAGGAGGGTCTTCCTGCCTTGGGGTCTTTGGATAAGCATTCCCTCTGCCTAAAATATTCTTTTCACACCAATTTCAGCTCAGAGACAAGCCTTCTTCAAAGACCCTCTCTGGCCTCCTGGAAGGACCAGGGCCCTGTTATAAGCCCTCTTTGCACCGTGTCCTTTTTATACCATGGAACAAAATAATGTTAATCAGTTTGTAATGAAATAGCTATTCATACTCTCATTTAATTAATATGCATCAGTCTTTAAACTATCAGACCAAAACACTATCTACTTTGTGTTTTGCTCAAACGGTGAGTATTGAATTTCTAACACCTAGAACAGTGTTTAGCATTAATTATTTGTTTAATGAATGAATCAGTGAAATGTTTCTAGGAAAGGAAAAGGCAAAGAAGAGCTTGAGGGAATCTTTTCTAAGAGAGAAAAAGGAGATATGGCGATGTAAAATTAATACCCTCAAGCTGAACGGTGCACTTTAGAATCTAAATGCTCAGATGGCAGCCCCAAGACTAGCCAACTGAAACTGAGCAGATCTCAAAGACAGAATCTGCGAGTTCTCAACTCTGGGAGGGAAAAGAGGGAGAAGAGGAGTTGCACAGAAGATGGAAAGAGAACCTCATTGTTATACAGAATACATATATGATGTTGTAATGAGAAAAAGGAAAAAAAAAGAAAGCGTGTCACATTAGATTGGATAGAGAGAAAGGATGGGAGAGGAGGGGAGGAGTAGGGAGGATAGGAAGGGCAACAGAATAGACAACATGATTGATGTATGTACATTCCGTGTATGTATTATATATCTAAAAGCATTCTACTGTCATGTATGACTAAAAATAAATAAATAAAAATTAAAAAAAAAAAACCACCAAGGCCAGAGCCTCAGCTCAGACATTCTGATTTACTGGGTTGTAGCATAAGAACAGGTCTTCTTTACCAGCCTCCCAAATTTCTAATATATAGTCTTGGTTAAAAATCACATATCTAACGGGAGGTAGGATTTGCCTGAGGTCAAACAACTATTTAATTTCAGATTTAGGACTAAAATCCAAACCACCTAGCTCACCGACTTTGAACTTTCCACTCACCTGGGAACCTAAAAGAACTAGTTCTATAGTGCTTGCTGCTCTGCCTAAGCCAGGTAAAAATTTGAGTGCAGGAGGAAAGTAATTCTAATTAATAGAGCTCTTGGGAGATGCTGGGGAAGCTGAACGATGACGCATCTTAGAGTCCTTAAGTTATACCCCAAATTGGATAGAAATGAACTAATCCCATCCTGACATGATTCAACTTTTGTAGAGTTTCATGAAAATTAAGAGCTTGTTTTTCTCAATTTCAAATGTCTTGAGATGGTGCTCTTGGGTGGCTGGCTGTCATAAAATCTAGAAGTTAAGGTACAAAGGATCTTAAAGTTCATAGAGCCCAATGTTTTCCTTAGACCCCAAAAGATCCACAGAGAAAATGCTAGAGTGACTGAGAGCCAAGGGCTTCTAGGCTTACTAATAAACTTGGCTATTAGAGTATTCATTTATCTAAGCTGAAGATCCATAAACTAGCTAATCAGTGACAGCTGCAATCATAAAGATTCTATACTGTCCACTTTAATATTTCTAAAACTTTCAAGTAACCAAAAAGTAGAAGAAAAGAAAAAAAAGAGAGAATTTCTTATTATTTAACAAAGTGCAAAATTTGCTTTCAGCAGCACTGGGAGAGCAGAATCTTTCAAGTCATAGTGATATGCTTGGGAGTCCCGGATCTAATCCAGATTGGCTTACCATTTGAGTAAGAGCAGTACAAACATTCCATCAACTCAGGGACAAGGCTAAGGGCTAACACCAAAGACTAGGGACCTTTGGCTGTTATTTCTTTCTAACCCCCCACAGCTGCATTCTTAACCCTCTTGCCCCTCTCCTGCACTGAGAAAGAACATTTAGAACTCAAAGAGACTTCCTTATAGATCAAGGTGGCTTTGACCCAGGGCAAAAATGCTAAGAAGATAGAAGGGAAAGAATAGGAGAGAAGAAGGATGGTAGGGGTACTTAGCCTTAAACATGCCTCTCCTAGTCCTGAGGCAAAGCCAGGGGACCTGATAAGTGTGATTTCACTATCTGGGAACATGTTCCTATCTAATTCGACCTGCCCCAAGAGAAGCAGACACACGGAAGAAGACACTGGTGGTTAATTGCTCAACATCTCCCAACTCCTAGAGCAGAACACTATCTACACTGAAAACTCATGAAGATTCCAAGAAATCGGAGACAAAGGAAGGCTGGGAAGGAGCACATCTGAAGAAATAGGGCCAGAAGCTAGAGGAAAGTCTAGGCACGCTCAATTTGTTTATGTTTATACATTCTCTTCATTCCTAGTCACTCCCCATTCTATCTGACTATCTCCTAAATGTCCTTATTGGCCTTATGGCTCTCCACACCAGAGACAATCTCCTTGCCTGGAGTGATGTTCATGGAACACAAACTCACAGGGGCTCTTGATACAGGAGTCTTTCTTTCTTTCTTTTTCTTTCTTTCTTTTTCTTTCTTTCTTTCTCTCTCTCTCTCTCTCTCTCTCTCTCTCTCTCTCTCTCTCTCTCTCTCTCTCTCTCTCTCCTGCCCCTTCCCCTGGGGGGAAAAACACAACTCCTATAAATGAATATTGAGGCATCTTAGAGTCAAGGTATTCTCAAAATTGGATACAGATAAACTAACTCCATCCTTACAGCTTTTGTGTAGTTTGAGCTACACATATAACTAGGGTAGCGAATGCTAGAAATTGAAGAGATGGAGTGCCTACTCAGTTTGGGGTCCTTTTCCCTCTTTTTCTCTGTGCATACTATTGTCTTTGGTCTAACCCAACTCAGAGTTTTTGCTTCTTGACTGTAAGAAGTTTATCTTCTCTTTCTCACCTAACCTACCCCTTTTCCTAGTCGTCCACGCTGAGCTCTTCCTATGGCTGGTCTACCCTCATAGACCATAGATCTCCAGTCACCCAGCTCTTACTTATCTTGCAAAATTCTTCTTCCATTTCTGGTTCCTTTATTCCTACATGCCTGACCTATTTCTGCTTGTTTTAGCTCACCAGGACAAAAATTTTAGTAATCCATGGATCAATCCCAAATGTAGTTGTACTAGGTTGAATTTTACGTGTTTAAAAGTACTATTTTGAATTTACTCCCTCTATTACACCCAAAAGACAGTTTGTTTTCCCCAGCTACAGAGTTTTGTGTCTACACACCTCTAATCAGCCCTTCTCATCCTCCCAGTTCTCAAGAACATTATGGAAGGCAGGCCTGTGACCTCAAAGTCCATTTACTGCAATCTGCTGCCCAATCCAAGCATGTCAGAAATTAGGAAGAGGCAGATCCACAAGGTCCTCAACTAGAAATCAGACAGCTGACCCATTATTGCCAATGAGCTGATATTGATAGTGTCCAGAAGAGAAAGCAGGCCAGAAGTGCTGACCCTACCAGAACAGAAAATAACACACATGTGACTTGGAGTACAATCTTCCTTCTTTAGAAGAGGTTTCCTTGAATATCCCACTACCAAAAAGCTGGTCCTCTTTGTAAAGTGCAAAAAGTTTCATAAATGCGTGAGGTTACTAATATGAAGGGCTCTCTCAATGTTGTTGCAAAAGAATCCATAAATCCCTAGGCAATTACTCTTTCGCTCATTAAATTCCATGATTCCTTTATCTTATGCCTAATTCCTACCATGGTGATTTGCAGCCTGCAACTTCTAGAACCCAAGGGTGGTATCTTTCCTGGATAGCATCAGTCTTGTCTCCAGCATCATTACCCCATGTTACTATTCCCTTCTATCTCTTCCAATAAAATCACCTGTAGTAGTTTCTGTTGGAAGATGATGTTATCTCGAGGATTTGTGCGGTTGCCAACACGGAACTTGAGGGGGCGGTAGACACAACATGTGGTGAAGCACATCATATAGAGAATGTACAAGGCACCCAGGATACAGAAGTATGGCTGCCCATATTTCTTCCACTTGAAGCTCACCAGCTCCTTCACTGGGGTCTGTTCCAAGATCTGGCGAGCCTGCCATGGAAGGAAAGTAGCTTGGGGTGACCAACATTTTGAGGTTATTGAGTTCCCACTGGGTCCCAGAAGTGAAGGACAGTAACCATCATTATCATCATTCATTTAGTTAGTCATTTCCTTGAAGGATTACTAGTCCATTTCTACTGTATGCTAGGTTTGTGCTAATACTATAGATATACTATTAAGAAGCAAAAACAAGGCACCATAGCACCACTGTAGCTTTAACAGATGAAGAGTAGTTTACTGAATGAAGGAGAGTTAGGAAAGATCATTCCATGAAGTGGCAGCAGGCACCAGGGCAGGAGGGGGTGAGAAGGCATTATCCATTTGCAGGTGAGGTGCGGTTGGGAATATGGGAGAACCTGTTGGGACTGGTGGACAAAAGACATAATGCGCAAGGTAAATATGAGCCATGTTATTGTGTATTGTGTGTGAAGTCTGAATACAATGGAAAGCAAGTGGAAAGTCTAAGCAAGGATATAGTCCAGTTTGCTCTGGAAGTACTGTTAGACTCAAGAAAAGCAGTAAGCAGGCTGTAGAATGTGCCAGAAATCTAAGTGTGATGGGACTGTGCTCTAGAGAGGGTGAAGGACGGGATGAAGCATGTCAGAAATTAGGAAGAGGCAGATCCAAGGCAAAGCTGAAGCGATTAACCATTAGCATAAAAAAAAAACTTTTTATACCACTGAAGCTGAAGGGAAAGAGAGAGACAGAGTGCTTGGCAGTTCAGAGCAGAAAGTTTAAGGATCCCCACCCAGAGTGGCTAAGGTTTGTCACAGGTAGGGGTCTTCTTTGCTGGAACTAAGGGTGAAGGTAGCAAGAATATGAAAAGGGAATAGCTGGGAGGGGTTAGGGAAGGGGAAGGTATCAGACCCACAAGAGTCTGTTGAGAACTAGCTGATATCAAAAACTAAACAAGCATGGTGGCAAAGTCCACACAGAGGGACCAGACATCTAATTCCTAAGAAAACCTGCTCAAAGCTTATCCGTTTCCAGGATGATTCCTTGAGGAGGGCCACAAAAACTGACCACTCAGCCTTCCTCCCCTCATTCATGTTTCCATCATCCATCACAACTGTCCATGTTTCGTGACTCTACAAAGGCTCCTAGGAAATTGTCACGTAGCAGATAAACAACGGAAACTATAGCTGGCCAGTATCTTGGAGGTTCCTGAATGCCAGCAGCATTTTCTTCTTCCTTGTATAGACTTCCACAAATTTTCCTTTCCTTCGTGTTATTCAATCTTGGACTGTCTCAATGATCTATGCCTTGTTCCCTCTCTGGAAAGCTCTCTTTTGACTCATCTTCCTGATGACTCCCAACTCCCCGTTGAAGACCTAGGAGGAGCACTTCCTCTGTGACACCCTCTTTGGCCCTCCAAACCAAGTCGACTACACCTCCATGTTGCTGCCCCAGTTCATAGCTCACCACCCTACAATGGTACATCTTGTGCTCTACTGCAGTTGTTGAGGATAGGGATCAGAATTGAGGAATTTGGCCGACAGGAAACGTGTTTTCTCTCTTTCTGTATTCTCAGTTCCTGGGTAGTGTCTGGAACCCAGCAGGTGCTCATTATGCTGAAGGAAAAAAGGAAGAAAGCAAAGGAGGGAGGGAAGGAAGAGTTTCCTTCTGGAGAATTCCTCATGGTAGAGTGGAACAGGTAAGCTGAAGGAACTAGAGCCAAGCAGAGGGAAAACGACCTCAGGAGATTAGTGTTGGCTGGTCATTCCCCCAGGTCTCAGGAAACTGTTCTCCTCTTGACCTGTTGTAAGTCCCCTGGAGCCCGGGATCCCAGAAAATGGGCAGGTACCGTGTGGACACAGCGCTCTCTGACGCTTCTTGAGTCCATACCTCCCGCTTCTTGGAGGAGACCACAAGTTCTAGAAAGGACAGCTCCTCTCCCCAGGAGTCGATCTCTGTGAGGTCGTAGAGAGTGGAGGTCAGGGGTCCATATGTCCATTGGATGTGCTTCCGCCTCTGCATCAGGTGCTGGAACATCTGAAAGATACAGGGACGAACAGGAGAGTCAAAGAGTGAGAAGCTGGTATGAGACAAAACGCCTGTGGACCAGGCCAGTTGCTCACTCTCCACAGATAGTGCAGAATTGGCCATCTTCTGTTTACACGAATCTTCCTCCTTCCTTCCTTCCTTCCTTCCTTCCTTCCTCCTTTCCTTCCTTCCTTCCTTCCTTCCTCCCTTCCTCCCTTCCTTCCTCCCTTCCTTCCTCCCTTCCTTCCTTCCTTCCTCTCTCCCCACTCCCTCCATTCCCCCCACCCCTTTCTTTCTTTCCCATAAAGCTCTGTAGGAGGAAATGAGATGAAGGGAGTAGGATTTGAGAATACAATGGAAAATATTTTAAGATGAAAGTCTCAAATGCCACTAGGAGGGGAACCTGAGGTTGAACAATTTGGTGATGAGGTAGAAAGTAGGGGACTACCTCCTTTGGGAGGAGCTTGGAGAGAAGGGTCATAAGAGAGGCACCTTAGGGCTAGGGACCCTCTCACCACAGTGTTGCCCTCTACTCCAGCCAGCTTGAAGGGGGTGAGGCCCTGGTGATTGGGCACGAGCTCCAGGGGCTGCAGGTGGTCCCCTCCATCATAGGACAGCAGCAGGTTGTACATCTGGCAGGCAAAGGTTTTGTTGGGCTGCAGGATGAGGATGTGCAGCACTGTGTTTCCTGGGGAGGACACGGGCTGGCATGTGGACACAGGTCTAAAGGACCCCGTGGTCCCCCCCCGGGTCCTCCCTCACACCCCCAGCCACATCCCAGCACCCCTCCCATCTCAGCTCTTACCCAGAGAGTCCTGGGCCCGAATGTCAGCTTCATGCTCAATGAGCAGCCGCACAATCTCCTCGCTGCCCACGCAGGCAGCAAAGGACAAAGGGTGCTCCCCTGGGGACACAGAGAGATCCATGGCAGGAGACCACAGGGTCACGAGCTGAGAGGGGGCAGTTTCTCCCAGGTGACTGCCTGCTTGCTCCTCACACATCTCAGCTCAGGGCATGGGGCACTTGTCCAGAAGAACCAGAGGAAGGACACTGAAGAGGGTCCTGGGAATTGGCCTGTGGCCTTAAGTCCTGTAAGGGCTGCCCTTCTGCTTCCCCACAGATGGAGCTGAGGGCAAGGCCCTGCTTAGTCCAGCTCCTTGTCCTCGACCTGGCTCTCCACCTCCCCTTCCTCCCAGCCTGGCCCTGCCCTCACCATAGTAGATGAGGTTGTGGGGACTGCGTTGGAAGGCGGTGCCTGTGGCTCTGGCAGAGACGCTGGCTCCATGGGAAAGCAGGGCGCGCACCAGGTTCACGTTCTGGTTCATGACAGCGATGTGCAGGGCAGTCTGACCTGGCCCAGAGAGAACCATCAGTCACAAGTCCATCTCCCTCAGGTCTCTCAGGGACACAACACCCAGCAGAATCCCCAGCAAGAGTCCCTGCCAGGTCCTCATGTAGACTACTACCATGGCTGCACAGAGTGGCTAGTTACTTCCTCGGGCTGCCCAACTCATTGTCCCTACCCCTCCACTACTGGAGGCAGGTGAGGAGGACTTGATGTAAATAAAATCACTGTGGCTGCTATGCAAGGGGCAGAGAGAGATGTTGTCAGGGATGCTGACAGGATTGAGATGCAAAACAGCTAAAGGGATCCATGGATACTCAAAGCAAAGGCTGGGATTTGGGTATTTCTCCCAATTCATGGGTGTCATGCTTCCTGGCCCTCTAGTACTTCCCCAAGCCCACCCTTCAGAAGCGCATTTCAAAAGGAAACAGCCAACCATCCCATGCCTGTCTCCACCTGGAGTTACCACGCAGCCTCCTCACCTATAAAAGGCTCACACACGGTGGGCTCCTGGACCAGGTCTGGGGCGGCCTCCATCAGCACCATGGCGGCCTCCAGGTTGTCATAGAGGGCTGCTACGTGCAGTGCCGTCTCCCCCAGGGCTCCTGGAGTGGAATGAGACAAGAACGTCAATTCCAGCCAGAAGCCCTCCAGGAAGGAGCTCCTGGCTCCAGGAATACCTCCAAAGTGCCCACATGCTGAGCAGGGAGAGGGGCCTTCTGCCTACCTCTATCCCATTAAACTCTGATCTCACCTCTTTGTCGAAAGTCACAATTTTGTTCCAACAGAAGTTTCTTAAGTGTACACAGGTCATTTTCCTTGGCTGCCTGAAGCAGTGGAGACTCCCATATCCTGGAGGAGGGTGAACTGGAGTCAGGTAGAAACCATCACAGAGATGCCAGGAGCAGGGGCAACCAGAGACATCCTCTGTCTAACATGCACACATCTCCACTTGGCCACCCTTGCATCATCTGCAAGGACTGAAGGAACTAAGGGGACATTAAGGCAAAGTGTGGTCTAAGGGTTTCCCTGGTTCTGGTGCCATCCCTGTCATGAAGATTCCTTGAATACAGGTTTGTGGCTCAGCTGGGGAGGGAGGCTAACAGAAGGGTGCAGTTGCTGAAGGAGGAAGCCTGAGGTCTGGCTGTGACATCCCTGCAAAGAGTTCTCGGGACCCTGCTGACTCATCAAAATTGCGTAGATGTTTCCGGAAATCAGCAGGTGGAGGGAAGGTGCGTTTCTGTGGGGTCCCCCAGGATTTCATGCCTACTGAACCTGCCCTCTGTAGCCAGGGGAGTTTAAAACGGTGAAGGAGGACAAGACCAACTGTTAGGGCTTAGGCAATCTGTGGAAATCATGAGCTTCTAAAGCTCTGGATACTCCTTTGGGCTGTTTAGATACAATGTCTACTGTGGATGGAGAATTTGGGGTAGGTTATGGGCCAGGTATTCCTCCTCCTGGACTCAAAGCAAGTTGTTCATGCCTGAGGAGGAATGAGCAGCGGGCTTCTCAGCTCAGAAATCAGGATGAGACAGCCATCGACACGCCCTCCAAGAGTTCATTATTGTTCCTGCCCTTGTCTGCTTCTAAAGCCAAAAGAGATAAAGCTGGAGCCCGGCCTGCTAGACAAGGTAGCCTTGGCTCCAAAGGCAAACACAGAGTCAGGCAGGATGAGGGTCATCGGGCAGAGCAGAGGAGCTGTTTACCTCATGGCCCGGACTCACGGATTCCTTTCTTCCCAGGGCTCCCGGAGCCAGGGGGAAGAAGTGTTCTGGTTAAAGAAGGAGTTCTCTATCCCAGGGAATACCACTGGGAGAGACTTGCAGAGCGAAGGGTCAGCACCTGCCTCTTTCACCCAGGCCCTCAGTCCCAGTGAACTGTGTATCTCTGACCTGTCCAGAGTGGCCAGGGCTAGATTCCGGAGTTCACTCCCTGTCCTAAGGCCACTGTACAAAGCTCTTGTCCCTCCTGACCCTTGGCCCGCTGCTACTCTGCAGAGGGGAGGTCCTGTGACCAGGTCCCTGGGAGACCACTTCAGTCCCACTCTGATGCAGGGGGAGGGGAGATCAAAGGCTCCAGCATAGGGCGTGGTGGGGGATTGGGGCTGAGTCAGCAGAAGGCCCTGTCAATAGGAGGGTTCAATGTGAAACGCAAATTCAGGACTTCCTCTTCAAAATGATGAACAGTCTCAAGACAGGGACAGCAGGACACTTAACCAAAAACAAGACTCTCCTGACACCCAGAGCAGCCTGCTTCAGAGATGGCTGTCTGCTTGCTCCACCCCTCAGCTCTAGAGTGGGAAGGCCCCACTCCCTCCCCCGCAGGCTGGCCTGCAGGGTGCATCCCTGCCCCCACCCAGGCTGCTTTTCCCGACTCTGGACCTCAGGGAAAAACCATGGGATGGTCTGCACTAGGTAGACCAGCCCTTTCCTGAACGAAAGGTCCCAGGAACGGCACAAGCCCCATTCATTCTCCATGTAGTGGGCACCTGGTGCACCCCCAACACAGTACACACAATAAAAGGCAGAATTGAAGGCAGGATTCTGCCATGTCACCCTGGTTGTCCTCTTCAGCTGGTCACATCCAAGTGTCACACAAAACTAATCTCTCCTCCCTCTTTTCCAGACAACCGACTTTAATTCCAACTGTAACTTCATGTTCTGTCTTCCACCAAGTTTTCTCAACAAAAGACCGGTAGGTAACATCTGATCCCATCTCCAGCAACCTGCTCCCAACAACCTGATTTTGTCTGTCCTCCCCATTCTATATGCTTGGCTTCTTCAATCTAGTCGCATTTAGTCCTCCTTCCAGGAGGCAAGCAGGTTCCTGCCTGGGCTGTCAATCTGCCCCTGCCTTTATATTGACAAAGTCTCCTTAGGTGGCCCAATGCTACATTCTGCACTACTACCAAGAGGGTCCCGCTGGGGTGCTTTAGTGGGTGGGCTGGAGGGAAGAATATATCCAGGAAGCTGATGCTGAATTCTAGGGTGCAATATCAGAAAAACAGTCCTGTGGGTCGGAGGGTTTGAGAATTGGTGCATTTCACACCAACTCCTTAGGAGCCTACCTCTTCTGCTGCAACATGTAGACCTGGTCCAGGTGCTGGTCCCAGTCTTGCTCTCCAACCAGCCAGGAGGCCAGAAATTTCTGGAGTTGAATCCAAGGCCCTTTTGCCCCCATGTCTTCTTGCAGGCACTGGCAGGGTATGAGACTCTGGTGAGAGGAACAAGCTAGGATGGCAGCAGCAACTCAGGAAGCAGGGTCTGCTTAGGACCCTGAGTGAGTATATTCTCTGTGTGACTGGTGTGTGCAAGTGTGGTTGTGGTGTGTGTGTGTGTGTGTCTGTGTGTGTCTGTGTGTGTGTGTGTGTGTGTGTGTGTGTGCACGTGCACTGAGGGACTAGCCAACCTGCCTAGGGAGAGGAGGCTTTCCCTGGAAGGGGCGGAGCTCTTTCCAGAGCTGAGCCTGGGGGCACAGAGCTGCCCTGGAGCAGGGATAGGGGAAGGGGAGGGAACTTCTTGGGTCCTGGTAGTCAGCTGGGTCAGCTGAGACCTGGAGAGGCTGAGGAATGGGGCAGATAAGTTTGGAGAGGAAGCAAGGGCAGTGCCTGGAAGGTGGGTTCCCTGAACAAGGTGTGCAGGCTGTGGGTTGCAAGATGTGGGAACTAAAGGCCTCCAGCTCAGGAATCTGGCAGATCCCGGTTTAAGTCCTGCCTCTTACCACTTACAGTCAGGTGCGCATTCTTCACCAGGATCTTCTGAATTTTTAAAGTAGGGGAAGCAATTATACCGTAACAAGAAAGTGTATGTAAGGTACCATGTGTCACAAGACCTCACCAGCTTATTCTCCCCCAAAGAACCCGGGGATGGCTTCTCCTCAAAAGCCTGTGGCTCGTGTCTGGACCTCAAAAGAGGGTGTCTGACTCTCCCCTTTCCAGGCCACCCCTGCCTGTGGTGACTCCTCCTCCCCTGCCATTTTCCTGAGCCCAGCCTGAGCAAGACTCTCAGGTTCAAATCCCAGGAAACCCGCAGCGGTCTGTGCTCCAAGGGGAGTTGAACAGCAGGAGCCTAGTAAAGTGTAGGACAGGGAAATCTTAAGACTCATTCCAGGAACAAGGCTGCAGGAGGAATGGACACGGATAAGTCGAGGTTATATTACTTTATTGTGTGACAGCTTGTGCCTATTGTTCTGATTGTTCTCAAAAAGGCATATCAATGTCATTGAGTTGCAGTCATTCTGTGAGGTCAAGGGGAATAGGGCACAAGTTCTCTGTTTTCTGAATGAAAGACAGAGCACAGAGAAGAAGTAAGGTTCCCCCAAACCCCAGGGCTGGAGGCAAGACTGGACCTGGCTCTGAATTGGGGATTTTGGCTCCCAGTGAGTTGTCTCCAGATCTTGTTGCTTCTTGGGAGTCTTTTGTCCATAAAGATGTGAGAGACTTGGGTGGGGTATGTTGGGAGCCTCCTCTTGGGGATCCTCTGGAACCAAGAACTGCCTTCCTCGTTTACTGTGCTCCAGAGAGTAAGGGATGGATAAGATAACCACTAGAGAAGGACAAGAATTGAAAGGAAAATCAAGCAAGAAAGGAAGAGGAGGTGTCCCCGACCGGGAGGTGTTCTCACCCAGGGAGTGGGGAGGGGTCACCTTGTGGGACATTTTCCTGCCTTCCCGAGGGTTGGGGCAGTGTGGGTGGTAATGATCACTGAAGCCTGGGGACTTCCAGTCTAAGGAGATGGAGGGAGCGATAAGGTTGAAGTGGGGGTTGTAGATGCGCTGATAAGCAGGGGGGGCAGGCCAGGAAGGGAGCACTTGCCAAGGAAACACTCAACCCATAAAGCCACCCCTGCAGGGGGTGGGGGAGGGAGGAGCTGGCAGTGGAGGAGGCTGGCCTGGTCAGAGCTGCACGGAGCAGGTACCGGGGCTACCACTAAGGGCATCAGCTGTAAGTCTGGGAAGGAGGAAAGAGGGCCCCATGTTCAAGTCCCCACCCCTGGGTCTTCAGTGTCTCTCCTGTCCCCTGCTGCTGCCTACACTGTTGTCTTTAATGGGAAGAGCATGAACAAGTACTCTGGATGGAGACCATACTGTCTGCCTGTCCCAGCTGGTAGAGGGGAGATTGGACTCTCTTTTGATCTCCTTCTTGTCTTCCGCCACTCCTCATCTTGGCAATAGTCTGCATTGCCATTCTGTCTTCCTCTGTCCTGCCCCAGCTTTCTGTGGACAAGCACACCCCCAATTCAGATAGCGGCTTCCCCAGCCAGAACACCTCAGAGTCTAATGCCGCCAGGTGCCTGGGAGAGGAGCTGGGCTGGGGCGCTTCGCCCCATCAACACATCCCAGAGTGCTCTTAGAGAAAAGCAGCAGGACTTCGCAGACTGACATGCTGAGAAGGAGGAGAAAACATACCTGGGTTTCAAGTTTTAGGAAATGCCCTGTCACCCCAGCTGCCCACAGGCAAGCAGGAAACAGATCTGAGTTCTACTACATTTTAAAAACATTCAGAGTGAATATCATTCAATGATGGAATGATTAGCCTGTGTGTGTGTGTGTGTGTGTGTGTGTACTTTTCTATACAAAAAAAATTTTTTTTAAATGGATTGTTGGCTTCCTGCAAGGATTTATTTACCTCTTGACACCAGGAGTCAGGCAGGTGGAAGTAATGGTGGTCGGTATAAACTGGTTCTTTCCACTCCAGCTTGCCCCTCCCGCAGCTGCCCTCCCCATTCATATCTACAGAGCTGGAGATGGCTTCTCTTTGTGCCAGGGAATCAACAGGCTCCTCCCCCAAAATAGCCAGGAGGAGATTAGTGATTTTCTTTTTTCCGTTCAAGCATTAGTTTTGTGGCTCTGCAGTTCAATGGGTACAAGGAAGGGGTGAGCCGGGTCACTCTCAATCTGACTCTTTCCTCCTTCATCATCAAGTGCCCTTCCAGACCGCTCTCTGGTTCACTGTCATCTGGTTTGGGTCACCAGGAATTATGTCAGAGGTGGTATCTGCTGCACAAGGAGCAGCCTCCACAGGAACACATCTGCTAGCCCGGGCAAATCTTGTCACACTTCCCAGGTCTGCAGGTCGCTCTTGAACAAGGGGCACATGTTTTTGCATGTGTCCTTGCACCAGCGGGTGCACACTTCATTCGGGCATGGTCTGCGTGGGCAGCGCTAGTGGCTGTGATAGCTCCTCCCTCGTCCTAGGCACCCAACCTGCCTCTTATGGTTTGGCATCAGCTTTTGGTTTTCCAGGAAAGTCCTTCATCCTGTCTCTCCAACCCACAACCATCCAGGGGGCCAACATGTCTGTGCTCACCAGGTTCATGGGCAGGATGAAAGTGAGCTGCAGAGACACCTGCCCCACTACATTTCCTCTGCAGAGTAACTCCTTCTGTCAAGGGAAGGGCTTGGAGATGAGCCTGGAAACACTTTTTCTCTGTGTCTTAAAGTGTAAAAGAAGAGAAGAGACTCCCAGGTGCCATGGTGCACACCTACAATTCCAGCTACATGAGAGGCTGAGGCAGGAGGATCGCAAGTCTGAGGTCTGCCTGGGCCCCTTAGTGAGACCTTTGGTGGTTGGGTGGTCGGTTTATTTTTATTTTTGGCTCACAGTTTCAGTCCTGCGTCAGCTGGCTCCAAGGCAGAAATGTCATGGCAGTGGCATCCCCCAGACAGCTGCTCAGTTCATGGCAGATGGGAAGAAGAGAGGGTGGTGGGGGCAGGGACAAGAAATTGTCCCCAAGAGCACACCTCCAGTGGTCTGCTTCCTCCAACTGGGTCCCACTTCCTACAATTTCTATCCCCTTCCAATGGTCTATTCAAAATATTAATCCACCAAATGGATTAATCCACTGGTGAGGTTAGAGCCTTCAGATCCAATCTTTTTTTTCTTTTCAAAGAGAGAGAGAGAGAGAGAAGTTTTTTAATATTTATTTTTTAGTATGGGTGGACACAACATCTTTGTTGGTATGTGGTGCTGAGGATCGAACCCAGGCCGCACGCATGCCAGGCGAGCGCGCTACGGCTTGAGCCACATCCCCAGCCCCAAGATCCAATCATTTTTAAAAGCCCTACCTCTGAACCCTCTTGCACTGGGGACCAAGCCTTCAACACATGAGCTTTTGGGGGCCACTCCACATCCACACCACAACACCCTATCTGAAAAGGTGGAGTGCTGGGGATGTAGCTCAGTGGTGAACCACTTGCCTAGCAAGGTAAGACCCTGGGTTCAATCATACTTGGTACAGAGAGAGAGAGAGAGACAGAGAGAGAGAGAGAAAGAGAGAAGGTTTTTAGCTTCAAGTGCTACAAGAGGATAAAGTCTAGGAAAGGAAAAAAAATAGAGGAGAAGGAAGAGGAGATAATGGCTTCTACTCAGGGACAGGAGACTGTTCTGTTTCTATATCTGTGCATTCTATGTGTCTCTGTCTCTGTGTCTGTCTGTTGCTCATGCACAGGTTTAGAGCATGAGAATTTTCCCTCTCTCCATCTGCCCCACTCTATTTCACTTTGAACAGACTAGGCTTTTATGCACAGCATGAAGCATGTTCCCAGGATTTGGTGATCTTTGTTGCTTGTTGCTACGTCTGGTCTGGCCCTTATCTATTCAAGACACTCTCTTTAAAGAAATGCTACACGGACAGCGGAGAAATGTCATGTTCACATTCAAAAGCTGTAATTGAGAGTCCTGCTCTGCCCATTCATTGGTAACTCCATGATCTCGAGAAAGAGCTCATTTCTTCTGTGAACCTTGGTTTCCTCATCTATATAATGGGTATGAGAATACTAGTACTTTGGAGTGCCAGTGCCTGTGTGTTCGGAACCAATAACATAGTGGATTTGAAAGTACTTTGTAAGCTGGCTCACAGTGGCTCACGCCTGTAATCCTAGCATCTCAGGAACATGAGGCAGGAGGATTGCAAGTTCAAAACCAGATTCAGCAATTTAGTAAGGCCCTAAGTAACTTAGCAAGACCCTGTCTCCAAATAAAATAAGTAAATAAATACAAAGAACTGGGGATGTGTCTCAGTGGTTGAGCACCCATGGGTACAAAATAAAAAAGAAAGTACTTTGCAAGCTCTTAAGTCCTTTTTATTGCCATCTCTACAGGATGACCCACTACAGCCATTATAAAGGCCTCTGCCATCCCCGGCTGGCTACCCTCCTCCTCCCTCCTGGCAATGGAATGCACTAGTGAGCTGGAATGAGCATGGGATCCATGGCTGTGATGTCACAGAGCACATGAAGTCAGAGGTCCTATGGAAGAGAAGAGAGGAAATCGATGCAGGGAAAGGGTAAGGACTGGGACAGGGACGGGGGAGGCAGGTGGGGGAAGCCTGCTGGGCACTAGGGAGCTGGTGGGCCAGAAGCTGTGGGTGGGCAGGCCCATGACATCTCTGGGCTCCCAGCTCTGCTGGGTAGCATTCCTGACAGCCCTCCTACTGCTGCTGCGGGTGAAGGGGATGAAGTCTCAGAAGGGCAGCCCAGACATGGATGAGGGGAAGCAGAAAGAGAAAATGGCTTCTGCAGGTAGGTGGAGAAGAGAGAGACAAGGTCTGGAGGTTAGGGCTGGGTCTGATTGAGGCCAGGCCTCAGGTAGCTGTTCAGATGAGGGTGCATCTGAGATGGGTTTGGATTCTGGGAGACGGCTCCGTTTCCCTATCAGGGTAGAATGTCCTGTCTGGAGCAGGGGGGGTTCCCAGCCAGGGCCGACCTGGGCCAGCTGCAATTGCATGCAGCTTCTGCATGGGTGAGCATGAGTGTCCTGGAGGAGAACCTGGGTTTTCCTCATATTGAAGGATGTCCTTCATTCCCTCAGGATGGTACCACTTTAGAGGAGACAGCTAGCCTTAGAGGTGGGGTTGGGGTATGTGGGATTTGAACCCAGATCAGAAAAGACATCTAGATGGGGAGCACCTCTCTCGTCAAGGCCAAAGAGGTGGCAATTGTGCCAAATCCCCTTGGTCCCCACTTTTCTCTCTCAGCCAGGTCAAGGTGGGGGCAGGTCAGGATCAGGGCCGCCCATGCCTCCCGCTCTTCCCTGTTCCAGACCAGAACCAAGAGCAGTTTGAAGAACATTTTCTGGCTTCCTCGGTGGGTGAGCTGTGGCAGGTGATGGACATGGCCCAGCAAGAGGAGAACACGACATCGAAGGCAGCAGCTGTCCGAGACCACCTTTTTGATCTAGCCTTCTGCTTTAACATGGCCAGCATCATGTTTTTTTTATAAGAGACATTGAGGCTGAGGTGGTGGCCTGGTTCCTGAATGAAAACCTGAACGTCTGCCTGCGCTTCATAATTGCTCACTGACCTCTTCCCCCCAGTGGGCTTCAGGTCACTACACCACTCCCCACCTCTTATCATTGGTACCTAGACTCGGTGCGGCAACAGAGACTGCGGTTGCCACCCCACGCCCAGAGTTTCATCTCCCACCGCCAGAGACATCACACCAGACCTACACCCTTCTCCCTCTCACACCTCTCCTGGCTTTGTCCAAAACAGAAGATTAGAGGGAGGAGGCAGTGACAATAAAATAGCAATAAAATCCTGAAAACCATTGGGAGCAGCTTTCTGAGCCCTCACCAAGCCCTTGGGGCTCTAAATGGTCTGTGGAATTGCCAGCCCTTTGGCCCACGGACTGACTGACCTTCAGACCCACCATCTCTCCAGCTCTTTCCTTTTCTACCTACCGTCCTTGGCACGTTTCCCTCTTATCTTTTCTGACTTCTAGGAATAGAGCATAGCAGGAAAGAGTCACTGGGAGACAGGTGGGGACCAAGGGCCGCCTTTTATTTGGAGAATAGAAGGGAAAAGAGATGGTGCCCAACTGCCTGGATGGGCCCGGGGCTGCTGATCCACCTGCGTTGCTGTGTCTGTGGGTCCATGTTACCAGAGCTGGCAGCGGCTGGAGGGGTTCATGAGGGCATCACGCGGACACCGAAAATGTCTGGCAAAGGCTGGGGTGTTGCTGAGAGGTCCGTGGACCCGAAGTCTGGGAGGGCTGTGAGTGTCCTGGGAGTGCTCAGTGCTGGGTTCCCTGCACAGGACCTGAGGAAGGGTAAGGAGCAGAGGTCTTGACTTTTTCTTTCTAGAACTAGGAGCTGAACCCAGGGGTGCTGTGCCACGTAGCTACATCCCCAACCCTTTCCATCTTGTCAGTTTTGAGACAGAGTCTTGCTAAATTTCTGAAGTTGGTCTCAAAAATTGCAGTCCTCCTGCCTCAGCCGCTCATGTCACCAGTGTTACCATGTGCCTGACCAGATAAAGTTCTTATAGGTTTATTAGAACAAGGCTGGGGCTAAGGGTCACCAGGAGGAGCAGACAAAGAGCAGAGCAGGATTCAAATGCTCAAGGGCCTAGTAGAGTTCATGTCATTTGTAAGTCATTTCATCTGGCACTAGGAGAGCAGAGGAGGGCCCAAGTTACGCAATGACACCATTGGTGAGGACCCCTATTAGGCCGAGTCTAATAATGAGACAGCTCCGCGAGGGAGCTGGGGACTGTGCCTCTTGGGGAAGCACAGGTGATAAAAGGGGTCATGTCAAACTGGGACCACTCCTGGGGGTGAAGTCTCTGAGGAGGAATGTTACATAGAGTCAGCTTCTGGTGGGGTCATTTTAAAGGGTCCGTATTTCTGGCCTATGAGATAAGAAAATGTTGGACTCAACTCATGGAGGGACCTAGAAGGAGAAATTTTTTCTTCTTTTTGAGGAGGGGGGAGGGTTGCTGATTTGGTAGAAGAATTTTTTAGTGATCTGGAGGGTGAGGGCAAGGGGACAAGTGAGAAAGGTTGACAGCAGGGACATCCATGGCAGTGAGTCAGGGGTATTTGAAGAGGGTGTGTCATAGAGAAAATGCCTTTGCGTATTAGTAATAGGGTGCTTATCGGATCTGAAGCAAGCTGAGGAAGGCAGGGCAGCTGCTTACCTGGGCATAGCTTCTGAAGAAGAGCTGGTGGGGGCTGAGGTCCCAGTTGGGCAGCTTGGTCTCCCCACGGTACTCGAGGAGGCTCCTGCTGTATGCCTGGATTGGGGGGATAGGATGAAGAGTTGGCTTTAGGCTTGAGACCATCTGGAAGCTCGATGCCGTTCGAGCAGTACCTCAAACAAACCCCTGGGCCTTTGTTCCCTGTTCTGAGCTAACACATTGGTCTGAGCCAAAAGAAAGAATATTTTCCGGAAGACTGATAGATTTCTTAGAAAGTGGGAGGGGGGAATCTACAGGGAGTGAGGTGTGTCCCCAAGCTGCCAACTGATACGTGGAGATATAAAGGGCAGAAAATTATGTAAGTATATTTGCATGAGAGAAGGTGGAAGGAAAACTCGAGGACAGTGCCTTTAGTTCTGCTGGTGAAAACAGATCATGACCGTTGGCCCACCTGGAACGCAATGGCCAGCCCCCCCACATCTGCGGCATTCTCTAGGAGCGTGCTGGAGCCATTGAAGGAGGTTCCACCGGGCAATGGGAAGGCAGCGTAATGGCGCTCCAAACACAGGAGTGCCTCCTGCAGGGCCCGGGTGTCACAGTCCTGGCAGTCCCCAGGGTGCACTGTTGAAAACAGAGCAAGAAAATGAAACGGCAAGGGACGTGGGTTGTGCCACGGAAGGTTCTGGCTCCCAGAAACACGGCAGGTTTCTAGGACTGTCCCTCCTGGAGCCCTTGAATAATCCTCCTTTCCCCTGTAGGACTTCTTTGAGGTCTTCCCTTGGGTTCCCTGTGGTCCCACATCCCAGTGGCCCCTGTTACCCACACAGCTGGTAGAAGATGTGCAACAGCTCACGGGCCATGATGCTGCCAGCAGCGCCAAAGTTCACGGCTCTAGGGATACAAGAGCCTGTCTCACCCCCAGAATCCTTCAACATTTTTTACCCCAACTCTCCAGCCACGGATCTCATCCATCATAACAACTGTTCATCTCTCCTGGGAAACTCCCCGGCCACCCTCCCAGAATGGCCCTTACCTAGGGTAGTCAGGGTGGAAGAATGGAGGTTGCAGGAGTCCCGCTGGGAAGACCACCTCATGGTCAGGTATGGAATAGGAAGCAGTGACCCCCCAGGGGGACACCTGCCATCTGTGGGGAAAGCACATATGAACACAGCTCCATCATTAACTGCCCCAAGGCACCTACAGTTCCTCCAACGAATACCACTGTCCCCACGGCCACCTCCAAGTCTCCAGATTCCTTTCCTACTAATTACAAATGGGGTATCTCAGGGATGGCGTGTCCCTGTCTCCTCTGACCCCATACCTGTGGTAAGGGAGAGGCTGCAAGAAGCTCCAGACCTTTCTAGCTTGGAGAGATCGGACACAGCTCAGAAAAGACTGCAGGAAGTTGGGTCCAAGTTGTATCTAGAGAGGAGGCAAGAGGTGACTTGGGCACACAGAGACAAGCACTGACGGACATCTATATATGCCAAGGAGCACATTAAACCCAAACACACATAACACCCTCATACACACACATCCATGAGTTGGTGGAGACCACTCCTGCTGTGGGTGCAGACACGCTCCACGTGCATCAGCACACAGACAAACATACACAGGAAGTCACAGGAGACACAGGTGTGTGCACTCAAGCATCACAGCCTGAATAGTTTCTGTTTTTCTGCTGGCAAGACCCAGCCAGCACCAGGGCAAGGAAGTGGGTGGGTAAGAATTGCTCGGGGAAAATGGATGCTGTGGATAAGACTTGGCTAGGTCAGGGAGGAGAGCTGCAAAAGGCAGGGACCCACGTTGCTGTATTCTTGTCTGGCCAGCTCCGGCTTCAGGGTCCATTCAGGGGCTCCCATCTGCACCTGCAGTTGAGTGATCTGGGGAGAGACATGAAAGGTGGTAAGGACCTCACATTCCCTGACTGTCTCGGAGCCTTTAATGCCGTCTCCAGGCGTGTGTGCAGCACAGTGGCATTTTGGCTCTCTCCCCCTCCACTGTCGTTTGACCTACCCCTAAGCATTCCCACACTGGCCTGCAATCCTGGCCTTACCCTGTTCTGGGCCTCTCTTCGGGTCTTTTCACTTATCCAGGGGAGTCTTTTGAGGTGTGCGACAAGGGCATCTTTGATCTCAGTGAATAGCTCCATGGCCTGTGGGGGTGAGGGTGGGGGACAGGGGAACAGAACCAAGATCAGCCTCAGCTCTGGCTCTGCCACAGCACTGACCTTCAGGGGGCCTTGGCTCTGGAGGGTGCCTTCACAGGAGGAGCTGTCACAGAAGGAAAAAGAGCTCAGAAAGAGGAGGGGAAGGCCTTTTCCTAGGTACTATAAAGGCAGGGCTAAAAAGGCAGTGCCAAGCACAGAGAGGAAAGCGGGAGCTGGCCACCACTGGTCAATCAGGAAGAGGGAGATCTGAGCTGGAGAGGCCCTTACAGCTGGAGCCAAGGGAGAAGAGGGCTGCCGTCTCCCCCTCTGCTCTCGGGATCGGGATCTTGTCCTCCCACCCTCCCTCCCAATGCATGCACTTCCTCTCTTCGCCTTTCTGAGCTCTTCAGCTTCCTAACAAGTGGGCCTCTCCCCATCTTCAGGGCCTGGAAGTATAGTTCCTGTTTTTCAGCCACCCAGCATCTTGCATGCCTCCTCTCTTCGGGGAAGAAAGTGAGTGACAATATTCGGAAGCCTGGGATCTGGCATCAGACTGCCCCAGTTCAGTCCTGACTGTGCTGTTTGGTAGCTGTGTGACCTTGATCGAGTCATCTCACCTTTCCATGCCTCAGTTCTTGGTCCTATCAAATTAGGATGATACCCAGACTTAAATAAAGTCGCGGGTGAAATACTTGCAAGAGTCCCAGCATGTGACAAGACACTCACCAAGTGTCCTGTAGTTATTTATTTGTACTCCTCAAGGTTACGTCACCTCACGCTCACGTCATGTCATGTGTTGCTCTAAAGTCTTAGATAAACAGGGAGGAGCCTTAAAGGTCAGGGAGTTCGATTTTCTCATTTTATGGTTGAAGAAACACAAGACCAAGGAAGTCGGTGACGTGTCCAAATTAGTGCATGTTATGCCTCCTCGTGTTCCATAGCTGAACTGTGCCCACCCAGGGGGTGGAGGGGCCTCTGGGATCCCCCTGTCCCCCACACATACTACTGAGAAGCATGCAGTCCATAGGACGGGGCAGGGGGCGCAGCGGGGGATCGCTCTCACATACAGCACTTCGGATGCCTGGGCCAAATGCCTCACGAACAAACAAGGCCGCCAGGGTGGGCTGGAAGAAAGTGCCTGTTTCCTCCACACATTTCATCCATCGCGGGTGGGCTGGCTGCAGAGACAAAGTTGGAGTGAGTCTAAGGCTCTTTCCTCACCAATCTTCTCTAGACCTTCACCCCAGAGCCTGCTCTCTGCCCTGGAGTCCCTGATTTATCTCTCTTTATTACCCCCTCTGGCCATACATTCCTACTCAGCCTATAGGGCTTGGGTCCTCTGCAGCTGGTCTTGTGAGCCTGGTTGAGCAAATTGCCTATTAATTGGAAAGCAAGACTCCCGGCAGGCATTGCTCTGAAGGAATACAAGGCTCCTGGGCAGGGGAGGAGGAGAAGCCTAACCTCTTCCTTTAGTAGGACAATTACCCACCCCGGTCCCCACCCACCACACACATGGCCCTGGGTCCCAGCAATGACTCCACCCTCCCACACTTCTTTGCTCAAAATGGACAATTAAGACAGTGATTCCCTTCCTCTACCATCACCCATGCCTGCTTTCTAAGTGTATATATCATATTGCAGGACCTTAAGTCATAAAGAAGAAAATCATTAATAAAACTAGGCTTTGGAGGCTACATTGTTTGCTTGAGGAAGCAAGAAAAAAAAAGCAGCTAAGTGTATAATTCACAAATCTACGAAACTTTCACCCCAATTTTTTTTTTTTTTGAGGGGGAATAGGATGAGAAAAGGAAAATTTAACTTCAAAGGTACAGAAAAATTATCAGCTCAAGAGAACTAGGGACGTGTTTTTCTAAGAGCATGACCCAAAGAATTAAAAAAAAACAAAAGAAAGATGCTGGGGAGATATCAGAGAATGGATTGGGTGGTTTTGAAAAGTTGACCAGGGATTAGCCCAGAGAGGACACAGGTGGATGAAGAAACATATTGCGGAGCCAGAGAAAAAAATTCAGGCAACTGGCCTAGGGGTGGCCAAGCTGGAACCTATAAAAACCAGCTACTAGACTAATCTGGGTTAGAAGAGATGAAACCAGTCACTTTATTCCTGTAACTTATTTCCCTCCGGAAGATCTGCTGGCTAGGAAGGTAGGAAGGCTGTCACTGCTGTTTTTAACAGGAGCTGGGCTGGTTCCCTGGTTGGAGATGGGGCCCCAGGGGCATCCCACTGGAGGAAATGGAAAGGCGGGTCATTGCAGCCTGGGTGGAGAGGAAGCTCCTGGGCCTGCCTGTTCATTCTTTTGCAGGTTGCTCCAGTCTTGGGTGCCTAAATCTGTGGGCTCTGTTCTCTGAACCATAAACTCTGTGCATGTCTCTTCTTGTGAAAAGAGGTCAGATCCTTTCTATGGTGTGCTAGTCGAAGTTCTTCGATATCAATGTGAAAAGCAATGGGTTCCCATTGGGAATGTGGGTCTGACTGCAATGACTTTCAACATCCTTCCTACTCCAGACGGACCTGTCTCTGAGAATGCCTCTCCCTTGACTATGGCTGCACCCGGGTGCAGCAGCAACAGCCATCTGTGGGGGACCCGGGTGAGCTCGGTGATGTGGATCTGCCCGCCCTTTCACACTTCCCGACTTGTTTGCTGATCCCCTTCACGGGTGGATGCCTGACCATTTCTCCAACACCCTTTGTAATGAGACCTGGTTACTCAAGAGTACAGACACCATTCAGACTACTACCCCAATGCTAAAGTAAACCACAATGACTGCAGAGAGAAAAAGACATAGAATAAAAAGAGAAAAATCTGTAAAATATATAATGAGGAGTTATGAAAAATAATAATCCTATGAAACAGCCCCCAGAGGAAAAGCAGAGAGACAAGGCAGCTCAGGAGAAGGGAAAGAAACTAGCCAAGCATTAACCTTTCATTAAATCCCTTCCCTTTAACAATGGGCCCTGAAGGAAGGAGGCCAATACTGAAAACTGAGTGTTAGGCTCTGGACTTTGACCCTCCCCCATTGCAAATTAGGACACATGGTAAATACTGAACAATGGTCCCCGAAGGAAGGAGATGAACAGATTTAAATACCCATCCTTCACAATCTGGGCTCCTACCTGTCCAAGTAACAATGAATTTCAACCTTTTACAGCTGCTCTCCTGAGTTAAAGTTTTAACCTACCTAACTAGCTCCTGACTATTCGATCGAACGGGCACGCCCACAAATTCCAATGATGAAACCACCCTAATTGTACCCTATAAAACCCAAATCCCCTCTGTAACGAAGGCCATTTCTCGCATCCAGGAAATAAGCTCTATGGTGCTGGAGTCCACAAAAGAATAAATGGCTTCCCTAGATGTGATTCCCTAAAACTTTAGAATCCCTCAATCTGTTGAGGTCTGTACCCATCATCTTGCGCTTACATATAAGATGGAAGAAATGAAGCTCAGTAGATTAATTTTAGGACACTGAGAAATTTTCATCTATCACCTCTGAACCATGAATAATAATATTTCAGAAGTGATAGAACTCAGGAAAAATTCCAAGAGTCCGGAGGGAAGCAAAACTTTGGACAATCTTCAAGAGGGGTAAAGTAGAATGAAGGACAATAGCCCAGTGGAGAATCTTTAATGTTAATTCCTAAGCAAAATTCTAGAATGAGTCATTAAAGAAATTATTTTAGAGAATTCTGAAAGTAATGTGTAACTATTAAGAACCAAGGAGAGATCACTGAGGACAGATAATACTAAAATAATAAAAATTTATCTGGTTAAAAAGCTCATTAAACTGGGGCATAGGAACCAGCAGGAGCCACGATTTCCAACAGGGGCCATGCAGCAACAGTCCAGCAGCCCAAGCTCAGAGCAGGGCAAGGCTATGGGAGACTGGATAGGGAGTACCAGCTGTACTGAGGTGCCCTTTTCAGGTACAGTCAAACACTGTCACCCGAGAAGGCTGCCCAGGGCTGCCAAGCTTTGCATGTCGCGTGCATCCACAGGCAATTAGAAATCTGAATATTGGCACGTCATCTCCCAGTTTTGGAATGCTGGCAATTAACTCAAAGTTGTACATTTTTTAAAAAATTTTTTTAAATTGTTGATGGACCTTTTTATTTTTATTTATTTGTATGTGGTGCTGAGAATCGAACCCAGTGCCTCATGCATGCTAGGCAAGCATGCTACCGCTGAGCCACAACCCCAGCCCAAATATTTTTTAGTTATACATGGGCACAATATTTTTATTTATTTATTTTTTTTAAATTTATTTTTATGTGGTGCTGAGGATCAAACCCAGGGTCTCACATGTGAGAGGCGAGTGCTCTACCGCTGAGCCACAATCCCAGCCCTCAAAGTTGTAAATTACTCTAAAAATCAACAAAACAAATCTATAGACTAAAGTGATCCTCAAGGGCCACCACAGTCTCCTGAACCGTATCCAGCATTTACCAAGCATGGTTATTAATTTAAACCCCAGTACTCTGGTTGCACCAGCCGTAAAAATAAGAGTAATGCCTGTTCTACCTTCCTCACAGATTGGAGGATCAGGTAAAATAATACCTTCAAGTTTTGTGACTTGAACCCAGGGACCTCTACCTACCACTGAGCCACAATCTCAGCCTTTTTTTTTTTTTTTTGGCATCAGGAATTGAACCCAAGGGTGCTTAACCACTGAGTCACAACCCCAGACATTTTTAATTCTTTATTTAAAGATAAGATCTTGTTAAGCTGCCAAGGACCTCACCAAATTACTGAGGCTGGCTTTGAACTCACGATGCTCTGACCTCAGCCTTCCGAGCTGCTGGGATAACAGACATGTGTCACCGGGCCCCGCCAGCCTTTTTTATTTCTTCTTTTGAAACAGGAATCTTCCTAAATTGCCCAGACTGGTCTCAAACTAGCCATCCTCCTGCCTCAGCCTTCAGAGATTATAGGCATGTGTGCCACACCTGGCTCCTTCCTCTGTTTATCCTAATGTCACCCTGTTGGAGTTATTTTGATTTCAGAAGAATGTCAGGCAGAACCACTAATCAAGTCCCAGTCCTAGGAAATTCAATAGAAAAATCAATGCTAAACGATGGTGCAATTTGAACAGACTCTCATCTGGCTAAACCGTAACTAAACATGGATGGTGGAGGACTTGGATTTCCTATGACCTCTTCTGACCCTCCCATCAAGTCTCACAACTGCTGCCCACCTAGCATCACTTTCTTCATTTGCTGTTACGCTTTTGACCCTAACACCACCCAACATTTTTGATTGTTTTCTTCCTCCACCATACAAATGCCTACAAGCAAGAATACTTGTCTGTTTTGTTTCCTCTGTATTCCACGTGAGTAAAGAAGTGTCTGGCACATAGAAGGTGCTCAATAAATATTTCTCACATAAATAAATGGATGACCGTATAGGTAAGTCATCAATAACTTGACCCAAAGTCCTCCTAGCTTCGGGATCTAGCAGTGGTCTGATGAAGAAATACTGAATAAAACTGCAAACAACCCAAAGAGGTAAAGGAAAAGTCATAGAATGGATTGTTGAAACAACGATTCAAATTATTGAATAAACAAATTGGGATCTTTGATTGAATATAAATACTACACATTTTGCAGGTACAAATGTGATGTCCTATTTTTCTTTTCTTATTTTTTGGTCTGTTTTTTTACTTTCCAAAACATTTTCACTGACTACATATCCCAGCAAAGATAGTCAGATGATAAAAGTTAGCCATCTTATCCAATAAAGACGACTGAAATTAGAATCCCTTAGGAACAATAAAGTTTATAAATTAATGACTCTTGGATAGAACCCCAAATTTTGGTCAAATCAAAGCTGAAACCTTAATTTTTGTCCTTGTCCCCACTTTTCTTCCGACATCAAATCCCTTACTTCACTTAAAATATTTTTTTTTAAAACATGAAAGACAAGTTCCTCTGCAATCCCTATTTCATGCAGAGAACCGCAAAGTCTTTACAGTGACCTGCAAACCCTGTGAGGTCCTCCCAACGCCCCTCTCATTTCCACCTCACTGTTCTCCTCTTCCCTCTGTTCCAGATGCCCTGATTTAACTTTCTGTTTTTCAAACACCCGCATCGTGTTTCAGCAGTAGCCCTGGACACGGCCCCGCGGGCAAACCTTGTCATCTCTTCTCAGACAGAGCCACCAGGAAGATTCCCCATATTGCGCTAAGTTCTCTGCTGTCCTGACCAGATGAGATCTCTTTCTTTGCTGGAACACTCTGGGTCTCTAGACATGGCTTCAGTCATAAAGAGATGCCATTGATCCTCAAACCTGCCACCATGCATGCACCTTCTTGGGAACCCCCAGAATATCTGTGGTTTAAACCAAAGTTTTCCAGGAACGTAACTACAGACAGCAGCCACTCAGTGTTTTTTGGCTGAGCACGGCAGTTATTGTGTCATATTTTGTACTGTTGTTCCCGAAAGGTGAAGTACTTTCCCCAAGGTCACACCACTGTTTCTTGGCAGAGCTTGGTTCAGCTTTTCAGCCTAAGGACAAATATGTACCCTAGAAGAAAGGATAGTGGTTTCAGGATTTGAAAGTCTTCTACATTCTTTAAGCTTGAGTCTCAGGTTGGCACTCCTCCACCCTTCAACCCAGGATGTCAGGCCACGGTGCTGGCTTTTACAGAAAGCTATTTGTTTCCAGGAATTTTGTAGCAAGAAAACAAGAGCTGGGGTTCTGTTTGGCTTCAGTTGAATCAAGAAAAGGAGCTGGGCAAGAGCTTCTTTGGAATTTGCCCCCCTGAGTGAAGGTCCCAAGAAGAAATGTGCTATAACACTCAGACCCAGAAGCCAGACCGCTGGGGTTTACATTCTTGTTCGAACGACTCACTGGCTGTATTACCATGGGCAACTTCCCTAATAGGTGTACATCTATTTCCCTATTTTGAAACAAAGATAAAATGATATCCATCATATCTCAGAGAATTTTGAGGATTAAATCAGCTACTAGACTCAAAGTTTTAGGGAAACATTGAGCATGTGATAATCTCTCAATAAGCAATAACTATATTCCTGTCTCTGTGGATACATTTCCCATCTCTGAATTCCAAACATATTTCAGGTTTCTCTAAGGCAGAGAAATGGTCCAAAAATTATTAAGGAAAAAATAATCTTCAAGGCAAAACTGTGGCCTTTGCTGAGGTTGGGATGTATTCAGGGTAGTAGATATCTCTACTTGCATTTGAATGTATATGATCTAGAATTCCAAGTAGTCTCTGATTGGTGAAGCATATTTCCTACACTGGCCCCTCCTCAGAGTTATTAACATCTCTACCACCGATCCCACTGGATCAGAGATGAACTCCTTGCGAAGCACATTTGAACATCAATCGTGGAATCATCTAGACAGAGGGAAGTCCAGTGCTTGCTATGTTTATGTATTCTTGCAGTGAGTCCTAAACTGTAGGTCGGGAGTCCTCCAATCACAGAGCTCAAGATAACTGAGCAAACAGTTTAAGAGTGATGACAAATTGTCCAAAAGCAGCCCTTGATAATGTCAATGTTATATTTAAACTCTAGAACTCAGCAAAAGGCCAGAGAGGTGGCCAGGAATTTGTGCCTGAAAATCTGGTATCTGCTAGTTTGCTTCTTGAGTGAGTCTCTGTCTTCCCAACCTGCCTGCTTCCACGGAAAGCCTACACGTGGAGGGTTCTCTGTTCTCATGGCCCTTTCCCTCATAGAGATACACCAATATTCGCCCCCATCTGGAAAATACATGGCTTTCTCTCCTCACCAAGGGTGGCCGCTCTGTCAGCTCCCGCAGTTTCTGTCTCAGTTCCCTGCGTGCCTCCTGGAATTTACTGTCTAGGGCTGGAGAAAGGGTCCCCACCAGCCCAAAGATCATGTGGCTCTGCAGAAAGTCCCTAGGGAGACAAAAAAAAAAAAAAAAAAAAAAGACCTCATATAAACTGTAGGGCTCTGTGGGGGGCGGGGTGTTCAGAAAAAGAATCTCTTTGGGGAAGCCAAGTCAGCATTCCAGGGGGCAGACCCTTCTGTGTATTTACAAAGAATAACTGTCACTGCATGCAGACAAGTCAAGAAGAGCCTTTCTTGGTGAGGTTTGGAGAATGACAGAGGAACTGGATAAAGAGGCAGCCTTCTTAAGTCACAAGGAGGTGGGCTCAATTCAACAAACAGATTCATCTATTTCTATAACCAAAGAACCTCAGTTCATCTGAAGATGCATCTCCTAAGCACAGCAGCTCTCTCAACCGATACCCTGTGTAAACCTGCTGGTGCCCACATGGGTGTTTCTTTCCTCCCTCAAAAGGGATTTCTAGATGCTGCTGCCCTGAATTACTCTGTAGAAGGGTCCTGAGTTCAAGCCCCCAGATGGAAGCCACTACCTTTGGGTGGTGGCCATTTAGGCATCAGGAAAGGCAGCAAAACTAATATGGAGTCACACTCCTGTCCCACCATCCTTGACTTCCTAATCATAGCAGAATTTATCTTGGAAATTCTTTCCCAAGGAGGTTCGGTGGATCTGCTCACCACAGCTGGGAAGGGGCCTCCCACCGTTTCTTCGCCTAGAACATCCCAGGCTGCTCCCGGCTGGTCCTTCTAGCATCTCCTCTGATGCAGCCTCTTCAGAGGCTAACATTTTGCTCCCTCCCACAGACCCCAGGATCCTTCATTTCTTGCATATGCCTTCTTCATGCTCCTAAGCCTTGCATACTTCTTGTTCCCTCCATTCACTCTTGTGTCATCCACTGCACACTAACTCTGTCCCCTCTCTGCAGTTCCTTCTCACCTACCGTGTCCTTGGTCTTTGGAACCTATGGGTCCTCAGACTCAGTTTCCATTCCCAATTCCTCTCCAAACCCAACTGGGGCAAACCTGTGCTTCAACAGCATTTCTTCTACCAGTTGTGACATATTTCTCAAATAATCCAGGTCTTGGACCATAAGGAGCTGAGATGGGCTCAGGGACATCGGTGTGAATGTGGCTTGCAAGCAGGACAACCAGTCGATGGCAGGCGCCATTTCCTTAGAGGAAGAACACAAAACTGAGGGTGGGGGGAATGAAGGGAAGCGAGAATGAAGGGGAAAGGGCTTCTCCTTGGGTTTGAAACGGAGTGAGGAGCGTTGAGAAAAAAATACAGCCAGAGAAGAATAGGGATGGAAAGGAGCCAA
Organism: Ictidomys tridecemlineatus; assembly: GCF_052094955.1. Classification (NCBI taxonomy): domain Eukaryota; kingdom Metazoa; phylum Chordata; class Mammalia; order Rodentia; family Sciuridae; genus Ictidomys; species Ictidomys tridecemlineatus. Next base: position 219,817,631 of record NC_135478.1, read on the forward strand.
GGACACCAGGAGGAAGAAGATAAAGTAAAATAAATAAATAAAGTTTGATGGATTGTCATGCCCACAGTCCTCTGCCCTCCAGTTCCAGGCACCTGCAGTTGGTTAATGGTGACCATTTGGAAGTGCTTGTCCTGTGCCTCCTGCTGCTCCAGGGGACTTAGGAACTGGAACAGCTGTGAGGTAATGGAGATGGACAAGGAGGCGTGTTGCTGCACCTTGATGGGGTCTCCTCCCAGCAAAGTTCCCAGGCGATTGAGGTAAGTCAGGTATTCCCGAAAAATCTGGAGGAAGACAACCTTGGTCACAGGTGCCAGAGGTCCCAATCTTTCTCCAGATCTGAGGGCAGGTTTGTGTTCATGCACCATCTTACCTGGGCATAGATCTTCTGTTCCTGCTCTTGCTTGAGGGGAACATCAAACTCTGGCTGGTCTATCTGGACACAAGAGAGACTGAAGAGAAATGGGGAGCACGGGGGATGGAGAGGGCAGGTGTGGGAAGGTAGAGAAGGCTCCACCAAAGGTGGCTTGGGGAGAGGCGAGTAAAGAGCCTACAAAGAAGGAGCTGGATTATAAATAAAGGAAGAGATTGGGGGCAAGTGGCATGGGTGAAGGTCTGGGTATGAAAATGTGAGCAGGTATTGGAATCACAACCAGCTTGAGGATGCTCAGCAAGAGATAAATATAATAAATCAACATCTTGGATGGAACTCTTCCTTGTGCCGGAGTTAAGTATGGGGTAAGGCAGGTGAGACACTCACCTTAGTTGAAATAATTAGGAGTAGCCACAACACAGAAAACAGGACACAAATCTTAATATTTTTCAAAAATCTAAGTTAATGGAAAAAATCCATGATGAATAACATCAAAAATTTGCTTAGCATTATTTTACCATAAATTCCACAAAAAAATTTTAATTTACTTTTAATATTGTAAGTATTTTCCAAAAAAAAGTCCTTAATAAAGTTTTTTTGTTCCATTTAGGGAAAAGATATAATTCCTGCCCCCTCTCAAATCCACAATAAACCCAAATTGGAAATTTTGTTCATAGTAGATTTTTGCATTGATTTTGTTTTTTTTAAAGAATATTCAAGTCATCATTATCTTGATACTGAGTTTGGGGGTACCTCTTAAATTTTTCACCCCAGGAGAGTGCCCCATTCCCCTTGCCTACCACAATAGTAATGATGCCCTAGTTTGCCCTTGATTCTGAAGATGTTTATTTCTACACTTTCCTTTTTCTCATCAATATCTACATCTCACTCCCAACTGAAGCTATATACTTTTCCTCTAGCATAAAAAATATTTCACTTGACCCTTTTTTTCACATCTTAGGTTCTAAGTTTAAAAAGTAAAAAGGCATCTATGCCAATGATTCAACTTCCTCACCCTTCTCCTAAACGCCAAATAAATTGCGTTCATTTCTACAACTGTTTTGAAACTATCTTCAGGTCTCCAGTGACATCTTTCCATTCCTATGGAAAGGAAGGGAATTTGGGAATCTCAGGAATCAACAACGACCCCCTTCTGGAAGTCCTCTCTTTTCCTGGGTGGTCCCACACACGCTGGTCTAACATCCACTTTCCTGGCTGTTCTTCCTCTTCTCTGGCTCCCTTCTGAGCCAGCCTCTCATGGGTGCTCCTTCTGTGGTTGCATCTCCCTTCCTATTCTATTCCCAAGAGCCACCCAGACCCAAAACAGTGCCATCATTTGGTAGCGCCTCCATCTCCCTCCTTTTTTATTCAGTCACTAAGTCCTCTGGAAACACCTCAGACCATCACCACCAGGATGAAGTTGGCTCTATCCTCATGCCTAGCTCTTCCTTTCCATTTCTTCCACCATTTCAGGACCTCATGGTGCTCACTTAGATTCCTAACACCTCTGGTAGACCTTCGAGACTGCTGCCTCTCTTAAACTCTATACCTAGCCATCATAAAATCTGAAAGCACTCAGTAGCTTTGTTCTTGTTGTTGTTCCTGGTAAATCTGCCTGGCTTCCTTGGCCAGGAACAACCAGGCCAAACCTCACATGTTGTCTTCCTTTTCTTCCTACGGTCCCCCACCCTACCTCCAGACCAGTCTTCTCACTGACCCCATGGAAAAGCCACAGTGTTCCCAGTTCTTCCTTTGACTCAGAATCTTCCCATAGCTCTCGCGATGACCTTCAGCCTCACCTTCATCTGAGCAGATGGACCATGCTTCAAGGCTCACCTTACATTCTCTTCTCTGAGTCTTTCCTTAACCAACTCAGGTCTTTACAAATCTCCAAAGGCCACACCTATTAAACTTCTGAGCACACACTTTAAAAGTGAACTTTGAATACCTTACACTGATTATCAGATCTTCTTGAATATTCTTCCTTATAACACCGTGGAACTTTTTGAGAACAGGAGCCAAATATATAGCATGACATTGCCTACCACAATAGTGATGGTGCCACTATTTATTTACTTATTTGCTCAATTAGAAAACCATCCAGTAAAGAGTTCTAACTGCTTGACAAGGAGGACCTCTGCTGCCTGTTGGGAGGAGGCCCAAAGTCTTCAATTTAGAGTATTAAGTGCTTAGAGCATGAGGATATGACAGGACAGAGGGATTTCACTGAATTTATAGCCACGGTATCAGTAAAGACTTCCTGGAAGAGATACTCAGAGCCAACATTTGAAAACATATAAGAATTTTCTAAGTGAAGTGTGGTTAATTGTAGGCAAAAGGAGCAGAGTATGCAAAGAAAGAAGAGACATTCTTGGAGCTACAAGTGAGACAGCAGAGGTTAGGGTATAAAAGGGAGAAAGAATGTGGTAGGAGATAAGGCTGGAGAAGTGTATAAGGGTCAGATCACAAGACTTGGGAGGCTTTGCTAAGGATTAGGGATCAGATCCTGATGACCCGAGGAGCCGATGAGCCATTGAAATGGGGGACATTTAACAGAAACAATAGCATAATTAACTCTTAGTTTAAAAGGTCCCTTGGGCAGAAATGAAGAGTAAATAAGAATAGGGCAAACCTGGAGATGGGAAGACTAGTTAAGAGGTTGAGAGAAATCCAGATTAGCAATAAGGAAGGTTGGAACTATTCCAGTCTTCCCAGAACTGACTCTTGCTCTTTCTCCCACCCTGACCTAGTGTCCCTGGCTCTCATAGCAGTAATTTTCTCTTGAAATAGGAAATTTTGAACATTTGTGGTGTCTCCCAAACCTTATAGTCTTCCTCTAAGAAATGGCAGCCTAGAGTTTGAGCCAGGCCCGGGTCCAGCTATGTTTTTGCCAGGGTAGCTCTCACCTTGATGACTGGCGTGTGCTGAGATTCAGGATGGGGTCCCAGGTAGGCTCTGAAGAATGGGAAGTGGCCATACTGACTCATCAGAAGTTTCAGAGTTTGGTTAAAGTCAAAGGAAGTCCTGTTACCAGAGATGTGCCAGCCTCCAAGCTAGAAGAAGAGAAAGGCAAAAGGACAGGGAGCTATGAGACCTCTCCCCATTGTCTTGATTTTCCCTTCCTCTCATAGCTCTGTCTCCTGACTTCTGAGCCCTTTGATCCCTCCAGGTCTCTACATCTATTCTCTCTCTCTCCTCTTACCCTAGTTCCTGATTCTTCACAGGGCATTGCCATTTCCATCTCCATCCCTCCTAGAACTTAAGGATCCCTAGGAAAGAGACCCAGATTCTAGGAAACATGGCAGCCCTAAGCATACTCTGGACTTAGGGGTTCTATATCCAGAAAAGTCAATGCCCCGATTTTTCTTACCTCCTCAATGACTTGTTTAAGGGGACCAGCTCCTTCAGCTTCAATGGCATCTGTGTCCATGCAGGAGTTATAGAATTGGAAGGCTTTCTCCTCCCCAGAGCCTAGGTGCCAGGACTCTGGATCTTCTAAAAAGGAAGAATGGGAGGATTAAAGGGTGGAATCTGGTGTAGAGACCGAGAGGTGAGAGACACAGCACTTAAAGGAAAGAAAGGGAAGTTCCCCACGGGAATATAGAAGGGGAGGAACTGTTTTAAATAAATGGAAAAAAAGCATCCAATTTGTAATGGATCAACTTGATGCAAGCAGAAGAACAGGAAGAGAGACTGCAGACAAGAAGATGATAAAGAAAATAAGGGGAAAGTGGAAAACAAAAGAAGAAGGAAAAGAATGTCTCTTCTTTCTTTGCATACTCTGCTCCTTTTGCCTACAATTAACCACACTTCACTTAGAAAATTCTTACATGTTTTCAAATGTTGGCTCTGAGTATCTCTTCCAGGAAGTCTTTACTGACACCGTGGCTATCAATTAAACAAAAGAATAAAAGAAAAGGATAGGGATAAGAGGGATATGATTCAAAGGAGAATGGAGAGAAACGGAAGGCAGAAGGGACAGGGACAGAATCAGGGAACCAGAGGACTTTGAGGGAACGCAGGGAAGAAAACTCATCAAAGGAGAAGAATGGGAAGAACTCCATGAGTTCAGACTCTCCTCATCTCTTGATCTCAGAAAACAAACAATCCAACACGTTACAGTAATTCTCTCTCTCTCTCACACACACACACACACACACACACACACACATATCTGCCCACTAAAATCTACAACTCTCCTCCCTGTGTCCCTGATATCTCTTCATCCCTTCGTGAAAAACAGAACTTATCCTGAGCATGGTATTTCTTTTCATTTCTGTGCCTTAACTGAAAGTACTCCTCAACCAAAAGAAAACCTACTTTCTACTCTTTTCTTATAAAAGGGAGGGTTCCAATTTACACTGTCAACCCATTCTCTAGGTTTCTTTGGAATGGAAATTCTTGCCTATCTTAAGTGTCCTTATTACTAAACCTACATTGCCATCCACCAACTTCCTGGGACCCCTGTTTCAACCTCCATTGAATATATAGACCACATTTTCTTTATCCATTCATGTATTGAAAGGAACCTAGGTTGGTACCATGGTATTTGCTAAACTGTGGAACAAACCTGGGTGCCCTTCTTCTTGTCTTTCATATGCCCCTCTGTCTTGGTTTTCATTTCAGTCCTGGCAGTTATTCATTCTTCTGCCTAGCCTCCATCTTCAGGAATATTCCTCATCTGCATTTCAGTTGTCTCTCCCCTTGCTCTGTGCTCACTCATTCTTTTCCACATACACCACCCGTAATGAAAGCCCCTCTCACTTCTATTCAGCTTCTTTTCTTCCCCTATCATCTCTAATCACCCATTTCCGTTATGCCTTGTTCCATCTCAACTTGCTTGACATGGTCCAGCGTTTCAGGGGGAGAAGCAAGAAGTCATTGTGAGAGGGAATTTGAGGAGAGATGAAAAGGAGAAGGTAATGTTGATAAGGACTTAAAGTGCAGGATGTCTTGAAGAGGAGTAGGTAGTAGAAAATGCTATACATAGGATAGAAATTAAAAATTGGGGGAAAAACGAAGTTTATGGAACTTGTTAAAAAAAGAGCATTTAAATAGAATGGAGCAACCATACATAAGTGGTAAAGAAAAGGGGAAGAGATCATGGAGAGAGACCAGAAAAGATGGAGGGAGAGAGGTATCTGATGTGAGAGCAAAGGGGTGGAGAAGCCAACCCAAGAAATTCCACCCAGGATGGCGCAAACCCGTTGTTCCCTGCTGTGCAGAGTTGGGGGCAGTCATGGTGTCCTGGGCTCAGCCATCCACTTGCACAGAGCATCTTCGGGCCTGCTTTCCTCACCTAGTTGTCTCTTCAGACGTTTCTTATTCTCCTCCGCAAGAGCCTGAAAAGAATCACTGATCCTTTTGGCCTTTTTACAGGAAAAGCTGAAGAAGTCGGTGCAGGGGGCCTCACTGGTGTTCCCAGAGGCCTGGTAACGAGCCAGGAGATCCAAACACAGGGGTGTCTCACAGGGGCCTGTGGGGAACAGCTCAGAGCTAGGAGAGAAGAGGGAAAGGGATGAGGGCTCCCCCAAGGGGCTGGCCAAGGAATCCCCAGTGAGGATCAAAGGGGAGGATCCACTGGGAAACGAGGGTAGGAAGAACATGGTGGGAGTGGGAGCCGGGTGTGGGATCCAGGGATTCACAGGGAATACAAGGGTCCGGGCAAGGATGGTGCCCATGGCTGAGGGACAGCTGCCTGGGCCCGGGGTGTCCCAGAGTCTTGCTTACGAGGACCGCAGTTCCGGAAGATGTAAACCCAAAGCACAGAAGAACCGAGCAGCAGGCTAAAAAGGGAGACCACCAACAGCAGCCGCCGGGTCACTGACCACTCTGGGCTCCATTCAGTGGGCAGCCCCTCTTCTGGAGGGCTCTGTGGGAGGAGCCGGGAGGTGAAAAACACAACATGGAGGAGTTTTGAGAGAGGGGTAGAAAAGGGCGAGGGGGGGGCACAGAGAGGGAATAAGTTAGTGCCAGGGCCCCCTGGCACAGAGGGAGTTCTGCTGATTCTCCTAGACCCATCCCTCTTCAGGCCCTGCAGGATGAGAAAGCACAGGACGGTACCCGTTTGGGGTAAGCACTGAGCAAGGAGGGTTTGTGGGACTTTAGAGCCCGAAGGACTGACTCCAGTGCCACCCAGGAAGGCACTTACCTCCTGGCTCCAGGGAGGCCCCAGGCCCCTGGCCTGGCTCTGTCTCCTTCCTTCTTGTCCACTTTTGTCCCCACCCTCCTGAAGAGAGCAGAGGAGGAGAGAGAAGCCAGTTCAGGAAGGGGGCGGGGGTGTTAAGGACAGTTTTATCTGGTGGTTTGACACCCCCCACAACCTCTCCCATAGATGTATTCTCGTCTCAAGGTAGTGTCCCCAGATTGGCCTCAGGGTGAAGGTATCCCCTGGATGTGCCACTTCATCCCTTCTCTTCCCTCGCCTCCTGCTCTACCCGCTTCCTATTCTGGAAGCCCCATATTGCCTCCTCCCTAGTGGAGGGCAGGGCCTTCTCACAGAGCCACCCCCACACCCCACCCCAGGCATCTGGCTTCTTCAGGGCACTTGCCATGTGTCTCTCCTCTTCGGCTCCCAGAGTCCTCCTGGTTCTGCACTAGGTGTTGAGTCTGAGGACTGGGATGTAGGAAATGGCCTCCCTTCTGCCCTTGCCCCAGGTCTGTGGTCCTGGAGAAAGAGCACTTCTGCCACTCTGCCCCCCTGTCCCCAAACACACACTGCCGGCCTCTGGGTGGAGCCTGTTTATCAGCTGGGAGACACTCAAGCCTCTCCTCCTTTATCTCAGTTTCTCAGGGGAGAAGAGGGAGGAGTCTTCACTAGGCAAGAAATCTTGCCCTTGGTCTGTTCCTCTTATCCTGTTCTGTGGCTTTGTTCATAAATTTCTTTTATTTCTAGAATATTCTTTCTCCTTCTTTTTCTTCTCTGATTGAAATCTCTTGGGTTTTTTTAATTCCCAGGTCGAGCGAATGCCATCTCACCCGGGAGGCCTCCCAGCTCCAGGCCGTTCACTCTGTTCCCAAGCATGCTTAATTGATTTTCTAGGTGTTTCATTTCCTTGCTGGTTGTAGGCAGAGTTGTACATTTAAAAGATCACCCAGCTAGGAGACCCTAATCTGCTAATTATTAGCTCTGCAACAATAAACAAGCCACTTAAGCTCTCAGGCTGGTAAGCAAGTTTTGTCATCTGGAAAATGAAGGTAATGTTTTCCTATGCCTACCTCACAAGGTCTCACACCTGCTACTAAGGAATGAGACTCAGTATACTGAGTCCCAATCTTTCTTCTGCTTTCTACTGCACCACTGATTTGCATCTTCCTCTCCCTGCTGATTAAAAAATGTTTTGTGGCGGGTATGGTATCCCTTTTTGCTTCACATGCACCCAAGATGCTTTACAAATGTTAGTAGGAATGAATCGAATTTCATGTCAGAAACTCTCTTTCCTGCATCATATTGCAGTCTCAGTAAAGCAGGCACGTTTCTGGGAGTAGATCCCTTGTGTCCTCATCCTAGGTGGAAAGGAATTGATCAGGATAGTCATGTTAATGCCAACCTGGAAATACTCACTGATAGCAGCAGCGCTGTGCTAGGGCCAAGTGGCATTTTTTTGGGATAGAGCTGGGTTCAAAAAGAGTGGTTCCATAGTTGGAGAAGTCAAATTGCTGGGTCAACTGGGGTCATATTATGGAAGACCAAGAAAGTTACGAAGATGAGTCAGGATATAAAATAAGGCATCAGGGAAATTTTGTTATTTGCTAGTTAATGGATGGAACTGGGGAACATCAAGGTGAGTCAAATAGGACAGACTCAAGACATCAAGGGTCAGATCATCAGATATTTTCTCTCGTATGTGGAAGGTAGAAATACTGGGGGGGGGAAGGAATTTTAAAAAGAGGGCTCCTGAGGGGAGGGAAAGGAAAGTTACTTGGGAATGAGATTGATCCAATTATGTCGAGCGCATGTATGAATACAACACAATGAATCCCACTATTACATATAATTATAATGCACCAATTAAACAAGGAAATGAGGTTTTTTGAGGACTAGAGTGACAGAAAGAGGCTCTTAGGAAAGGTTGATGTAGTCCTGTGGGTCGGGATTGATTAAATAAAAGACAAGTCAGTGGCTGCTTGGGTGTTGCAGAAACAATGGAGTGAGGGCCTGGCCCCTAATGCAGACAAAGGGGAGGGAAGTAGGAAGTAGCATTTTATGCAAGAAAATAAAGTCGTACATTCAGATTGATGGGAGAGGGGTTCTCATGGAGGCATGAGTTGTATTTCTGGATGGCTAGAAGAACAGTAACAACAGTGATGGAAAAACTGGAATCTTGGCCTAGGAGGGGAGTGGGTATCAGCCTGAAGGGAAAAATGATGCTTCGGGATTTCAGAAGTGTTCAGTCTGCCTGGTACATGCCAGTGGTGCCTTCCCTTCCCAGGCAGTCCCACAACGCTTTCCATGAACATCTAATTTCCTGCACCCAAATTTCCTTCCTCCCTTCTCTTCTGTCAATCAATCCCCAAGCTGTTTCTCTAGTAAAAGGATAATAGGGGCCGTTCTGATGAGATAAGAGTGCATTGGTGGCTGACTAGCTCCATTGGTTAGAGTGAATTGAGGCAGGCGTGTGCTGTGTGGCATTAACCCTGTGGACAGCCACTGCAGCCTGACTTGCGTTCCCTCCTTGCTGGAGAAGCCGAGCCAACTGTGGATGGCAACTGAGCCTCCTGGCTTCTCCCCTTCCCGTCTAGAAGCTCTGGAAGGCAAAGGAACCTCTGTTCTGGTAGCTGCCTCCGGAGTGCAGCTCCCCCTTATCTCCTGTTTCCTCCTCTGGGTGTCACCGCCACCGCAGCCGTGCCCAGCCGCTGGGTGAGTACAGCCGCCACCACTCAGAGCTGGGCAGCAAAGAGAGGTGAGCTCAGAGCACCGATCCTGGAGCAGCCACCATGTTTATCTCTGCAGACACTGCTTCCTGGGTGCCTTAATTGTTTCATACTGCCTATTCTAATGCCAAGCAAGAGCTTTGCTTAATGCACAATTATACTACAAGTAATCATAACAATAATATCTATTTTTTACAGAGCACTTCCTGTGTGCCAGGAATACATTAAATGATTTGCTTATTACGTCTTTTTTTTCCCCCTTGGGTCTTCACAACAATTCTGTAAAGGAGGTGAGAGTTGCCATTCTCTCTGTTGTATAAATGAGCAAGCTGAAGTGCATAGAAGCACAGTAAGCTTTCCCAAGGTGATAAGATCAGTAATGATCAGAACTGAGAATTGAACCAAAGCTTTATCAATTGAGGCTCTTAGGCATTAAGCATCTGCCTTTAAGAGTTTTCTTCCTTTGTCTTACTTTCCTTTTTGTAACTATCTTTTCTGCTTTATCAATTGAGGCTCTTAGGCATTAAGCATCTGCCTTTAAGAGTTTTCTTCCTTTGTCTTACTTTCCTTTTTGTAACTATCTTTTCTGCTTGACCTTGTTATGAGATGGCTTTAGGGGCTGTTACTCTCTAAACTCTTGAACATCCAGTTTCACCTTCTGAAGACTGGGACTGGAGCTGCTTTTTTTTTTTTTTTTTTTTTCAATCTATTCAGAATCTACTACCATCTGCAGGGCTTATGATATCAACACCAAGGACAGGACATTTATGTACTTATTGTGGCACTTAGGTGTGAACATCGGTGGCAATTTGCTTCTTAGCTCATTGGATTGCAGTGATAACAACCAGGAAGCTACCTCCTAATTATCATCGACCTGATTCTGAATGAAGCATAGTAATCCTTTGTGTCACAAGCAATGCTGAGGACTTTGACAAGAAAATGAGGAGACACAGAGTCCCAGAGGCAAGTTTGGGGACATCCTAATTACTCTCTCAAAGGAAGACATATTCAGAATTGGAGATCATGCTTGGGATAGAAAAATTACAACTTCAGTATTCCACAAACTGGTTTTGAAACCACTTTAGTAGTTTAACATTTCAATTTCCATATAAATTTTTATTTAATTTCCATGTTTTTTTTGTCTTCTATAGATACATGACTAGAGCAATATTAGAATAGAAAAATCCCTGTTTGATTAAACAGATAAGTCAACTAAAAATATATTTAACAGATAATAGTTGGAATCGGTACTGAAACATGGAGAAAACCTGAAGGTAATGCCCAAAAGACTGAAGGTAAAAACACATCAAAAGGATGATTCTAGTCCTTTATTGTCCTTATTATTTTATCCATGCCTCCTTCCCTGCCAACAAGTGTTCATGTCAGTAGTCTGGATATATGAAACTCTAAAAATTGTGTCAATTCAATATATGCTAAACCTAAACCAACCTTCTGAATCAATAACTGCCATAACAGTGGTTCATAACAACCACCCAAACTCAGTGGATGTAAAAACAAGGATTTATTGTCAGGTTCAAAGATCTGTGTGTTAACCTCATGTTGCTCGGCCAATCTACACGGTATCCCTCTGTGCTTCCAGTTATAATTGGAGAGTTTGAATCCAGTGTACAGGCTCATACAAATCTGCCCCACAAATGTTTATTCTGGAGCCCAGGCTAATGGGCAGAGGCTAAGCAGGTCATGTGTTCCCATAAAGGATCACCAGAGTCCAAGATTTAAACCAAAGCGTGAAAGAAATGTTAAGGTTGGTTTCATCATCTCTGCCCACATTCCATTGGCTAAAATAAGTCACATGGCCAAGCTCAAGGTCAATGGATCAAAAGTATACCTTGCTACAGGAGGAGGGGAACCTTAGTGAATATTTGCTAACTAATGAACATAAACCACCATACATATTCTATTGCGAATCCCACATACTCTCTCATTAGGGTTTGATCATATTGTTATGGAAGCAGAAAAATGTGCCCCTTTGTGACACCATCAGAAATCTACACAGAAATGAAATGGCAGGAACCACATGGGGTCAGCTTTCTGTGTGAGGAAACCCCAAATACTTCTTGTGTCACATGAATGGTGGTCCTTGCTCCCTGTGTCCTTAAGCACTGCAGGGCATCTCAGGCCACAGGCAGCATAGCATTCCTTCATCTGTGAACAATTAAACCAGTCTTTTACCAACTCAAGCAAATGCACAAAATGCCTTAGCTTTTTCACAGGAAAAAAAAATTGGTTTCTAAGATTCTCCTCATTTTAATATTGACCTTGACCATTCTTTCTGGTTCTGCTACTGACCCTTGGTTCTGTTGTTTCTTTAAGCCTAGCATCCATATCTCAGCCTTATTGCTTCAGATTAACTAATACAGATTTAAGTGTGCAAACACTCTAAAGATTTTGGCTTAAATTCATGCCTTGGATCTTCAGCTCCTGGAAGACTCCAGTTCCAGTAAGATCCTTTAACCTAGCCCCCAACCCATGACGTTTTTATCTTCTTTAGAAATTGTAAAAAACTCATTTTTATTCTATATTAATTGATAAATAAAATTGTGTATAACATTTTGCTTTGAAATATATAGACATTATGAAATGGTAAAACCCAGCTAATTTGCATATGCATTACCCCATATATTCATAATTTTTGTGGTAGGAAGACTTAAAATCTATTCTTTCAGCATTTTCAAGAATACAGTACGTTGAGGGCTGGGGTTGTAGCTCAAGAGGTAGAGCGCTCACCTGGCATGCATGAGGCACTGGGTTCAATCCTCAACACCACACACACAAAAAAATAAAGATATTGTGTCCACCTATAATTAAAAAATAAATATTAAAAAGATACAGTACATTGTTATTAAGTATAGCCACTGTGTTATGCAATAGAATTCTTGAATTTATTCCTTCTAACTTAAGTTTCATATCCTTTGAGCAATATCTTCCCAATTTCCCACATCCCATCCTTTGGTAACCACCATTTTACTCTCTACTTTTATGATTTCAACTCTTCACAGTTTACATATAAGTGAAATTATATGGTATCTGTCTTTCTGTGCCTGGTTTATTTTACTGAGTATAACCACCTTCCAGGTTCAAGCATGTCATCCCAAATGACAGAATTTCCTTCTTTTTAAGGCCAAATGGTATTCCATAATATATAAAATCACATTTTTTTAATATCCATTCATCCCTGAATGGACTCCTTGGTGGATTTCATATCTTGACCATCGTGACTAGTTTGGCATGGAGCAAGGGAGTGCAAAGTCTCTTCCATACTGATTTCATTTCCTTTGGATGTACCCCCAGATCATGTGGCAGTTCTACTTCCAATTTTTTGAGGGTCCTCTAAACTGTTTTCCATAATGACCACTTAACTTTATACTCTCACCAACAGTATACAGAGACGCCTGCACATTCTCTCCAATACTTGTCACCTTTCATCTTGTTGGTGCCAGTCATCCTAATGGGTCTGAGGTGACATCTCACTGCAGTTTTTAATTGCATTTCTCTGATGGATAGTGATGATAAGCAACTTTTCATGTACTTGTTGGCCACTTATATACTTTATTTTAAGAAATGTCTCTTTGGATCCTTTGCCCATTTTTTGAAATCAGGTTATCTGTTTCGTAACTATTGAGTTGTTTGAGTTCCTTACATATTTTGGATATTAACTCTTATCTGATATATGGCTTGCAAATATTTTCTTGTTGCAGTAATTCACTTGCAGGTCAGCATGGGAAAAGAAAGAAAAAGAAGAAGCAGAGCAAGCAAAGCAGCAACAGAAAAAAAAAAAAGTCCTTTATTGTGTATAAGCAATCTTTTTATAGTATTGTGAACAAAGAAGGCAGCCTTCCAACATCAATAAATCAGGTCTTTCAGCTAATTAAACATAGCACACAGAAGTTTTACTTTCTAATCAGAAGTGACCCGCTTCTCATGGCTAATCTATTCTCAGCTCGGAGTATGTTGAGCTCTGCTCTTTGTTAATAACAGATGATAAAATTTTTCTCAGCACCCTCCTAGCCCACTTGGCAGAACATCCCGTTTGCAGGCAAGTCCTCCCAAGGACAGCAGACACCTCGTTTTCAAGCATGTCCGCTGTTACCTTATCTAAACCTTGAAGGAGCCTCTTGTTTGCAAGTAGGCCCTCCCAAGACAGTAGACACCTGGTTTTCAAGCATGTCCATTGTTACCTATCTATACCTTGACAGAATATCCCGTTTGCAGGCAGACTCCATCAAGGACAGTAATAGTAACACAGTCACATCTGATTCTCTACATTTTCTTCTATTACATAGCTTGTCTCTTCACTCTGTTGATTATTTCTTGGCTGGACCAAGCTTTTTAGTTTGATATACCCATTTGTATGCTTTTGCTTTTGTTTTCTGTACTTTAGATTTCAGATCTAAAAGTACCCACAAATTGTTATTTGTTATCCCAATGTCAGCTGGTCAGCCCACCAATTAAAAGAGATGGAGATCTTTTGAACAACGTGAATAGGAAAAAGTAAAAATCAAGGCTGGGTTTAGAACCCAAGACATCACCCAAGATGTGTTGAGTTCAGGAAATAGGATGGAATGAAGCTGGCAGGGGTTGGCCAGGACATAAAGCCCAGGAAGAGGTGTCTAATCTTAGCATGTGGAGGAATTTACAGAGACAGCTCTCAGCTTGTCTGGTCTCTTGAGAGTCCAAAGACTCTCACTTAGCCTGACCTAATTCCTGGATTCTTAAGTTAGAGCATCTTCTACTGACAATATTTATTAGTCACTGACTTGAGTGTGTTGGCACAGAACAGGGGGATCATACTCTGACTGGAAAGGAAGAACTGAATGAATGGACCTACAGCTTGACTATAAGGGCACCTGCAGTGTTATTTATAATGACTTTTAAAAAACTATAAGCCCCTAACCTGTCTCATGGCTGAGAAATGGTTAAATAAGCAACAATGGATACAACCATTTCCATACAAAACTGAATATAAATAAATAAAAGTCTAAGTTAAAGAATCCTGTCAATAAAGGACAAATACTAATTGAGTCTACTTAGGTGAGATACTTAAAGTAGTCAAATCCATAGAGACAAAACACAGAATGCTGATTTCCAGCAGGTGGGGGAAAGGGAGGATGGGGATTTGATGTGTAATTCAGGCAGAGTTTTAGTTTGGGTAGAGGAAAAAGTCCTGTAGAAGGATGTTAGTTATACAACAAGGTATATATACTTACTGCCACTGAATTGGCCACTTGGAATGGTTTAATTGGTAAATTTTCTGTTAGATTTTTTTTACCACAACTGAGCATCAAAATAAATTTTTTCAAAGACATCAAGGATCATGGTCATCATCTCCAAACTCTGGAAGCAATTGCCTTTACTCTTTCTTCAACCACTTCTTTTTTTTGCAATTGAAAGTATAAATTTTCATATGATATTTGCTTTATCTTTTTTTATTGTTGGTTGTTCAAAACATTACATAGTTCTTGATATATCATATTTCACACTTTGATTCAAGTGGGTTATGAACTCCCATTTTTACCCCGTATACAGATCGCAGAATCACATCGGTTACACTTCCATTGATTTACATATTGCCATACTAGTGTCTGTTGTATTCTGCTGCCTTTCCTATCCTCTACTATCCCCCCTCCCCTCCCCTCCCCTCCCCTCTTCTCTCTCTACCCCCTCTACTGTAATTCATTTCTTCCCCTTGTATTATTTTTCCGTTTCCCCTCACTTCCTCTTGTATGTAATTTTGTATAACCCTGAGGGTCTCCTTCCATTTCCATGCAATTTCCCTTCTCTCTCCCTTCCCCTCCCCCCTCTCATCCCTATTTAATGTTAATCTTCTCATGCTCTTCGTCCCTACTCTGTTCTTAGTTACTCTCCTTATATCAAAGAAGACATTTGGCATTTGTTTTTTAGGGATTGGCTAGCTTCACTTAGCATAATCTGCTCTAATGCCATCCATTTCCCTCCAAATTCTATGATTTTGTCATTTTTTAATGCAGAGTAATACTCCATTGTGTATAAATGCCACTTTTTTTATCCATTCGTCTATTGAAGGGCATCTAGGTTGCTTCCACAGTCTTGCTATTGTGAATTGTGCTGCTATGAACATCAATGTAGCAGTGTCCCTGTAGCATGCTCTTTTTAGGTCTTTAGAGAATAGACTGAGAAGGGGAATAGCTGGGTCAAATGGTGGTTCCATTCCCAGCTTTCCAAGAAATCTCCATACTGCTTTCCAAATTGGCTGCACCAATTTGCAGTCCCACCAACAATGTACAAGTGTACCCTTTTCCCCACATCCTCAACAGCACTTGTTGTTGTTTGACTTCATAGTGGCTGCCAATCTTACTGGAGTGAGATGGTATCTTAGGGTGGTTTTGATTTGCATTTCTCTGACTGCTAGAGGTGGTGAGCATTTTTTCATGTACTTGTTGATTGATTGTATGTCCTCCTCTGAGAAGTGTCTGTTCAGGTCCTTGGCCCATTTGTTGATTGGGTTATTTGTTATGTTATTGTCTAATTTTTTGAGTTCTTTGTATACTCTCAACCACTTCTTTTTTCACTAAAAATTCTGTTCTTTAACTCCCTCTAAACACACACACACACACACACACACACCACCTCATCTTCAAAAGGGTACCTCCTGGTTTGTGAGTTTCTCACCTCCTTTATTGTCTCATTTTTATCTTTTCCTGGAACTCTTAAGACTGACCGTGCTGGGGTTCTCTCTTTCTTCTTTCTCCTTCAGAAAGTCAGAGGCCTCTTTATATCTCGACTGGCCTCATCTTCCCTGTAATATAACCTCCTCCAGCTCTTTGTGTCAATCTTGGCTCCCTCATCCTTCACCTGATATAAAATATATATAATCCACCCCACCCCCCCAGTAAATAAGATCAGGGTGTTTCTTAGAAGTGGTGTGATCTAATGCAAAGCAGGAATTTTAGTTCTAGGCATCCCTGAGTTGTTGGGAGTGTGAGTTCTACCGGTTCCTGCCCATGTGATCTTGGGAAAGTATCACAATCTCTATACCTTTGATGTTCTCGTCTGTAATCCAACAATCATGCCTTCTTTGACCCACTTGGTGTAAGAACTAAATAAAGTGATGCGTTTTATCCATTGCTTTGCATATTATAGACAAACAACAAGTGCTGGCTTTCCCCCATGTACCTGTGTTTTCATTTTCATGTTTCAGAGTTTCCAAGAACAATGCAATAGTTTCATGATAGTGATGCAGTAAAGAATCAGAGATTGTGACTCTGGTTTTCTTGCTCTTGATTTGTCTTGCATCTCAACAGAACATATGACAAGGCTAGAAAGTCACTGAAAATTTGAAGACGTTGGAGAACATGCACTTCTTTGAATACATTTTGGGATACTGTGATTTTTTACCCCTCACCATGAGTCCTGATGTTTCTTCTCCTCACCAAGTCTCCTCTCACTTTGAGGCAAAAGAAAATGTTGAAGAACTTGACGTGTCATGAAGGGAGCTCATGACTCATACCTGAAAACTGTAAAGATGAGGCTGCTGGGTACTTGCACTGAGATGGCCCAGCCAAAACACCACGGTGCCTATTACATGCACCTTCATGATGCCTGTTTTCTGTGCTGTGTGAGTCTCTTGGCGTAGAGCTGGCCATGAGCTGCACTAAAATGTACACGACGGGGGTCTTCATGCCAGGAGAAAGCAGACTTAGCAGGAAGAGGCTGCTCATACACTCCTGGATGGAAAAATTAAGACAGAATTAAAAATGATGAGCCAGAGAAGCATGATAAAATTCAGAGGACTTTAGTTATTTATTCTGTGGGAGAATCACTCTGAAGAATACAGAAGAGTGTCCCATAAGACTCTGGATATCGGTCTCATCTAGAGGGCTCCAGCATCAGATTAAAAGTAAAACCAGTTCCATCTTGTCTTTCTCCTCCCTTCCCAAGCTCTAACCTAGAAGGAAACAAAACAGCTATGACAAGTTAGAAAGGAAGTGGATAAAGAAAGAAAGAAGATGTTAGCTATGACTTGTGTTTCACTGCAGTCCCCAAGCCTGGGACAAGTGCAAACTGGGGAAGGAGAGAACATTTGGAAACAGATGACAAGCCAGAGTTTTGGTGGCATTAGATGGCATTATTATTATTATTATTATTATTATTATCAACTGACTGGATGTTTTATTACTGAAAGCACCTGGAAAAACTACTGGACTTGCATAAGACTTCACCCAGAGATGATGAACAAATTGATAGAGCAGTTTTGCAGGAATAATTGCAAGAAAGAATAAAGTCAATCTGCACTTTGCCAAGTCTAGCTCTGTTATTAAACCAGTCATATTAACTACATGACCAAGGGTGAGTCAGTTATTTATTGCTTCATAATGCACAACCCCCAAATTTGGTGCTATTCCCTCCCCAGGGGGAAAAACACAACATAATTTATTGCTATCCATCCTATGGATTGGCCAATTAAGTACAGCTGGAGTGTAAGCTGTGCTTATTTATGTGTTTGGTTTCACATGGCGGGGAGGCTAGAATCTGTCCAGTCCAGGATGGTCCCACTCAACATGGTAGGTGGTTGGCATAGCTGCTGGCAGATGCTCAGATCACCTCCATGAAGCCCCTCCAGCAGGCTGGCTGGACTAGTTTTCTTGGATTCCCAGGGAGCAAGAGTGGAATTTGCAAGACTCTGGGGACCTAGGCTTGGAAGGCCTGCAGCATCACTTCAGCCATAATCCACTGGTACAAGTCTCAAGACTACTGGATATCAAATGAGTTGAAAAATAAACTCCTTGACTTGAGGGAAGAGATTGCAAAGAATACTTGGTCATATGTTTTCATATTTGATATGCCATAAAGAGAAAGACCACTTTCTGTGGAAATCATAAATCATGAAGAGTCCACTGAACTAGGAGTCAGAAAACTTGGTTTTCTTTATATGTCTCATAAACTACCTGGGTGATTTTTGCCTGATTTTCTATCTCAATAAAATCTGGTATTTAAAGCCTGTGCTTCTAGGTTTCTGATTTGGTGACAACATTTTTCTTGGAAGTCTCTATAGTTCTAGGGTCAGAAACCAGCCTCAACCTGTGGGGACAACTTAAGCTTACCACCTCCACTCCTGAAAGTTCTGCCAAAGGCATATAAGCAACGTGTCCTACACTAGCTGTTGGAATCTTCTTTGGAAGAGACTTTCGTTTTCCCATCACCTCTACATGTTTTGTGTTTTTCTTTGGGGTTTTCATTTGTTATTGTTATTCTTTTGGTTCCTTCCTCTATTCTGCTGCCTGGGGGCAGATGTTTCCATGGATGATAAAAATGAGGTTCACATTTGATGGCCAGCACACTGGTGGATTGGAAGGAATCCAGTGTCTGGAGGTCTGAGAACTTTGTGGAGGAGAGCAGCTTTACCAGCTCTGGACTACATCCCAGGAGACTTTTACATGTGAAAAAAATGACTGTTTGATTTAGGTTAGTATCATTTTTTTTCTATCACTCATGGTTTATTCTGGTCCTACTAATGCACAGGTACTTACCATCTACAAGAAATGAGGTTTGAAAATGTCTGCCTACCCAGGGTTGGTAGATGCAGATGACCCTACTGTGAACTGCACAGCTCCAAGGAGCGTCAAATGCATGGGCTAGGGAATGCATGGTTTTCTATAGGGTTGGGTCATGTGGCAACCTTGTATCTAACAAGTAACATGAGGTCAAAAAGAGGAAGTTGATCTCATTCCTACTGCTATGTTCTTCCTATTCTGCTTGCTGGTTCACTCAGAGACCTAGATGTTCTTGCACAAGCTGTTCAACTTGGCTTTATTTGGATGAGTCGGATAATTGGAGTCTTTCCAAGAAGACAGAAAGAAGAAACTTAATATATTTAATTGGATATACAGGTGATAAAAGAATGGAGAAAGCAAACAGGTAGGAAACCAATGAAACAGCCCCCAAAATTATCAACAAAAAGTAGAAACTACATGCCTTAAAACTAGAAGAGCAAAGGTGTATTAATGAATCCTGGGAACTGAGGTCACCCAGCAGAAGATGGAACCACTCTGGGAGACAGTTAAAAATAGAAAAACTGTGTACTCATCCCATCAATAGAGTCCCTAATGCCAGATTTTTGGAGGCCTGGTCCCAGTTGTTTTAATTGAACAAGATAAGTTTAGCCAAACTTATCACTGCACAATAGGAAAATGTGGATTTTGCCTCTAAAAACCCTCTGAGTCTATTTGTGTGGCTGGTTTGGAATGGGTCTACAGGATTATTCTCTTTTGGGAATCCGAAGCCTCCCAAGAAAACTCTATTTTGAAGAGAAATGTTCTTACTTTGCTTTCCAGATTGTCCTCTACATTTTCTAAAGCCTGTGGTCCATAAATATAGAACTGGCGGATGTGGTTTGATTTTAGTACAGCAGTCTGAGTTTTGGTGCCAAAGCTATGTTGAAATTTAAGAGCCTTATTGGATTTGTACTATCTATATTTAAAAGACCAGTGGGTGACTTGAGCCTGGAATTCCTAACCACTTCTGGATAAGGGTCAGGACTATGCTCTGTTAACCAATCCCCCACACAAAAAAGTGACCCAGAGTCTGTCTGTGGATGTCTGAAACTACAGGATGCACACCTGCCTAGGCTTTTACCACGGAGCCTGCTCAGACTCACTCACTGAACCTGGGGACATCCTTGAGGACTTCTAGGCTGACATGATGGCCCACAGTTTCTCTCCCAACACTTCCATACACGCTGTGCCTGCAGAATGGAGATGCCATACCACACCCTTTAATCCCTTCTCCCATTTGATATCTCTTCTTTGAGTAGAGGTGACTAAGAGCTAGCAAGCTTCATTCGTACCTTGAGATTCACTCACGAGGAGAAATAAAGAAAGCTTCCAGTTTTACCATGGACGTAGGAAGATACTTCCCATTCTCATATCAGAGACGGCAGGAACTACGTCCAGGCCTTGTTTGTGTTTCCAGCACGCATTTATTGGTGTCAAGATCTCGGTTGTCAGCTCCTCTCAACTTCTGTACTGAAACTCGAATCCCCAGCACTGTGCTATTCCCTTGACTCTGACCATGACCCATGGGGTCCTTGCACAGCTTCAGACAATGCAAGACCTTCTCCAGGGCTCCGCTTCACCTTCTTGCAAGATAGTTTTGGGAACTGCTATTTCTGAGTAGATAAAGAAAGATCAAGGAGTCAAGGGTAAATGTAGTGTCCTGGCACCCAGAGGGAGGGATAGGCAGACAATAAACAGCTGTATCCAAAATATGATAATTCTACAGGGTGATGACTGCTGTGAAGAAGAATCAATCAGGAAAAGAGGACAGGGAGAGATGGAGGGAGATGGTAATGGGGCGCCATTTTTGATGATGTGAGCTAGCAAATGAGCAGAAGGAGGGCAGAAGGCAGTGTGTGCTGATCTCAGGAAAGACCAAGCTTCCTGTGTGTGTAGTGGGAAGTTGTTGCACGGTTTATAAAGAATGGTCCAGGCTTCTGGGAAGATTGACTGGAAGCAGGAGGGCTGATATAAGAGGCTGTTGGAATCATTGCAAGATCCAAGAAAAACATGATGAAGAAAGGGATTAAAATGATAGCAATGGAGGTGTCAAGAAAGGGGTCAAAATCAAGAGAGATCTACCCATCTATCTATGTATCTATCTATGTATCTATCTATCTATCTATCTATCCATCCTCCAAGATTGCTGCAACAGGATTAGATGTTCAACTCTCCATGTGAGATGGGAAGGAGATGTGACTATCAAGCCCAAGACCAAGGTTTGATGCCTGAATAGCTGGATGAATGGCAGAACAATTTTCTGAAATAAAATTAAGGAACAAGTTGCTAGTGAGTGCTTTGATTTAGATTTTCAAATTCAAGGATTCTTATTAGAAGAGATGTTCAGTAGAAAATTAAATAAAACCACTAGAGCTCAAGAGAGGTCAAGGTTGGAGATGACAAATTGGAAGTCGGAAGTTGAATTCCTCAGGTCCAGAAATGAGGTTGGAGTATGCACCTTTCCAACATTTGATGGTCAAAAAGATAAGCCTGCAAGGAAGATTAATCTGAGGAGTGTTAGGAGTTTTACCAGTGTGTCTGCAAGCATATGTTGATTTTTTTTTTAATTGGAGATGTTGCATTGGGGTATTCATATAGATATCTGTAGATACTAGACTATTCTATGTATTTTAAATTATATCTATCAGAGGTTTATCAATTTTCTTCTCTTGTCAAATAACCAGTTCTTAGTTTTGTGTATGATTATAGCATTTATTTTCTGGGGTTATTATTTTTGCTTGCATATTTAAATTAATACTTTGTTCTGTTCTAGAATTTTATCGTATATTAGTTTTTCACTAATAGGTCTCTTTTTCTTTTCTTATTAAAGACATTTAAATGAGTACATTTTCTTCTAAAGACTGTTTTGGCCACATCCCATCGCATTTTCATATTCAGAACTGTGTTGATTACAATTACGCTAAAATACAATTTTATTGCATTCTTAATTTCCTTCCTAAGCCAATTTTTACTTATAAAAAGTATTTCAATATCTTAAGAAATTAAGCAATTTATTAATATTTTCTTATTCATTTCTCCTTTAAATGTGTAATAGTTAAAACATGTGTTGGGTAGAATTCTTGCTCTTAGAAGGCTGGTGGTTGATATTTTAAAAATACTTTAATGACCTATTTTGATTTTTTTTTTGTGATAGCTATTCAGAAATATATTTTCTATTTTTCTCAGTTAATTTCACAATGATTTATTAAAATTGCCTGAGTCGTTGAATTGTCTAAGTTTGTAACACTTTTCTTAAGGCGTTTTATCACCATAGTATTGTCAACCCCTTTCCCATTCCTGAGAGTCACAGTCCTTTTGGATCTATGATCCCAGCCCACAAGAATTACATCAAGGGTCCTATAGTGCAAGGAGTCTTGGATGGGCTCTGTTGCTCCCAGTGGGTTTCCTGGTGGGTGGGTGGTGCCCCAGAGTTCTCACTTTCTTAACATGCCCTCTGTGGACTGGCACTGTTAGAACTTCTGTCTCCATTTCTGGTTGTGCTCTCTCCATGGTGGGACCCCAGCTCCATCTGGGCCATTGCTACTCCCTGGGGAGCTTGATTGTGTTCCTCTGTTCCTCCCAGCAGGATGAAGAGATGAATCACCTACAGTTATGAAACATTGAATTCTGCTAAAAAAAAAAAAAAAAAGAAGCTGAGTTTGCCACTGGAGTGGGGAGACGAGTACCTGAACTTGCTTGGGTTGCAAGTTTTGCCATGCAGCTCAGATCTCTCACTATGAATGTATTATTTTATCGATCTCTTTGTGTTGGTCTAGTTCTCAGAGAAGCAGCTGGTAAAACCAGATTAACACGCCAGTGTTTATTAGGGAAAAGAAAGGCCTGGGAAGAAATATAGGGGGAGGGTCATTAAGCCACCCTGCAAGGCTGTCCCAGAGGGAAGGAAGAGAAAGTGAGTGGAAGTTTTCTGCATGTCACATAGTCTCAGAGGGCTTGGGGGGATCACTGGCGAGCCCTCAAATGAAGCTGCAGTCGGAGGAAACCCACTTCTCTAAGTGTGGGCTGTTTTGAGGAGCCCATGGAAGCAGCATGGCATGGCCTCACCTCTCCCAGGACAGATGTCAAAGCTAGTAGGAGTGCTCCCCAGTCAACTCCACATACTTGGAGGTCTGCAAGGGCTGCTCTGGTGACTGCCTCACTTTCTTCCATTTTAAGCATATTTTCATTGACATTGTTTTCATGTTAAATGGTTGGATTGAATGTAAAGGTGGTTTTATTATTTTTATTATGCATTTTTATCACATTACTTTATTAAGTAGTCACTATCACACCTAATTATTAATGAAATGATCTCCATTTTTGAAAATCACTCATGCTGTCTTTGTAATTTCATACTCTTTATTTCAGCTCATGTTCTTTCTGGATATTTTTGCCCCCTTTTGTGGTACTGGGGCTTGAACCTAGGGGTGCTCTAGCACCAAGCTACATCCTCAGGCCTTTTTAAATTTATTGTTTTTTTAAAAAAAGTTTTGAGATAGGGTCTCACTGAGTTTCCCAGACTGTCCTTGACATTATGATCCTTCTGTCTCTGCTCCTAAGTAGCTTGGATTATAGGCATGTTCCACCACCCCCAGCTAATCTTCTATTTTTTAAACATTATAATTGGCTTTGCTTTTAAATATAGGATGAGACATTTTTGAGAGGTGAATTTTATTTTATTTTTTGAAAAGTAGAGGTTATGGCTGAAATACATACTACTGAGTTGGTTTTCTTCCTCCAGTTCTTGTTGTTGCTTTAAAAATTATGCCTTTTTACATATGAACTTCATTTACATGTTCCAAATGGATTGAAAAAAGCTTTATGTAATTCAGTTCTACAGGGTGGACTAATAAAAAAACATTCTTATTTCTATTTCTATTAAACAGCAAGTTGAAATTTTGGATTCTTTTCTGATGAGGTTTTGCACAAGTTGTCCCACGTCTGAATGTGTGTCTCATTCATTTTCTTTTTTTATCCCATGTATGGTTTTAAATCCAGCATTACTCTGACCAAAACATCAATCCATTTGCTTCCTGAATTCTCAGTATCATCTTTCCAACATGCTTTTCTCACGTGGTAAGCTGCTAACACATTATTTTAAATGTGTTCAGCAATGAGATATGAGGTCAGCAGATTTCTCTCTGGCCTTTGAACCTGTGAAAATCTATCTCCTTTTTTTTATTCTTTGCAAATAGATTGTCCTTCAAACATATAAAAGGTTTTCTGTAAGAACTTGCAAATATTGTCCTATTTCTAGATTTATGATTTAAATCATAAAAGTTGTAGTCGTCCCAATCTATAATCTTTTGAATATTTTCAGTACACTTTTGGATTAATATATCCTCATGACATTTCCATTGAAAGGAATGTGGAAGCAAATAGATGTGCTAGCTGGTTTGCCTGTTCTTTCTGTTATTAGTATGTTTCTGGTTGAAAAGGACAGATACCCAACCTGAGCTAATTTAGTCAGGAGAATTGTTTTCTCGTGTAACCCCGAGAAGGGAAGTGGGACTGGTAGAGCTACAACAATCTGCTCTACAGCTCTCACCACAGCTTCTTTTGAACATTGGCTCATTATCTTTTGCCACCTGGCTTCCTCCACGTGGAGGGGACATCTCCAGAGATGCACCTTTGAGTCCCACCCCCCAGAAGGAATCCCTCCCCTTCTCAAATACCAATTGAAACATGCTGAAAAGAGCTGTGATAGGTTTTGCTTGGACTCCCACACCGTCATGTATATTGGGGACAGAGTCCTGTTTCTATGTGTAGCCCAGTTTAGGCTAGGAGCTTCCTGTTGGGCCTATCATTTGGTCAGGAGCATAGAATTTGAAAGACAGTTGCAGGTTCTTGAAGCCAAAAGTTTGCAGAGGGGAAGAGACATTGTCCAAGGGAAGGAAGTGCTGCTGACATTGCCCAGAGGAAGGAAGGGCATGTTCTAGCACAGTGATCCCTATCCATTACATACCATTTTCAAGTTCCATCATTTTCAATGCATTATTTTAACCCAATTTTAAGTTAGGCTTGATTTTTTGGTCCATTCCATCAATTAATTTTTCAAACTTAACAATAATATTCTTGTTTTTAAACATTTAAAAAACATTTTAAAAAATCAAATATAACTATCTATAGAGTAATGCAAAAAATTCAAACCCATAGTCTGCTTCTCCAAATCCTCAATTTATATACCACTTTGGTTGGTGGGTATCTTTCTAACTATTTTCCAATCATAATACGTGCACACACACACATACACACACACACATAGAATTTTTAAATATGATTCATTGTATGATCTTCTGCAACTTATTTTTTTTCTTTTTTAAAATATATTTTTAGTTGTAGATTTTATTTATTTTCATGTGGTGCTGAGGGTCAAACCCAGTGCCTCATACTTCTGGGCTCTTATGTATTATGAAATTATTTCTTGTGCTACGATAGTTTTCTTGCTTTTTTTTTTTTTTGATAAATATTCTGCCAGTGTGAGGCAAGGCTCTACCACTAAGCCACAGCCACAGCCCTTTTCTTTGTTTTAAAGTCGTTAATTTTAAGTATGAGTACACACACACACACACACACACACACATCTACTTAATTATTACATAGTATTCCTTTGTATGGATATAACAAAATTTGTTTTATCAGTCCCCTTTCATTGGACATTTAAGTTGCTTTTAGCCTCATTATTTCAAAGCAGTCTAGATAGTTTTCTAACAAAGGTATTCATATCTTGGTGTGCATATCTCTGTACCTAATGTGCATACATCTAGAAGAACAATTCCTAGAAATGGCTAGGTCAAAGAGTACATCAGTGATCATTTTAATTACTCCATTATGGTTAATCATTAAATTACTACTGCCTTTATTCTAACCTGTTCTAGACTGATGACTGGTATAATTCTCATTTCTTTACTAACAGATTTTACCTATTATTAACATTTTTTATTGTGATTTTTGGAGCCATTCATTATAGAAAAGTTAGAAGCTTCTCTGGGCTTTTATGTATGATAAAATTATTTCTTGTGCTATGATAGTTTTCTTGCTTTGTTTTTGGTAAATCTTCTGCCAGTTTTCAATATTGACATTTTCATTTGTTGAATACTCATTTTGTTATTTTATTGTGTTCAATACCGAGGGAAACCTCTGACTAGTTATTCTGGAATCTTTAGTCAATATTTCACTTAAGCATTTTAAAAATAGATTATAAACCACCAGAAACCTGAACTGCATTGTGATGTTTTCCAAAGAGCCTAAATTTTAGACTTTCAATCATTGAAAGTTTTTTTCTGATCCATTTAAATATTGAACATGAAAGCCTGTCTCAAAAGAGTCTATTAAAGGTTGGGGTTGTGGCTCAGTGGCAGAGCACTTGCCTCATACATGTGAGGCACTGGGTTCGATACTCAGCACCACATAAAAATAAATAAACAAAAATAAAGATATTGTGTTCATGTATAATTTTTAAAAAATTTAAAAACCTTAAAAACAAGATACTGTTAAGCACTTCTGAATGCCTTTTTGCTCCCTCTCAATTAACATTAAGTGGTCGCAGCCATCCGGAGATGATCTGAGAAGGCCCGCTCCTGGTCTCCATGACCAAAATGTCCCAAGAGTCAGCAGCAGCTCTGCAGAGTTTTTCCTAACCTGCCTTTGGATCATCAGCGGACACAGTCCTCATTGCTTACAGGAGGCCCTGCCCTTTCTTATTGACTTTCTATAGATAAATTACTTTAGCAAACTTGATACAATTATCTCTAATAAATAAATAAGTAGATTAAAGCAAGCTTAACAGATTTCCTGTAAGCAAAGTGCCTAAACTTCACTCAGTTCATGGACTTTGGGACATTTATTTTATCTGCTTGCTGATTTGTTTTGCTGTTTTCTGATTTTTAGATTTGTTCTAGAAAGTCTGTAGAGTTGAGTTCTACCTATTTATATATTGAAAACAGAGAGGCATATGTAGACATATATCTATGTTAATTATGGTATCTAGAGATTGAGGCTTACAGCATATCTTTAAAACAGCCATTTTTTAAGTGCCAAAATACGAAATGAGGATATAACTATTCTCCAATATTAAGGCAACAAAGCATAATACATTCACATAGTTAAAAAATATATTTAAAACACTTCTCTCTACTTTTCCACCTGATTCTTCTCTTCCTTTGAAACCAATCTTACCAATTTCTTATGTCTTTATAGAGATTCTTAAACATATTATAAGCAAATGGATGCAAATGAATTTTTTCTTTTTGTACAAATGATAGTATATTAAATAACTGCACCTTGCATATCATTATATAGCTGTACATAAGACATTCCTTTTCTCCTTTATTCAATGGCTTATATTATTCTACTATATGAATGCACCTTTATTTATTTTACTGTTCTCCACCGATCAACGTTTAAGTTCAGGCTGTTGCTTCTACAACCAATGATGTATTTAGTAATCAAATGCACACATCATTTCCCTGTGCCAGAATATGAATGATGATTCCTTGAAGAGGAAACACTAGATCAAGGCATATTGATATTTAGAACTCTGAGAGACATTATGAAATTGCTCTTAATGCAGGTTTTTGCATTTGCACCAGCCCTTCACTCAGTGTAGTAGAAAACCTGTTGACGTTTGCCAATAAGTGAGAAGTGACATCCTGCTGTAATTTCAATTTGCATTGTTCTCTTTATGAGAGAAACCGAGGGCATTCTTTTGTGTTTCTATCCTTTGCCCACTTTTCCATTCAATTGTTATATTTTTTCCTTATTGCATTATAGGAGTTCTTTATACATTAGGCAAGTCAGTCTTTTGTGATATAGTTTGTAGATAATGTATTCTAGCAATTTCATTTGTATGTTCATTTTGTTTAAGGTGGTATGAACCATTGTTATTTTTTTAAAGAAAATTCTTAACAATGTCAGGTTTGACAAATTTTTTATGAAATATCTTAAAAATGTCTTATTCATTTCTATGTACATTCTTTTTATAAAGAGTGTGAAATGCACATTGGCATTGTCAATTTATGAACAAGACAGGTACATTTCTTTCCCCATGAAGTGAGATCGATTTTAATCTGTCATAACAGGTGCCCACATATCTTCACCTTGGAAATATAGCATTTCAAGCTTCAGTCAGGGTTGATTGTCCCTTTTTTACTTTTGTGATTTCTATGCTGTTGCCGGAAGTCTTCTGGGCATTGGCTTTGAAATCTGTCTTCAGTGCCTCTCACTGCCTCTGCGCCCATCTGGGAGAATCAGATGTAGCTGAGTTCAGCCTGTTGCCAGTATGTCACCAGCACATCGTGAGAGTGTAATCTTTCACTTCTTACATTAAATTATAATTTGTTTTTTTACATTTAAATCTGGCTTATTTGAATTCTTTCCTGGAGTGAACTACATAATTGTGAATTTAACTCAATTATTTTTCTAGATGATTACCGAGTTTGTTTCACCATTTAT
Organism: Ictidomys tridecemlineatus; assembly: GCF_052094955.1. NCBI lineage: Eukaryota > Metazoa > Chordata > Mammalia > Rodentia > Sciuridae > Ictidomys > Ictidomys tridecemlineatus. The sequence goes on from NC_135478.1 coordinate 219,845,876, forward strand.
TGAATAATTCATCTTTTCCCACTGATAGTACTTGAACATTTTAATTATCACTATATAATCCATTTTACAGATATATTTCCTCTTTATTATTTTTCTTTTTCAGAATATGTTGGCCTATTTTTTGCTTGTACGTTTTTCCATATAAAATTTTAATCTGATTAACTAAAAAAGAATGATATTTTTAAATACTGATTATATAATTTTTATAAATACTTTTAGGGGAGAGTTAACCTCTTTGTATTAGTTTTTTTTAGGTTGCATTTTTTAATTTGTTCTTTTTAGTTATATATCAGAGTAGAATGTATTTTAACATATCAAGCATACATGAAGTATAACTTCCCATTTTTGTGGTTTACATGATGTGGAGTTATGCTGCTCATGTATCCATATATAAACATAGGAAAGTTATGTCTGATTCATGCTACTGTCTTTCCCATTTCCATACCCCCTCCATTCCCCCCACTCCTCCCTGTCCATTGTGAGTCAGTATCTGCGTATCAGAGAGAACATTCTCCTTTGTTTTATTGGAGGGGATTGGCTTATTTCACTTAGCATGATAGTCTCCAGTTCCATCCATTTACCAGCAAATACCATAATTTCATTCTTTCTTATTGCCGAATAATATTCCAGCGTGTATATATACCACATTTTTTTATTCATTCATCTGCTGAGAAGAGCACATAGGTTGGTTCCATAGCTTAGCTATTGAGAATGGAGCTGCTATAAACATTAATGTGGCTTTGTCATTTTAGTATGCTGATTTTAACTACTCAGGGTATATGTCAAGGAGTAGGATAATTGGGTCAATGGTGGATCCATTCCAAGTTTTCTGAGGAATCTCCATATTGCTTAATTGTGCAATCTCAGTGTGGTTGCATTAATTTGCAGTCCCATCAGCAATGTATGAGTACCTTTTTCCCCACATCCTCACCAACATTTATTTTTACTTATAGTCTTAATAATTGCCATTCTTCCTGGAGTGAGATGAAATAGTGTAGTTTTGATTTGCATTTCTCTAATTATGCTAGAGATGTTGATCATTTTTTATGTATTTCTTGACTATTTATATTTCTTCTTCTGTGAAGTGGACCTCTTTGTATTGTTGAGTCCACCTTAAGTCTTTGGTGTTTCTCAGGAAAATTTTGAAGTTTCTTTTATATAAAACTTTACTTATTAAATTTACTCCTAATGTTCTTGTTCTTTGTTGTTGCTTTTGTAAATGAGAGTCTTTTGCTATCATTATATGTCCTAATTGAATATGTTTGTATATGTGAAAACTTTTGATTCTGAATATAAATTTTATACCTAGTCACATTTCTGAGTTATCTTGCTGTATTTTTAATTTATTTTCTTGTGGGTTTTTTTAATGTAAACATCATTTGAAATTAAGGGTAATTTTATTTTCTCCTCCTTTCCAATATTTTACATCTGCATTTTTTTCTCTTGTCTAATCGCATGGTCTAGCATGCCAAAAAAATTAACGAATGTGCTCAGACTTAAAGGAGAAGGATATAAATTGAAGTTGAAGATAATGAGACACATAACCTGTGATGATTCATATGAGTTAATACAGCTTCTTACCAGGAGAATAGCAATTGCTGAACCTGGAAGAGGACCAAAGAAAGGAAGAAAGTCTGGGTAGCAGAAACCCAGCATGCACCCTTCTGCCTGCCTTTTCTCTGGGGAGAGCAAAGACTCAAAGGGGCTGACCTCTTTGGACAAATCTGAAGTCAACCAAAGATGCAGATTTGCTCAGTTGTGTTTTTCCTTTCACTTTACATATGACCACGAAGCCCTGGGGTCTCCGCAAAGACTTTTGGACATCAGAGAAGATATTTTTAAAATCCACTCTCTTCTTCAACCTCTCTGGTCTATTTTCTAAAACATTCAAATATCTGCATTCCCCTTCCTTACATCAGATTTCTGTTCACATCCCCCAATCCACAACTATCCTTCCCTGATTGATTTTATTTTATCTCCAGGTGCATGTATTCAGTCCCAGGAAATGGACGATAGCTATGTCTAGAGCAGCGTCCATAGGCAGTGGGAAGAGAATCTATCTTGCTGTGGGTAAACAAATATTGGAACATATGGAAGGAAGAGCACTGGCTGTGTACTTATATTTCAGGAGATTTGTCATAGAAGAAAAGATAAGATTGGGTTAACATAATAGCTAAGAAAAAGAAAAGGACGTTGACTCGTTCAGTCATTTCATTGTCTGGAGTATGTGATGGCATGCAAATGTACTCCTCATGTCTCTAATGACAAGGAGTTCAACTGACTGGCAGTGCCAGCTGCTGTGCTCCAAAATCCTTCAGGTGTCTTTGCTGGGGCCATGTTTTCCAGGGACTGCTCCCAGCTGATGACTGTGGGTGGCATGGGCAGGTTGACATAGGCCCAACAACAACCTGATAGCCTTACTGAACTTCATAAGAACTTCCCTGCCATCTCAGACTCTTTCCCCAAACCTTCCCACCTTCCATCCCTCTTTCATAATGCTCGTACCTGCATCACTATCCAATGGCTCACTTGGTGTCTGCTTCTTGGGGGGCCCAGCCTAGCCCAGAGAGGAATCATCTGGAATAGTTTTGCAGGATAAGAAGAGGGATGGGTGGAGACTGCTTCACTTCCCATGGCCTCGCTTACAGATTCCTTTCTAATCTTTCTAGATTCTGTCTGTCTGTCAGTCTTAGGTCCTGCTGCCGTACTACACCTTCTTCTCTGTTCCTTCTCCTGATGTGGCCCGTGTCCTTGACCCAACTCTGAACTCTCTCTTTCAGCCTGAGAAAACCAAAGGCATCGAAGCAAAACTGGCAGATTCCAAGATGAGCAGCTATCACCCTGTGGGGTTCTGTTTCTGCTGCTGAAACCTTTCCTGTTTTGTGGTTGCCTTTATAGTGACATATTGAGATGGGCTTTTTTATTATCATCAAACTAAAAAAAAACAAAGCTCAGAAAATAGGTGTTTAGCACCAACGAATTCTAAAACAAAAGAGCAGAGTCAACTTTGCAAAATGCAGCATAGCTACCTATTGACCTCATTTCACCACCCAGACAAGCTGAAGGACAAAGGAATACATTTACTGGAGAAAAAACAATTCACAGCAATGGAGCACCCTAGTGCCTTCTCCCACATGCCCTAGGAAGAACAGCCCATCTCCAAGAGGCTTATGTGTGCATCCCACAGAAATGAGGTCTCTTATTTATCCCACTGCTGGTTGGATGTCGAACCCCACAGACCCACCTTGGTCCTCTCAGGAGCAGCATGGAGACAGCCCTGTGGAGCGATGAACACCCTTCCTTAGAGTTTGAGACAACAGGGAGTGCTCTTGTCTCACGGGGAGGACGCCATTAAACTTGTACTTCTATCACTGATACAGCAAAAGAGGCTCCATGGGCATCAGGGAAGGTACAAACAATTGTGAAGATTTTTCATCCAAGAGGGCCACCTACTCAAACAAGGAGACCCTAGCACTGTAAGGTGAACAACTACTGCAGAACTTGAGGGTAACTACAAGTTACTGTCCTTCCTGGGTAACTAAAGAACCTACAAAGGTGCCCAGTGAGCGTGATTGCATTTGGATGCCTGCGTCTGAAGGGCAACAGCAGCCAAGGAAAGGACAGACAGCTCTAGACAACCACAAAGACCTCAGCCCTTTCCTCTCTAATCTCCTGCCTGCCCTGGTATCAAAAGAGCCAGGGCAGAGATGGGGGGTTAGAGTAGGTAAAAAGGAGGGGTGAAAGAGCCAGATGTTCCTGCTTTCCATCCATGGGGTTCCAAGTTGCTGGTCAGAAACTTGTTTAGAGGAGAAGAAATTCTCTAAACTAGATGCAATATGGAAGTTCTAATTTAGACAGGATGTGTCCTACATGTAACACGGGGAAGGGAAGAGAGACATGATGGAACATGTTAGAGGTAATGGTTAATGAGAAAAGAAAGTCATTCTCTATTTCTATCCCATTAAATTTAGCTCATTTAATAAATTTGCCACAAACCAAATTATTGGTTTATTTAGAATGTCCTTATGTAATAAAATATGGGTTAAAGTGGATCAGCCTAACAAAATCATGGGTCCTTCAAGGAGACTTAATTGTAGTTCATGTCACTCTTCTTTAGGAAAAAGAATGACCAGTACCTGAAATTGCTCCAATTTTGTGGCCATCAAGTTGTATGATCCCACAGATCTCTGTATTCCTAAATCAGGGAATAGACAGATTGATTCCCTCTTTTCTTCATCTCAAGAGATGCTCCTATAGGTTTTTTTTTTTAATACAAGAACATCATATTTATTCAGATTTGGCCAGTGTTATATGGTTTTAGGAGCATGGAAAGCACATTATTTAGTGAACTATCATATATAATTTCAAAACTAGTTAGTTGCAATAAATTAATGGTTGCTTGGCAACCAAAGAGCAGAGGTTTTGAAAGGAAGTTCTCCATTACTGCTCAGATCAGAACAGCAAGATTTGTGGAAATAGTCTTGAGTTCTGTTGAATTCTTTATGATGGAACCAAACCCTGGGGGAGACAAAGGGAAAAACAAGGGAACACTCGAATTTTACAGCTTGGTTAATTTTAGGAGAGTAGAGAGGAAGTAAATTGCATCTCATCTTCTAGCTAGGGTTAGAACTGCCCAATTTAAGAACAAGTACTAATTAGCTGAAAGTAACGCTCAGCTGTGACTTGGCTAAAAATGGGACCTCTTGCAAAAATGTACTTAACACTGAGAGTGATGAAGCTGATTCATTTTGCATGTGAAAACTGGACTCGTACTGACAAAAACAACACGTGGCAAACGAGTTTGGGAACATTTTTTAAACTTCAAGGCATTTTGTTAAAGAAATGGCCATCTAGTTTGCCCATGATATAACTAGAAATAAAACCCAGACCGGCACTTTGGGCTGAGACTCTTTAGCAAGAATATCGCTAGCCATATTAACTCGGTCGGCTAAGGGTCAATCTAATATCTGAGAAAAGGTCTGGGAATAAGAAGAGTGTTTTTAATAAAAGAAAGGGATGGGAGACAGGCTGTGGGTAATTTGGTGCTTTCTAACAGGGGTTTGGGAAGGCATATAAGCTTCGGAGAAAATTTCAGCAATCATTTTTAAGCCTTACTTTCGTAGTGACTCAAAACTAAAATGACTGAATGGCGAATTACCATATTTTATTTTGAAAAATCCTCTATGCTTAGCTTTTGATTGAATAGGATTTTGATAAAACAAGCAAAATAGTTTTGACTGTGATGTTTAAATGAAAGAACCTCTTGGTGTGACTTTCTGATTTACTTATAAAAACGAAATTTCTTATGATGCTGGGGGAGCCATCATTTTGATGTTAACATTTGTTAATTTTTGTTAGTTGTACTTAAGGATTCAACACTCTGGAAAGGTAGACAAGGCACCAGTAACAGGGGGCTGCCTCAAGGAAGAGGTGCTGGACAGCTGGATGTGGATGGGTGATCTCTTTCTGCTTGCTACACTTTTATACTTTTTTGAACGTCTTGCTATATGAATTTGTTAATAAATCGACATCAAAATTAAATGTTAAGTGTAGATAATTTAAAGAAAAGTAATGTGATATGTATGATGGGGAGAATAGGATCTGGAATCATGGACCTGAACTTGAATCCCATCTTGACCTTCCAGTGCTTAGGAGATCTTGGGCTTGTTATTTGACATCTCTGAATCCCCGTCTTTCTTGTCCTTGACATAGGACAGAATATAATCAATCATCCCTCGGTGTCTACAGGCAATTAGTTCCAGGACACCCCATGAATACTAAGAATGTGTATGCTCATGTTCCTTTTATAAAATGGCCTGGCATTTGCACAGAACCTATTTTAGGACACCCTTAGATTACATATTCTACATAGTACAACGTAAACTGTGGTTACACTGCATTGTTTGAAGAATAATGGCAAGAAAACTTTCTGACCACATTTGGTACAGACACACATTTCTTTACAGATGTCTTCCATACATGATTGGTTATATCCACAGATGTGGAATTCACAGTGTGGAACACATGGATGTGGAGAGCTGATGGTACCTAATGGTACAACACTGTCCGTGTTGATAATGTGGTAAATATAGTCCCTATGGCAGACCTACTATAGGATGTGTGTTCCACAGATTGAGGCTATTATTAGAAGCATTCAAAGTAGTTGGTAAAAACAGTTTCATGTCATCCCATCCCCTACAACACCCACAATACAATATTGTGCTTGCAATAGCTCAGTTAAATGTGTACCTGGGAACATGTTTTTTTTCTGACCCTAACTGTTTCACCAAATTTTTCCCTGCCTCCTCAGCCCTTCTGGAGGGATTCAATAAGTGCTGAGTCCTGTTCAGATGTGTGTGTGTGTGTGTGTTGGGGGGGGGGGGTACTGGAGATCACACTCATGACCTTCAAACAATTCAGGATAGGGATGAGGCTCAGTGGTAGAGTGCTTACCTACCACATGCAAGGCTCTGGGTTCAATCCCCAGCACTGCAAAGTAAGTAAATAAATACAAATAAATTTTTCTGCCCACGGAAATAATTGTTATTCTTCCCAGGAAATGAGTTTCTCTGTTCATAGATCTCAAGCATTTTCTGAACATTTGATTGGCTTCCGAATTGCCTCCTATTTTCAGATTTTTAAAATTTTGTACCCAATATTTTCTAACTTTTTGTTGTCCACTCCCCTCATCTCTGGAAATGTCCCTTTCCCTCTGACATCATGCCTGAAACACACTTCCTGCTGGCAGCCTTCAAGCTTCCCCCGCATTACCTAGAGTGGTCACTAGGTGGGGGTAGATACACACTTCTGAGGAGGCACTGGCGGCAGAGTTGGCAACGGTGGCCTCTGCCTGCTCAGGTTCTTCCTTTGGAGGGTGGGCCATGAGGATAATTGATCGTTAACATCAATTAACTTGAGAAAAGGAGGTAAACATAGTAATTAGAGAAACTATCTCCAACAAGAGTTTTTTCATATTACTGAAGTTGGCAGCGTCCAAAGACATGGGAGGCTGGCTCAACCATCCACCTCTCCTCCATTCTGTCTATGCCCCACATATACACACACCCACATAAAGTGCACAGAGCCTTTTTGCACACTGTTGAGATCTTTGGGGGTGCATGGTATTTTTATGCAGATTATATACCACCTGGGCTGGTCAAGGAAAAGCAGCAGGCAGTGGCTACCAAACTCCTTCAACACAGGACTCCTTTTCAAATGGCAACACATTCTTAGAACCCAACAATCCCACCCCAACACACACTTAACACCAAAGTCACAAACTGGATTATTTTGCTATTCTTCAATAAGAAAATTCATACAATAGAAAAATGGAAAAAATCAGCAGTATTTCCCCATGGTGGGTATTTCATTGATCTGAGAATGAACTACGTACATACATTTAAACTTAGCTTGCTTTACGGAGTCGGCTTGTTGGCAATACTTGGTGATCTCATGCTCCTGAGCATCCTACAACAGCCATGGTTGGGAAGCACCAAGGCAGTGTGTTGGCATCAGCCAGGCCTGGGGTGAAATGCAACTTCTGTCCAGGTGTTTCTTATTTCATACTCTTCACCTGTAAAAAGAAGACAATAACCTTGGGTCATTGTATTTAGAAATAATGGGTCATTGTATTCAGAAACAATGTATGCAATATGTTGAACATGACATTCCAAGTTTCATTCTTAGACAGCTTAGCCATGTCTGTGGCATTTATAGGCACTTACATCCTTCCCTGTTGAACCTCAGCTTTCTGTCCTGTGGTCAATCAGCTGAGCTGATGTCCCTGGACTTTGTACACAGGAGCTCTCCCTATTCCCCCAGACTCTGCCCTTCATTCCCGGGCACCCACTGCCTCTGTGATTCTTCCCTCACTCCACTGGGTCTTCTGTAGTTGTGTTTTAAATTGACCTGTCCTTCCTAATACCAAGTGTGGATGCTCCCAGACTTTACAATGGGATTATGTCTCATAAAACCATCCTAAGTTGAAAATATCACAAATTCAAAATGCATTTAGTACATCTAACCCACTGAACATTGAAACCATCTAACACAATGCCTAGTTTTATAATAGAGTGTTGACTATCTTATGTACACACACAGATGGGCATTTTGTAGACCTCGTGGGATGCAAACACACAGTATCCAGGATGAGTTGACAACAGGGCACTGTAGGGTACTCGTCACATACTCTCATTATTGCACATCTAACTGGGAGCTGCTCACAGCCATTGCCCAGCAACACAAGAGTCTTGAACACATATTGCTAGCCTGGGAAAAGGTCAAAATCCAAAATTTGAAGTATGATTTCTTTGGAATATGCATTATTTTTATACCACCATAAGAATGAAAATCATCAGCTAAAATAAAAATAAAAATAATGTCACCAGCCAGGAACTGCCTGTATTTTTTTCTCTACCTGGCCACCAAGCCTTCTTCCATCTCTCCCTCTGCATGTTTCATGGTCATAAGTTGTCTAGACACCCATTCATTGATCTCTCTCTACCTTCCTCATCTTTTCAGTTTCCTATTCAAATTTACACCAACACATTCTGCATTTATTTCAATTCAAGGGAAAGAATTATAAATATAACCCATCCATACACCAGAGATGAACCAATTTATATCACTATACACAGATCACCTTTTACTAATTTTCAAAAATTTTTTTCTCTAAATTTCCAACAACTTAATCCAGATGACAACTTCTTTCAAAATGTTTACTTTTATAATCCATGTCATAATGCAGCTCCAAGAGGTCTATCCAGATGGCTTATACTCTGTCTCCCTCCCTCACACACAATATTCTGGAAGCTTCACTCACTATCACCACCACCTCTCTCCCTCGGAAGTCCCCCAAATTACTGCTACCAACATTTTTTTTTTTTTTTGGTCTGGGGCCCTATCTTAATTCTTTTTCTGCTGCTATAACTAAATACCTGTGGCCAGGTAATTTTTAAGGAGAAAGGGTTATTTAGCCCACGGTTCTGAAGGTTGGGAAGCCCAAGGGTTATGACTTCACCATCTGGTCAGCTTTTGGAAGGCTGCCGCATACCATGGTGGAAGGTACCACATGACAAACAGGGCAAATTCTAGCTTGCGTTTCTCTTCCTCTTCTTATAAACCCCTCAGGCCATCATGAGGACCCCACCTCATGATGTCATCTAGTCCAATTTACCTCTCAAAGGCCCCATTTCCAAATGCCATTACACTTTGGGGATGAAGTTCCCTACATACAGATTCTGAGGGACATTCCCAGACCATAGCACTCCTCTGTTAAAAAGGCTTGGGCCCTGAGCTTTCTGCCTATACAAAACAAATCTCAGCACACAGGAGGAGTTGCCAGGTGTGGTCAGGTAGATGTTCTTCTCTGAACTCTGTCCGTAGCCAGTTGCTTCTACCATGTTTGACCTGCCTTCTACGAGAGGGGTCTTGTCTTTCTTTGATTCTGTAATCTTGCTTAAAAATTAATCAATGCATCCTTTCATCTATCATTCATCTGTTTTCTTTCCTTTCATATTTTAGCTATATTTGTGATCACTGGTCTTTCGAGGACTCGACCATGAATCTTCCCTGATTTCCATTGGTTCCCTGAGCGTTCTAAACCATTTGCAGCACATATCACCATAAACTTGTCTGTTAAGTATAGAAATTCTTACTCCTGTGCACATTTTTCTCTCCAGTCCACCTTCTTTTTACCAAACAGGAGGCCCATTAACCATGTGAATTTGGACCAAGATTTATGTACGGAAAAGTGTAGATGACCTCAGGTTGTTGTTCCACCTCTGAAACTTATTGGGAACTTGATGTGCACCTGTTTCTTCCAATTTTTTTTTTGTTTTAATTTCCTCCAGCTCCTAAGAAGTGGACCCTATAAAGACTCAGAGAGGTTGAATGTCAGGTCACATGACTCAGAACTGACAGAGCAGAACTGGAGACTAAGCTGGCTACAAATTCCATGTTTTCCTATTAACCATCTTCCAGGGGTAAAATTAGATGCAAGGTAAGGAATTCGGGCCACTTGGAAAGCTACTCTTCTGCATGTACAGCTCCTTCTACCAGAGATGCTCTCTGTTCAAATTTTAGAGTGTTCTGGGGGCCTCGGGATGTTTGCTCATCCATGACAGAGAAATAGAATAACCCGGTAGCAGCCAATTAGAAATCCTTTGAAATCCAAACCCCTGAGGGGAAAGTTCCTGCCTATGAGATAGCTTTCCGAACATTCTCATGGTTGGTTTAACGCCAGCTGAGTCTTCTGTAAAATGTCTACTTGCCATGACTACAAATAACTACATGCTAAGAGATGAACCTTGAAGAAAGCCAAGTCCCAGTTGAAAGTGAGCATAAGAGCATAGGGAGTCTCCTTTTTCTGCCTGATTACACTGACTTCTCTTTCTAACGTGAAGTCAAACATCACTGAGTCTGAGAACCTCTCCTTCATTTCCCCTGCTCCTGTCTAGCTGGATGGTCTGCCTCTGTGCTGCCATACCCACCCCATACAGACCTCTAGGGACCCTTCGTTAAGTCAGCTGTTCATGAACCTATTCCTCTCCCTCACTGCACTGAGCTGTTGATGGGTCAGGGAATTCTGAATTATCAGTGCCTCTTGTGGTGCCTGATATAGTGCCTGATGCAGAGTGTTGGGGGTGTGTGTGTGTGTTACAGAGGGATGGGTGGGGAGAGTCAGAGAAGAGAAACAGAGACAAGAATTGGGAACATGAAGGTTGAGTGGGGAGAGAAGAGAGAAAGGAGAAGAGATAAAAGAAAAGAGAGGGGAAAAAAAGCAGAAATGAGAGGATTCCATGGAACTAGAGCAAGGTGGTTCTAGATCAGCACTACTCTAATAAGCTCACTCCCACATGCTCCCTAATGAGGGGCATCCATGGGGCTATTTGTCCCTTGCTATTAACCTCAATTCACATTCTCCTACACCCTGTAGCCCTTGGAATATCTGGGTATTCCCTTTTCTCCAAGAATGGCTATTCACACAGATAATTGTTGGCTTTGCAGGGACAGACTCTGAAATTGACACTGGATCTATTTGTATCATCAGAGAGTCTGACTTCTGGTACTTTGGCTTCCTTTTTGTGTGAAACATCCTGGATCTGACAACTGGCCCAAATTTGGAAACTGGGCAAAGGATCACATCTTTCTGCTGGGATGATTGCTTTATCCTTCTTCTCATTTATTCTTGATGTCTTTGATTAGGCATATTGAGGCATACTCTTGTGGGTCGCCATATATCTTACCCCATGATCACCATGTCCTATCAACCATGCCAAAGACCATGTGGTTCAAACTCCTACCTTCCACTTCAACCTTCCTGCCCAGGATGGCAAGTGTGTTTGCTTTACATCAAACCTAAGTGCAGCCACATGGCCTCTGCTGTTCTGGTTACCTGTGTCCTCTTGCTGCTAAGAACCTTTGTTCTGTAACAGCAGCTCTTAACATGAGCATCTCAGCTGATATCTTCTGTAATGCACTTTTTTATTGAGTGAATAAGATTTCATTTTTTTTCTTTTTAGTTGTACATCATAGTAGAATTCATTTTGATATAATTATACAAGCATGGAATATATCTTATTCTAGTTAAGACCCCATTCTTATGGATGCACATGATGGTGGGATTCACTATGGCGTATTCATGTAAGTACATAGGAAAATCATTAATTCATTCCACTATCTTTCCTTTTTACTCTCCCCCACCCTTCCTTTCATTCCTCTTTGTCTAATCTCCAGAATATCTATTCTTCCCTTTTCCCCCTTATAGGGGAATTGAAAATCAGCACACTGCAGTGACTCGACCACATTAATGTTCATATCAGCTGAATTCACAATAGCTGATCTAGGTACTGCACATTTAAAAAGTCACTTTGCTAGAAAGGGTGTTGTCCAGGCGTCTGAGGCTATGATCAGCGAGTAGGTTCTTCTGTCTAACAGTAGACCAATGACTGCATTTCCACTTTTCTAAGCCTTTCGATCCTTTCTTTCATAGTCTCCCAAGGCAATTCCTGGCATTTCCACTTACTTTAATGAAAGCTGTTATTTTTTCCAAATTTCCGTGAATCAGCAATAGCATACATTAAATTCATTTTCTAGGCTCCTGCCAAAGTGCTAAATTCTGCGTGATGGAGAGGTGGTTCCATCTCAACACATTCTCCCTTATCCAGCTTTATATTTCAACCACCCTCTCGATCCACTGCCCTCTGGATTCCCCACTTTCCCAGCACCTGCTAATGCTGGCCGGGCAGTGCTCCTAGGAGCTTTGGTCTATAACATCATTCTGTCGGCAGCCTCAGCTCTGCCACAGTTATGTCTATAAAACTGGTGGAAGAGAAGGGATGGAGGCAGATTCCAAGAAAGACAAACCTAACTTACATGGTAACTACCATATTTGAGTTCTCTGAATATTTCTAAAGTAGGTCCAAAGGACTTACTTGTCCAAAAGGAGAGTAGGCCACATCTCAGGCCAAGAGGGTGTAGAAGAATTTGTGTGTTCAAGGTTCCCAACAGTATCAACCCAGAAATCTTTTACCAAGCCTAGGGGCAATTAGGTCACAGACACCACCCTCAGAAGGGATTGACACTGGTTTCTTGAAGTGCGTTACTTCTCTTGAAAATGGGTTGTTTCAAGGTAAGCCATAGTGGCTGTCTTGGTCCTCTATTTTGCTTTCTGTCTTGCCATGTGACCTCTTCTACACATACTTCCACCATTTTGATGCCAGCCACCATGAAGCCCCCACCAGAGTCAAGCAAATGCTGGTACCATGCTCTTGGACCTCTAGAACTAGAAGCTAAATCAACCTCCTATCTTGAAAAAATTCCCAGCCTCTGCTTTTTGTGAAAGCAACAGAAAACAGAGTAAAACAACCTCTAGTTCTCATATATTGTCATGAGTAGAACTGAGCCTACCTTTTCTCTCCAGACATGGCACAGCTATTTAGCAGCAGCTACTAAGTTCCGTAGGCCTTAGAGTTCACATTTTCCTTGACCCTCTCAAATACTAGTCTCACCAAAGGAAAAGGATCTGCATCATTTGCACTTGCTCCATCACATAACCTTTCTAGAGCCCGTCAGCACTTCCGGTGGTGGGATGCTCACTGATCTCTGCTAGGGAATCTGGATCCATCTTCAGTTCCTCTGTTTTCAGGACCACTTCTGGTATCAACTGACTTGTGTGCCCCAGAGACAGTGCCTGAGACAGAGATTCTTGTGGAAATGATTTCTCATAGGAGCACGCTTTGGAAAAGGAGAGTGAGAGAAGCAGCATAAGGCAAGGGGGAGAAGCTAACCAAAACTGTTGTCCTAGTGGAAGGCCAGAGCGTCTCAGGAAAGTGGAATTAAGGATCAAAGAACTGGGGGATCACCCCCATGGGACTTTTAAGGAAAGAATCGCCCCATACACTTGGACACGCGATAAGTCAAGTTGAATGACATTTGGATCTGCCGGTCAATCATTCTGTCTTAGGCGGTGGGCTTTCCTTGGGTAGGGATAGAATATAAGCCTCCCACCCAAGGAGATGCCCATCCAGTTAAGGGCAATTCTCTGAAGAAGGTGAGGGTGTGAGCAGCTGCAGGATGGGGACAATGGCCTGAAAGAGGGGATGGTGGGCAGGGGGCACCCGATCAGCTGGTGACTCTTCTGTCTTACATAATGCCCCAAACCTACAATTTCCAAAAAAGTCATTTAAGGGAAGACAACCATTCTGATATCCAATGTGAGTGTAGTCGAGTCTACAAATGGAATTGGCTTTAGTAACTAGACCGGAGAGCCAACATGAGGAAAATTTCAAAGATGCTATAAATACATTATTGAGCTGCTTACATGTGTAGGGCTAAAGCCCTGGTTAATCTTTATAAAATTAGAACAGCTCTTGAAGTTTTCAGCACTGCTTAACAACTTATTCTTAAGAAGTGAATAGGAGGTGAAAGTGAAAGTTAAAAGAAAAATTTTTTATCCTTTTTGCCTTCTAATTATAAAACAAAACAAACAAACAAAAAAAACCTGCCCAAATAATTTGTGGTTTGTGGTGGTGAAAAAGAGAAAACAGGTTCAAAACTGATCAGTTCTCTAAGAACAGTAGCTAGTGCTAACCTCATGACAGAAATTGCCTTAAGTCTAGGTAAATTAAGAGAAAATTTGTACACATGGGAGATTTTGTGTAAAACTGTTCAAAACATTTTTGAACTGTGCATATTCATTGGCTTGAGAATAATAGGAAATATATTCAGAAGAAAAATCAATGAACAAGTTGTTTCACCAAGACCAGGCTGTTTCAGCATAGTAGAAATAAAGATGGAAGAATTGGGGAATTATTCCTCCTACAAATATCTATCTGGCAAGACCAAGGAATGATCAACATCAAGGTCACCTGCAATAAGACTGTAAATACTTTAAGACACCTCATACATAGTGAGTGCTAAGGTGGTTTTTGTTTTTATGTTAAGCCCAATTTATATATCTAGTTTGAATACTCTAGACCCAAAGACAATAGCAGCAGGGCTAAAGGAATTTGCAGCATGTGGTTCACTAAGGACAACCAAATACCCTAACCTAGCTCAACTTCCTGACCAGATTAACTGAAGCCCTCACACTTAACATCTGGACTAGATAAAAAGTATCATTTCCAGGAATAAATATTATGTACTGCAGACACTGACTGTTCCACCTACAACATCTGAGATTTAATTTTCAAAATATCATGAATGAAGAGGAGGAGGAAGAAGAAGAAGAAGGCGGAGGAGGAGGAGGAGGAGGAGGAGGGGGAGGAGGAGGAGGGGGAGGAGGAGGAGGAGGGGGAGGAGGAGGGAAGAGGAGGGAAGGAGGAGGGAAGAGGAGGAGGGCAGTGGGATGGGGAGGGGGAGGGGAGGGAGAAGGTGAGCAGGAGAGGAGGGAGAAGAAAGAAGAAGAAGAGGAGGAGGAGGAGGAAGAAGAATGAGAGGAAGAAAGAGCAGTGGTGGGGGAGGAGGAAGAGGATGAAGGAGGAGGGGGAGGGGGAGGAGGAGGAAACAAAATCCATTTTCAAGAAAAGAGGAGCAATAAACCAAATGCAGCACTGATCCAGATATTGAGACTCTTAGTGACTTTTAAACAGCTTTGATTAAGAGCCTGCAGATTGCCTGGCCATTAAACAAGGATACTTGTTGAAAATTATAATTTAAGAAAAAAAACCACATTTATAGTCTTTTGAAATTATGCTAACTGCAAGCAGAAAGTGGAAAAAGCATTTATGTAAGAAAACCTATTGGCATCAGATCAATATTGGCATTACAGCCGTCATTTTGGGTTGGGAGCCATTTTATCTAGGACTCCTCCGAGGTTTTGACTTAGGAGCCATTTTTTCTAGAGATCCTGAGGCAATGCTGCTTGGCCTCCCTTAAGAACGTGTGCCTGCTAACGGGTGGACCCCACCCCAGGCTGTGACATAACCCCTAACGCCTGCTTGTGAACTTCCTCTTTCAGGCTCTAAAGCTGCTCTGTCAGTGCCACACACTGCTGCTCTCCTTTGAGGGACAGCCTCGTCAGTTTGCTCCATGCTCTGACAATAAATCTCTCGAGTGGGATTCTGGTGTGTGGTGTGGTCCTTGGACTTGGTGTGGACTTTGTGAGTGTCCTTTCAAAATGTACTAAAGCTGGGTAAGAACGTGGGAGTCTGGTGTGAGGGCCACGACCCCTCTCTCTTCCTGCCTCCTCACAGCTCAGCGTGATGGAAATCCACGCAGGCAGGTGCTGCTAGACACTGACTTCTCCCCGCAGCCCTCCCTGAGAGCTGTGGTATCTTCCCAGAGCAGCAGATGGCCAGCCTTTCTCATCCCTCTCTTCCCCCACATATTGCAGAAGCTGATTCCAGGAGGCCACAGGCCCTCCTTGTTCACTCTTCACTCAGAAGCGGCACAGTGGGAAGGTAGGCCCTAGGCCTGCTCACCCACAGGGTGCAGGTTCCGGCTCCAATGCTACAGTCAGAAGCTCAAAAGCCACCCCCTGCCTAACACCCTGCAACTAAGGTGAAATGTTCCTAAGGGAGGGTGGCACAACTGTCCCCACCTCCAGTGCCAGAGATAGGACTCCACTGTTTTTTCCCCCAGTGGGAGGGTCCAATCATTAAAGAAAAAGTTATGAGGAAACTGACTTTCCTTGAAACAGAGTGTAGGGAAGTTCCACTCTGAAGATAGGTAGGTAACAAAACTGTTTTGAAATAAAGAGATGACCCTCAAGGGTAACTTGAATCTGGGAAACAAATGAAAATAACCAGAAAATGTAAATAAGGTTAAAATAACAAATGTTAGAAACATACACCTGCTCTTTTTTTCTTCTCCCAAATTCTTTAAAAATCACAAATAATAATTTTAAGAATGTAGTTTTGAGATTGTAACTAAATGAATAAAACATATGCCCCAATGATAACCCAAGAGAGAGGCAGGGGGAATCCAGGCACGCAGGAGCAATGTTTCTTCTCCCTGGTGTTGTTAAGTATGAATACTAAGTGAATTCAGATCAGACAAGCCCTAGGGCACCCACTAAGAATACAGTGAATGATCAATAAACGATTCAAACTCCTAAAATACTTAACGAAAAGCATTTTCAGGACGAAGGTGTTAAATGATGTCATGGAAAGGTGGACAATATGCCCAAAGAGAGAGAGATTTCAGAAGAGGGATAAAAACTGTCAGAAACTGAGTCCAAAGAAAAAGTAATAAACACGGCCTGAGGCCGAGGACTTCCTTTTGTGGGCTCATTAGCACCCGCCACCAGTATGTAGGCCAGAGGATACGCACTGTTGCTGCTTATTAGGATTTCTTATTACTGAGACCATTCATTTTTATCCCCATCAGAAATGGACAAAAACTCTTATTCTCCAGCATCCATATTAACAATTAGTACTCCAGAGTTATAGACAGGGCTGCAATAGAATTGATGGCTAAGTCAATGTGGGCAAGTTACTTCACCTCTCTGAGCCTCTATTTTCTCATCTATTAGAGGCTTCTTCTCTGGATTAATAAATTAGAAAAAAAAAAAAAGGTATTTCTTCTGATGAGAACATGTCTTCCTAAACTGGCCTGGAAACCAGAAGCCCTTTCTCCAATCAGTGCAGCCTCCTTGGGCTCATGGGTCAGCTCCCAAAGCATGGGCTGGCGGGATTTAAGGATGCACTCACCACCTTGTTTGTTGTGTTTCTGCAGTGAAAATTACCTGGTAATATCTGATGGTTTGGTCACCCTCCCTAGACAAGATGAGACAGCTCCCACAGTACTCTTTGGAACTGTAATAGCCCTTCACTCACTACTGGGCAGCTCAATTTCTTCCGCCACTTAGGACTGGCAGAATCTATTGATTGCATACATTCGGGTAAACCCCTTCCTTGTAACTCTTTTTCCAACATTATACAAAATTTCCACGTGTGCATTGCCAAAAGTCAAGTCCTTGAATTGCTAGGAATTTGGGAATCAAAAAAGTAACCTCATGGGCTGGGGATGTGGCTCAAGCGGTAGCGCGCTCACCTGGCATGTGCGGGGCGCTGGGTTCCATCCTCAGCACCACATAAAAAAAATAAAATAAAGATGTTGTCCACCAAAAACTAAGAAATAAATATTTTAAAAAACCTTTCTCTCTCTCTCTTTAAAAAAAAGGTAACCTCACATTTTTTAAAAAATGTGCCAAAGATAACATGTATGGCACTCTACTGAAACTGCTGGATTTGGGAGAGACAAAAACAAGAACATTATGAAGTTTGCAGGCTGGGTATAGGAGAAGTCTCAATAGACATGGATGATTTATGCATCTGTAAAACACAAGATGCTCTTTCTAAAATTAGTCATTTAATTCTTATTTGCCCTTGTTTCTTTGCCTGCCACAAAGAGAAATTTATGCAGACTCTGAAGTTTAGAAAAAGGAATGTTTCCCCTGCACCTATCGCCAAATAATTTCTTCTTCTGAACATGAGCAAGAGTTGCCAAATGGAGAATATTCCACACCCCATCTCCATTCCAGAGTGGTTCTATGCTAAGATGTAAACGA
Source organism: Ictidomys tridecemlineatus (assembly GCF_052094955.1). Lineage (NCBI taxonomy): Eukaryota > Metazoa > Chordata > Mammalia > Rodentia > Sciuridae > Ictidomys > Ictidomys tridecemlineatus. Next base: position 219,863,889 of record NC_135478.1, read on the forward strand.
TGCTACTTTGTAGTAGCAATAGCATCAAGCCATAACCACACAAAGAAAGTCTAGGGATATTTCAAATGTATATGGTCATATCATATGCATATCATTAAAACATCACACAAAGGTACAGGGAAACAATTTGCAGTGCTTATGAGGACCAAAGTGAGCATCTCTCCTCTGCAATCTGGTGATGGCACCACTCACACATACCTCTCTCCCACTTCCTCTCTTCCCCCAGGAAATACATTTTAACAAAGTGATTATAAGTTGCTGATTTCCTTTCTCTAGTTCCTCCCATATCCCAGGAACATGCTTCTTTGAATTCAACAGTAGACATGAGCAGATATCAAGATTATGAGATTTTAATGGGCAGAGACTAGAATTTGTTTTTGTATACATATTAACTTTCTTGGCACAAGAATTATGCCAAGAAATTGTACACACAATGTGGCAGAGAGGAGTTATGATTTCTTGGGATACTAAATAATCCACACAGAGCAGGTACCACCTACCACTGATTTGGAGAAGGGCTAATCTTTGAGGAGATGACAGCAGCGTTTCACTCCATGCCCAAGAGCCTCTTTGACTTTGTCATTGCGGAGAGTGAAGATGAAAGGGTTCAGGAAAGGGGTCACCACAGACACCAGCAGTGATGCTACCCTGTTGTACTCAGCCGCCTGCGTTTGCTTGGGTTTCACATAGAGGAACAAGCAGCTGCCATAGCCAATCACAACGAAAGTGAAGTGGGAGGCACAGGTGGAGAAGGCTTTCCTCCGGCCCGAGGCGGAGGGGATCTTGAGGATGGTGGAGATGATGTAGCTGTAGGAGACAATTGTAGGGGTCAAAGAACCAATGATGATGAAAACAGCCATCAGAAAAAGAATAAACTCCGTGAAAAGAGTATCATCACAGGACAGTGTGAGCAATTGTCCTCGGTCACAGTAAAAATGGTCTAGCAGATTTGATTTGCAGAAAGTAAACTGGAATGTGGCATAAACTGGCCAGATTTCAGAAAGGAACCCAAAGAGCCAAGACACAATTACCACCGAGTTGCAGGTGCGGCTGGTCATGATGATGTTGTACCTCAAAGGGTCACACACAGCCACCTACGGTCCACGGCCATCGCTCCAAGCAGTGTGAACTCTGTGGTTCCCACGGCAAGGTACAGGAAGAGTTGGACAACACATCCAGTCAGAGATATTGTCTGCGTCCCAGGGAGCAGCAATCCCCAAAGCATCACAGGAACAATTATGGTTGTGATCAGGATCTCCAGGACAGAGAGGTGAGCGAGGAAGAAATACATGGGGGACTGGAGACGTCTGTCAACACACACAATGGTGATGATGACCATGTTTCCCATTAGTGTCACCAAGTAGAAGAAAAAGAAGAGAGCAAAAAGAGTGCTGCGCAGATCTTGGGACCCAGGAAAGCCTCGGAGGCGGAATTCGGTGGCACTGGAGTGGTTGTCCATCACTGGGTTCTCGCTTCTGCTTCTTGAGAAACTTGGAGAGCAAAATAAAGAGAGAGCATTGCTCCCCGTGGTCCTGCTCTCAAGAGAGAAGGAAGATCAGGATGAGAAACTATTTCCCACCTGAGGACCAGGAGACATGCCCACCACTGTTCTCTGCACACAGCCAGAGCTCACTATGGAAGCATCGAGTCTGTGAGTGAGACTCCCTTTTTACAGTGCTCACTCTCTTGAATGGTGGAGATGCCTACTGGGGTGAAGAAAACCTCCCTTATTCTTCTCTGCAATAAATATGCCTGTTGTCGAGGTGAAGGAGCCTCAGATCTTTTAAATAGGCCACGGTGTTTTTAATTTTATATATTTATTTTTTAGTATTTTATAGTTATACATATAGTGGGGTTCAGTGTAAAATATTCATAAATGAATATAGTAAAATTGACTGTATTTGAATCCCCAGAAATACCACATTTGCTCCCTTCTTTCCTCCCATGTTTCCCTTTCTCTATCTATTGGTTTTCCTTTCTCTTAAGTTTTTCTAATAGGTGCATTATAGCTACCCGTTTTAAGGCTGCATTAATCAGGCCACTCTGGAATTGCCCAATTCTGGAATTGCCCAATTCCCTCCCAGTTCACTGCCCAGAGGACACCCAGGCATTCCAGATGATGTTCAGGAGTAGACTCTGAGCCCTGGCCCTGGACAGTAATGGCCACATGGAGACACACTGTGGGCCACTAGGACCCACTTCCTTACTGTTCCCAGACTTTAAAACCTTCACACCTCAGAGTGGCCCGATCTCCACCTGAGAACCCTGGGGTGTGGGATAATTGCTGAAAGTTGACCCAGCTTCTCTAACTTTGTTTTTCCTGGGAAGTCCTGGGAGGAAGAGTACCTGGATCAGAAAGGACAGCCCTGGACCAGCAGATGCTGGGATGCTGGAAACTGCCTCTCATACATCACCTCTTCAAGGACTTTTCCAGTCTCCCTACTCAAAACAGAAAAGCATGCTCGATATTTTTGGACTTTACTTTTTTCATAGCAATTTCTGTTGCCTGACTTTATATGTCTAATTGTTTATTCACTCTTCATTTAATTAAAAAAAATGGAGTCATGAACAGAACAAAAGAAAAGGGCTGTCCTTTGGAATTTATTATAGTCAAGGAAGAGATAAGGGCCAAATGACACACAGAAGAAACGGAAGCACAACACATACTAAACTAGTATATTGATCATGCTATATAGAAAAAAATGAAGTCAAGAAGGGTATAGGAAATTTTATTTTATGTATTTTTCATCTGTGATGTTCAATAATAAATTCTATGTGGGTAAGGACACCTTAAAAACCTATATTCTAAAACTGCCACAGAAAATTTATAGATATTTACACACACACACACACACACACACACACACACACACACGTAAACAGGGTGTAGTGGAATGAGGATCACAGGTTTAAAGCCAGCCTCAGCAACTTAGCAAGGTGTAAGAAACCTAGTGAGACAATGTCTCAAAAGAAAAATTTAAAAAGGGATGTGGATGTGGCTCATTGATTAAGTGCCCTTGGGTTCAGTCCCTGATGCCAAAAAATACACAAACATGTATTTGTGTTTGGAGGGGGTGGTGAGCACTCACACATAGAGTTCTTGAGCCACATAAGGAATGCTGAAAATATTTCCTAGGTGGTGATGTATGATACATGGTTTAAATAATGCCTGTCCTAACAGGAAGCTCTCTAATGTCAGGAAGCCTTGCTGTGTCTGTGCAGCACTAGGGTGCTCTCTGCCCAGCAGGAGGACTTGGATCTGAGACTGTCCACTCTGCTGCTCCCCTAGCCCAATCCTCAGGCTCCAGGTACCTGGTTTTGTAAGGCAGCCAGGCCCTGAACCTGCCACCAGCTCCCTCCTACTGTCCCCTCCACAGAGGGGGACCCTTGAGAAGGCACTCACCTCTACACAGAGGCTTTGCACACTCCTGACCTCACTGGTAGTGAGTTTCTGAGCTGCAGCTGTCTCCACTCCTGTGAAGAAGGAAGTGGTCCTCATGCAGGGGCTCAAGAAGAAGTCCAGGAATAACAGTGCTGTGCAGAGTTGAGGGTCTCCCTCTCCTTGCCTCTCTCCTCTTCCCAAGAGGACTGAGCCACTGAGCTCCCTCCTCTTAATTAGCCCAGGTTCAGGGACTCCCTAAGCAATCAGCCTGGGGAGAGCAGAAAACACTTTCAGTCATTTCTATTTTGACCCATTAAATTTTAGAAGTTTGGAAAGTTTTTATTGAGTGGAAAACCCTGAAATCCTACCCATCAGGGACTTCTTCATCCCAGGCCACCTCCCCAAAGGCCTCAAGTGGAGCTTTCCAAAAGACTATGCTTTTCATCCCAGGCCACTCCCAGGATTCTCAGCTCCTCAGAGCCCAAATCAGCTCCTTGCTTCCATAGGAGGCATCACAGCTGGCCTCTCATCCATGCACCAACTTCCCTGAGGCCCTGAATATTGGTTTTGGTCACAGCCTTAACTTCACCCCAAATGCCCCACGCAGCCATTCATTCTCTGCAGGCTGCTGCTCTTGGTACCCTGGACCCTACAGAGTGCTTGGCCCCTGCGTCAAGCTCCACTCCCCTCTGGAAGGGCTCAGGTTTTCACTCTTGGGCATGCGCACAGCTGTGTGCCTTCGCCCAAGGTTCTCCCAGCCACTTCTTTCTGTGGCAGCTTCTGATTACCAGCTGGGCCCCTTCAAGATGGGGAGGGCAGAGGGAAGCTTCTGCAGGCAGCTCTATTCACAACCTGGAAGAATCAACAAAATGTAACTTGGAAATCTGCTTGGTGCTGGAGAAGATGGAAAAGTGAGGGCTAGGACATATTTATATGGGTTTTGATTTTCCTTGTGAGTATGCTTGTTAAATCTGAGAATGTCAGTTGGTACATTAAGGTGTAAATCCGGAATAATATTTCTTCCCAAATCCTTAAAATGCCAAAACTCAACCAGTTTGCTACCTAATTTTAGAGGAAATTTCTAAGCTTGGATCTCCATTGTCTTTTTAAAAGAATGCTCTGCAAATCTGTTTTGCAACCTTTTCTTTGTCATGTACTAACAAATCAAGATCCCTTTCCGTGTGAACCTGTATTGCCTCACTCTTTTTTCCCAGAATATTCCACTGTGTGCATGCTTTATTCTTCCTTAGCCAGACCTCTGTGGTCAATTTTGTCATTTCCATTTTTATTATGAAGTATGTTATAAATATTTCTCAGACATTAATAAATATGTAAATAATTGTTTATATTTGGACTCTCTTGCTGTAGATTTCTTGAAGATACATTACTTTTTTATGGTACCAAACTATGTTCTAAAGACTTTAGATTAATTCACACACTTTCCAAGACTGTATTAGAGAACTTTTGTTTGCCTGACTTAGGATGAACAGAGATATAATTAAAATTTAATTTTAATTTTAACCTGAATAGAACAAAATAAGATACCTAAATACCAATTAGCAAAACTGATAAAATGAAAAAAATCTTTTAAAAGATAAAAATTGTCCAAACCAACTCAAAAATAAGTAGAATGACTGCATATTTCTAAATATATCAAGTAAATAGAACCCATAGTTACAAATCTTCCTTCACAGAAAACTCCAGATCCAAATCCAGATGGCTTTACTGTTATATTCTGTCAAATATTTAGGAAAGGAATAATACCAATCCTACACAAAATTCCCTAGAAAATTGAGAATGGGATACTTCCCAATTCATTTTATAAGTCCAGGATTATCCTGACACCAAAGACTATACAAGAAAATAAATCTGCACACAAATATCCTTATGAACAACATGCAAAAATTATTAACAAAATAGTGTAAAAATCAAATCCAGCAATGTGTAGGGAAGGTAATATATGCAACAAATTGGTAATTTTTATCTTAGAAACAGGTTATTTATCATTAGGAGATCAATCAATGTAATTCACTATGTTACCAGAATTAAAGGGGCAAAGGTATGGATCAATTTTGGGGGTGGACTGGGGATTGAACTCAGGGGCACTCAACCACTAAACCACATCCCCGGCCCTGTTTTGTATTTTATTTAGAGACAGGATCTCACTGAGTTGCTTAGGGCCTCGCTGAGTTGCTGAGGCTGGCTTTGAACTTGCAATCCTCATTCCTCAGCCTCCCAAGACACTGGGATTACAGGTGTGGGCCACCAGCCCCGGGCCCATGAAACATTTTCTAAATATTTTTTAGTTGTTGATGGATAACAATATGCTTTATTAGCTTATTTATATATTTATTTTTTATGGTGCTGAGGATTAAACCTCACACACACTAGGTAAGCAACTCTGCCACTGAGACATAACCCAAGCCCCCCACTGATCATTATGCATAAGGGCATAAAAGGCAGTTGACACAAATCAACTTCAATTGATTTAAAACTGAACAAACTAGGAGCAAAAGAGATCTTCCCCAAACTGACATATAAAATGTACAATTAAAACCTGGCACTAACTTCAAACTTACTCATGAAAGTCTTGATACTATTCCTGCAAGATAGGGTTCAAGGCAAGAATATCTACTCTATTTCTATTCAACATTATAATGAAATTCTTAGCCAATTCAATAAACCAAGAAACTGAAATTAAAAACATAGTTAATAAATAAAGAAATAAAATTATTTAAAGATGACATACTCCAATATGTTGAAGCTCTTAAGAAGTTTTGGAGAATTGATAAATGTGATTATTAAAATCACAAGTTAAACCTACATGCCTTTCAGTGATTGAATGGATAAAAATTGTGGGATATATACACAATGGGATTTTACTCAGCAATAAAAGAGAATAAAATCACGGCATTTTCAGGTAAATGGATGGTGTTAGAGAAGATAATGTCAAGTAAAGTAAGCCAATCCCCCCAAAACAAATGTCGAATGTTTTCTCTGATATAAGGAGGGTGACTCATAGTGGGGTAGGGAGGGGGAACATAGGAGGAAGAGATGAATTCTAGATAGGGAATAGAGGAGGGAGGGAAAGGGAGGAGACAGGGGATTAGCAAGGAAGACACGAATTGAGTGTCAACCTACATTATATACAAACAGAGATCTGAAAAATTGTGGTATATATATATGTAATAAGAACTGTAATGCAAAAAAAAGACATGAATTGGCGTGAACATACTTTATATACAAAGATATGAAAAATTGTGCTCTATATATGTAATAAGAATTGTAGTGCATTCCGCTTTCATGTACTTAAAAATAAAATAAAAAAAAAATAAAAATTAAAAAATAAATAAGTAAAGTCACAAGATAAAAGATTAATATACAAAAATCTCTGGTATTACTTTTTTTTTAGTAGTACACATTTGAAATGGGAAGATAAAAATACAGTTTGCAATAACATCCAGAAATATGAAGAAAATGAAGGAATATATTTAACAATATAAAGTCAGATCTACACAAGTAAAAATATAAAACATTGCAGGGTAAAATTAAAGACCTAAGTAAATGTTGAAATGCTTTATTTTCATGAATCAGAGAACTCAATTTGTTAGAATGTCAATTCTTTCCAATTTAGTCTATAGATTCAATGCAATATCCATCCAAATTATGAAGGACCTAAAATAGCCCAAAAAAGTGTTTTAAAAGAAAAACAAAAATCTGGAGTTGGGTGCTCATAATATCTAATTTCAAGATCTACTATAAGGCCACAGTAATAAAGACAGTATGGTAAGTTAACACAAAAATAACAGAGAATTCAGACTCAGATCCAAGTATATGTCTTCTATTGACTATAACGACACTAAATTTCGGTGAATATGTGGAGCAACTAGAATTCATATACCTGGCTGATTAGAGTGCACAATATGTACAATGTTAAAAATTAAGCATACACCTAACATACCGACCCATAGTGTCCCATTCAGATACTTTACCAAGATAAATTATGTTTTCACACACCAAAAATATGTGTTTATGTATGTATTTTTAAAAACTGCCAACAACTCACACGATAATGGTTAAGTGAATGGACAAATAAATTGTGGTATATCCATACAGTGAAAATCTAGGCAATTAAAAGGAATTCACTACTGATAGAAACATCCCCATGAGTCATGGTTTCTAAAAGGTTATGTTAAGCCAAAGGATATAGACATAAAAACCAATGCTTTATTCGTCCAGTAATAAACCTAAGAAGTACAACCTCCACCCCTTAAATCAATACCAGCAGAATGCAAATGGTTACCAGAAACTGAGCATGGGACTGGAAACTGACATGGAAGACACACAGAGAAACCTGTCAGGTGATGAACATGTTGTATAATTTGATTGCAGTGGAAATTTGGACTGTATATGAATTTGTTAAAACTCATTACACTTTGCACTTAAGTACTGTTTTTACTGCATAAAATTGAAATGCAGTTGAAAATATTTTTAAAATAAATCCAAATATGTAACAGGGAATGTCACTCCTTTTCAGGGGCCTGATGAGCAAAAAAATGAGGTAAAGACAGGAGAAGGATGAAGGTAACCCTGAGTGACTCAGAAGGCAAATAGAGTAAGTGGAGAAAGTATGGTTATTAGACTGTGGCTTTGGGGTGGGGTAAGCATGAGGTGAGAGAGCAGAACAGGGTGCAGGAGGAGGAAAGAGCTCATGTAACCCTAACAGATATCAGAGTGTGACAAGTGACTCTCAGACATTTCTACCAACAGGTGTCTCTTTGGCCAAGTTCTTCTAAAATGTCTTTGAGTAACTTTCCGCAAACCCTCCTTTGGGAATACAGAATTTTCCTCATAAAAGGAAAAAATAGAAATCTCCTTCCAATACAGCCTTTAATTTTGAAAGCACAATTTTAAATTGTGCAACATCTTTGGTAAAAGTGGAAGGATTTCAAGATAGCATCATGAATAAATTCACAAAATTGGAGTGAGGTAACCTGAACAATTCTTTCTTGTCTGCTTATGAGCTGTGAAATGGTGCTTATTAGCACTCCCCTGAGTTCTTTTATCACTATGATATCAGGGCATGGATGTACATGATATGCATTTTTTTTTTGTTTTTCATCTCTTTCTTGACCAAAGTCATGGAGCAGGAATGGAGTCATCCTTGGCCTTCCCGATGGAGGACTGAGCCTCTCTGCCTCCACAGAGGCTCTCCACTGGTGGCTCTTACAACTCTCCTCAAAGCCAACTTCTTTGTCAAAACCCCACTTCTCTCTGAATATCTTCAAAGACTATTACATGCCACACCTGATCCAGTGCACAAACCCATCCTAGGTTACTGATTTCACAGGTAGATGAAACTGTTTGGTGAACAAGGTTAATGCCAAGATCATCATGTCTATGTTCAGCTTTCCACTGGGAACCCAGGTGAAAGAGAAGTCATCTTGTCCAGGGAACGGAAAAGCCACTTTGGTGACCGAGTAAAAAAGACAGTGTTATTGCCCCAATAAGCATTATTATAGATGAAGTATGCGTTATTATAGATAAAGCCATTACTCCACATAGAGGTTCTTTGTCCATAAAAGAGGAAATGAGAAGGAATCTTTCACTTGACGGTCACCAAAGCCTCCTGCCTGACCTTCATGTCTAACCTTGCCTCCCTCTGTCTGCTCTCCTCTCATAGCAGGCCCAGTGAGCTTCTAAAACACATCTCAGAATAGGTCCCTCCCGTGACTCAAATCTCTCTCACTGACCTCTGCCTAAAGCCCCAAATCCTGTTTAAATGTTCTCTCTCTAAATCATCTCATTCTCCTGCTACCCCGTGCTGCCCTCAAACACCTAGTTTCTCCTTGTCCCTCCCAGGGCTTTGTCTGACACCCCTCTTTCCCTCGGAGAGCTCATCTGTCTCCTGCCCAGCTCTGCCTAAGCACCTACAGACACTGGGAAATATCACTCTCCTGCAGATGCCTCCCCTGACCTGGGCAGACACATCCAGGTGCCCTGCCAGGGCAGATGCTGCTGTGGGGGAGGACCAAGGTACTCACTGCCCCAGCCACACTTGAGGGTCTCCCCAGAAATCAACCCCAAAGAGGAATGCTCCCCAATATTACAGCCCCTCATCAGAGACAGTGGGCTTCCAAGGCCTTATTGGTGCAGGGGTGTAAATGCCCACACCCTCACATCTCCTTTATGCTACAGTGGGGGTTATTCCAACTGTCCACTTGCCTTTTCAAAATGATTCCCTAATTGTAATTGTGTGTGTGTGTGCATGTTTGTATAATGTATGGTAACACCAGTCTTCATCGAATATGGTTTATGAATCCCCTTCATCACTAGTGTAAGAATGTGCTCCAACACTCCAACACCCTGTCAAAAGCAACCGATACTCAAAAAATATTGTGGTTGATTTTCAACCCTTTTTTATTTTGTGTTTCAAGTCAGAATCTGACTAAGTTGAACTTGTGATTCTCTTGCCAGGACCTTCCAAGTACTTGGGATTGTAGGCCTGTACCACAGGGCCTGGCTTAAGTTTTCTTTAATTTTAATTGTGAACAATGTAAAATGCCTTTTCTAACTTATAGAAATGTTTATATTCCTCTTTAATGAATTTACTGGTTTTCAAGATGATTTTGTGTGTAAATGAAATAAACCTTACTTCACATGTTTTTAATTTTTACACTTTGTTCTTATCAAGTATAAATATTTTATTCTTATGCATTTACATTTCACAGATTTTTAGTCTCTTGGGATCTGTGTTTTCCTTAGAAAAAGCCTATATTTATTTCCTAAATTAATTAAAAAGGAAAAATTCTCATTTGTTACATGTTATATTAAAATCTATTTGAACCATCTGGAATTTAGATTTTTGGAAGCATAGGGTGTCAGGCCAAGGTTAGGGTTGTTCCAGATATTCTGTCAATGCAATACATGTGTCTAGGACAACCTGAATGAGGGAAGAAGGAGGATATAGGGGACCAAGAAGGACAGAGGGAGAAGCATGCTAATGCTATGACCATTTCAAATATTCTTAGCTCGACAATGACAGGGACTGGGCAACGGAAATTATCTATATTACTTGATAAGTCAAACCTAAAAATCACAAAGAAGAGAAAATTTCAAAAAAAAAAAAGGAAAGAAAAGAAATTCTGCAATGCTCAGTTATTGTTCACCCATCACTGCTGTCCTTGAGGACTTGCCTGAGCCAGAGAGCTATGGATAGAAGGGACACAAATCGCATTAAGAATAAGCTTGAAGGACCAGCTTTCAATTCACCATTCTCTTTCTTTCAAAGGGTCATGGAAGAGTGTGTTAAAATGGAGCTTCCATCAGCATGGGCCCTGTGCAATAATCATGAGCAGAGTCGGGTTCCTGGGCAATGATTGGTAGACATGTAGCATCAATGGAATATAATTGGGAAACATAATAAAGTCACTGAGTCTTAAACCACTGTTTGAAGGTAGCAGAAGATAACTAGAAAGACACCTCTTCTCCCCTAATCTGGGGTTTTGTTTACCTCCTATCCTAAGATTCCTGCTAGCAAGGATGACAGAACCCTACCCTGATTTGTTAGCTTGCTGGAGGCAAGGAGGTCAACTCCCACTCTCTGCCAGCAATGAAACTATGCAGAGATGTGCAGGAGAAAGTTGGAGATTGGATGCAGAAAAACAAGAGATGTAAGGAGTCAGAGCAGCAATGTGAAGCTTTCAGAGCCCAAGCCCACCATAAAAACAGAGGATTCCTGCAGCATACAAAGAAATTAAGGATCCAAACACCTAGAATCAGTCATCCAATCCTTTCCTTCTTCCTTCACTACCAAAAAAAAAAAAAGAGGTGAGTTCAGAAGATCACATATACTTCTTTCCCAAACAACCAACATTATAGAGTTCTCCTCCACAGTTATGGTTTTGATCACCAAACTTCTTCAAATAACACTTGGGAGAACTAAAAACGTGGGCACCATTGTTCAGAACCTCTATGCCCTATCTCCCTAGATCCCACACACCTGGATCTGGGAAGGAGCCAAATTTCCAAATGGAAATTCTAAATCTAGCCCTAGCCATTTACCCAATTTGCTCCAATTTCACTCCTATGGGGGAAAATCCTTTGTAACTTTTCACTGCTTTCTCATTTTCTCTCCATAGTCCCAGGAGGAAAGAGACTGCCAAGAGGTATGCATTGCCTTGGAACTGAGTCTAAGCCTTTCTACCCTGTCTTCACTCAGATCACCTTGGCATGGGGACTCTCATTAACCTAAGGAGCATCACCTGCACCTCAGCAGTCCCAGGAGGCTCCCTGCTTTCCCCTCATTCCCACAGAGAATGCTCTGCTGGAGAGCAAGCTCCCATCCAGCATGAGCTCAGTTCTAACCAGCATCAAGAACCCAAGGTCCTGGAGACTGGCAGACAGAACCAAGAACACACATCCTTGGGAAATAAGAAACAGCCCTTTTCCTCTCTGATCTCTCAAAGCACTTCTTTCCCCTCTCCCAGACCCACACCACTGACCCCACTTCCCACCTGAGCTTTGTAGTGAGATAGGCTAAACTTGAATTTGGAGACCAACATAAGCACTGGTGTTATTTGGTTCACCAACTCACTCTACCAGCCGTGCCTTCCCCGCCCAGCCATGCATGAAGCCCTGTGCTACCCTGCCTGCTTCAAGATGCCAATAAAGGGCAATGATGGCATATGTTATGTTACCCATGTCACAGAGTGAACCTGTTAGTCAGGAGACTCCGGGCATAGGTGTCTAAATGAGAGAAGCACAAGGAGAAGACTCAGCTCTTTGGCTAAGGTGAGTGGCTTGTTTGTACATCCATCAGGTTCCCATTTGCACAGACTCAGGATTGATTTTGGATTTGGTCAATGCTGGGTGTAGAATTGACTTACTGTTAAGGTTTGTCAGTGACAAAGGTAGAAGCCTTCTTTAAATTGGAATGCTATTTCTAGGTGGCTGGGACACCATCTCAGATGAAGCTTTTAGGGAGCCTGGAAAGGAGAAGAGTTACCTGTATACAGCTTTGCTCTCTCCACTCCTGATAGGCTTGTTGATGCTTATGTGCTTTTGGGTTTGAAATGTTTCACAATATCCTTTTAGTATCTAACATTGTACACTACGCACACATTGCCACTAAGGCAGTATGGAGAGCTGGTAGACCAAGCAAATTTAAGCTTCATTAGCAATGATTGAATTAAGAACAATGAAAAAAAGACCCAACATTTATTTGTTGAATTCTTATTACAGTACATGTAAATGACTGTATCAAGTGACTTACCTATTTAATGTTTACAGTAACCCTAGTACTTACAGTAACCCTATCTTCATTTTGTCCCTGGAAAGAGTCATTGAAGAAGTCAATAAAATAGAATCAGTTTTCTGGTCCACAGCAAATAAGAGTCGGAGGCAGAATTCAGCACAGATAGTCCCCCCTGCCCCAGCTACAAAACACCTGCCCATAGCTCATGCTCTGTACCATGAAGGGAAAGAGAAGGGACACCACAGTAGCATAGAAGGCCATCAGGCACATCCCTGAGGACCTGGCAGACACTGCGAGAGCCGCTGCCTGGATTCCATGGGTATCCCCCAGACTCTTGTGTCCTTTCTATCTTCAATGTGTGTAAGCACATACCAGAGGGCAACCAAGGAAAACTAACTTATTAACCCCAAACACTGACTTTCTGCTAATTTCAAGGTCATAGCTGTAAAAGGAGGACAAGTGAAGGCCATAGTTGCAAGATGTGGACAAGTGAGAGTCTTCAGAAGACAGGGCAGAGATTTCCAGGGGTCCTTTCAAAGGGTCTTGGTGCAGAGCTTCTGTGGCATGGCACAGGGTCCCAGCACCAACCTCCACTGGGGTTCTGGGTGATTTACCTTAATCCTCCCTCTTTCCTTCCATGTCTCCTCATTTCTCTCTGCCCCCCCTCCATATTTGGTGATCCTCGATTCCTTGTCTGTTTATTTCCCTTTTATTTCCTTCTTGTTCTCTCTCTAAATGTCAGTGTCTGTTGCTCTGCTTTCTTTCTTGCTCTGTTCCTGATTTCCCTCCCCTTATCAAGGGCTGGCCACACCTTCCCTGCTCCCTGTTTCTGGGTGATTCTCATACTCCCTTTGTTATTCTGTTGCTTCTGCTCCGTGTGCTCCTGTTCATCACTAGCTGATTCCTTGCCTTCCTCTTCCTGTTCCTTGTCTCTGTTCCTGCCTATCTCTGGTCCTTGGTGTCAGGGTCAATGATTCCTCTTTCCATCTGGGTTTCTTGTTTCTCTTACATACAGAGATACTAGCCCTGGATCATGGCGAATCTGAGCCACACTGAATTTGTGCTCTTGGGCTTCTCCTCTTTTGGTGAGCTACAGGTTCTCCTGTATGGACCTTTCCTCCTGCTGTATCTCATTGCCTTCCTGGGAAACACCCTCATCATAGTCATGATTATAGCTGACACTCACCTGCATACTCCCATGTACTTCTTCCTGGGAAACTTTTCCCTGCTGGAGACCTTGGTGACCATGACTGTGGTTCCCAGGATGCTCTCCAATCTGCTGGCCTCTCACGCAGTCATCTCCTTCACTGGCTGCATGGTCCAGTTCTACTTCTACTTTTCCCTGGGTTCCACCTCCTTCCTCATTCTGGCAGATATGGCCCTGGACCGTTTTGTGGCCATCTGCCACCCACTGCACTATGGAACCTTGATGAGCTGGGCTATGTGTGCCCGACTGGCTGGGGCTGCCTGGGCAACTCCATTCCTAGCTATGGTACCCACTGTCCTCTCCCGAGCTCTTCTCAACTATTGCCATGGCAACGTCATTAACCACTTCTTCTGTGACAATGCACCTCTTCTGCAGCTGTCCTGCTCTGACACCCACCTGCTGGAAATCTGGGATTTCATCATGGCCCTGGCCTTTGTCCTCAGCTCCTTCCTGGTGACTCTCATTTCCTATGGCTACATTGTGAGCACTGTGCTGCGCATTCCCTCGGCTAGTGGCCGCCACAAGGCTTTCTCCACTTGTGGCTCTCACCTCACCCTGGTCTTCATGGGCTACAGCAGCACCATCTTCCTGTACATCAGGCCTGGAAGAGCACACTCGGTGGAAGTCAATAAGGTGGTTGCCTTGGTAACGGCCATCCTCACCCCCTTCCTCAACCCCTTTATCTTTACCTTCCGCAATGAGGCAGTGAAGGCAGTCCTGCGGGGACAGATGCAGAGGCTGAAAGGCCTTCATGAGGCATTATCCTGAGCACCAGAGACCTGACCAGGCTCTCGAAAGCAGTTCAGGGAGGAGGAGGCAGAGTACCTGGCTGGATGGGAAGCCATTGTCCAGTTTCTTTGGATTTTTTCCTTTGTGCCTCTGAATACTAACTACAGTGATTTTCAGTGCTATGATATCTGGCCTGAAGCTGTCATAACCCACCATCGAAGTGCATCCCACAATCCCTGTAAGCTATAAGAACTCTGTAGGTAGCCCAGAACCTGGGAGTCAGCTCAGGATTTTCGATACAAGCTAAGTACCTGGCCTTTGCTTTCAAGGAAGAGAAGCCAGGAAGTGTTCTCTGACCAAGAGCTATCACCCAGGCTCATGTGCATTTGTGTGTATGGGAATGTATGTGTTCTTAAAGTGTGCTTATCTACCACTGTGTGTGCCTCATTGATGACTGTATGTACCGTGAGTGCTTGGGTTACATGGGATTAAACAGAAAAGTAAAATCGACCAAAACAAATTATTTTCTGTGTGTGCGTGTAATTATTTATATAAACAGTTGTTATTTATTTATTTCATCAGATTTACTCTACTTGTCAGGCACTATAATAGATACAAGATAAAAAGTTAAAGAAGGTGCACATGATCCTCATCCCTACCAAACTCAGGCTAGTTAAAAAATAAAGGCTATTTCCTGTGGGAATGAGGAGCATTTCCATGGTGGCCTATGGCAGCCTCATGAGAGGAAATGCAAGATGACTTTTGCGGAGTTTTCAAGAGCACATGATGTGAGAGGAATCAGGCTAGGGCTGAGGATAGATTCAGGGTCACACTGAATACAAGGTGGACATTGTGTGGACGTGAAGCATCAGGCCCCCTTGTGCATGAGAAATACAGAAAAAACGACATACATGAAAATAAGATAAATCTCCATTGGCATAGTGACAAAGCTTTCAGGAAGTAGAAAGGTTTCAGAGAATGAATATGCAGAATTTTAGATAGAAAAAATAAATTGTTCTATGCATATTAGAAACATTCAGGTGTCTGAAGGCAGGGATTGTAATAAATCTGGTACATTCCTTTGTCCAATTGCTACATGTGTGTATGAATATGTATGTGTGCATAGGTGCACATGTGGGTAACATATGTGTATGAATATGTATGTACACATATATGCAAACGCTCACATGTATGTGTAAGTATAAAAATCCCTGAAGACACATGGTGCTCCATATTCCCCTTGGAATGAAATAAAATCCATTGTCCTTCCCTCCTCCATAAGAGTCTGAAATTGTAAAAAATCTTGCAGTTACTGTGGCCTTGGAATAAAGATGTTCTTGTAGTTATAACTTATGCATCATTTTCTAAAACATGCCAATTTAAATTTTTCTACCATATTGTTTCTGTAAACACGCTTTCATCTACCAAACTACCTTCCTTTATTTGTGGTCTGTGAACTACGAACATGGGTGTGTTCCTAGTACCACTTACTTGAAAACAACAAAAACTACTAATTTGTTCTAAATGTCAAGCTTTAAAAAATTTACTATGTGGAAGAAAACAAGGTATTTCAATGTGGGGTCATTTGGTGCCTTCAGAGGATAGCTTCAGAGACAAGACTCGAGGAGGGCCCTGGTGGTTCTCACACAGGCTCCCTGGGCCACCCCAGGATGCCTCTTTCCTAAAGGAAGCACCCTTTCTCTGGCTTTCTGAAAGTGTGCTTCTCCTTTGCTGAGACGGCTGTCAGCCAGAGCAATGACGCTGGTGTTTGCTATTGCTGTAGAATTAATCGATTTTTTATCAGATTTATCTGTGCTCACCACTTTGGAAGTATTTGTAGGATAAAGGAAAGGATGATGAATAAGTCAAGAATTTTCCTGCTGATATTATCTCTTCACACTTCACACACCAATTTTCTTCATATTTTCCATTCATTTATATCCTCCAAGTCATTTCTTTAGAAAAGATCATCACCCATCAGAAGCAAAGCACTGCCTAGTGTTGGCCATTTGAGAGGAAAGAAATGTGGATTTTAGAATCCACATTTTCCACCTTCAAAGGGTTCCCCATATCCTGAGATGGGGGAAGTACAATTAATTTTGATACATTTTGGTGACAGCACAAGAGAGTTGCTGACTCTTGGGCTGCAGCCAAGCAGTGTTTTTGACATTTTTAAAGAAATACGGGAACCATGGTTAAGAGGAAAACAGATGGCAGAACAACAGTGGAATCTGATTCTTTGACTTCATTTCCATCTCTCTGTCCTTGAAATCTCTTCTTATATCTGTATCAAAGGTGGAAATATTCAGGGCTGGTGATATAGCTCATTGGTGAAGTGCTTGCCTCGTATGCACAAGGCCCTGGATTCAACCCCAGCACCACACACAAAAAAAAATTGGAAATATTCAGACCTTATTACCCTATGTACATATATAACTATACGGCTGATGTGATTCTACATCATCTACATCAGAAGAATGAGAAATTGTACTCCATTATAGATGATTATGAAAGTGCATTCTACTTCCATGTATAAGTAATTAAAACAAATTTAAAATTTTTTTAAAAATATGGAAATAACCGAAAGTTGGTATTTCTGGAATCTGAAGCTCCTATATTTGCCTCAGCCAAGCCCTCTTTTAGTGTGTATGATCAGTTCCTGTCTAGTCTTATCATGACGAAAATTCTGATGGCCCTTAGAGACAGTCATTATGTAGTTAGTACCCACCACTGGAAGGAACCAGTTACTGGCAGGAGGCAACTATGGATTCAGTGTCATAGTAGTGTGTTATTTTGAACACATATTTTTTTTTTTTTTTTTTTAGAGAGAGAGAATTTTTTTTTTAATATTTATTCTTTAGTTCTCGGCGGACACAACATCCTTGTTGGTATGTGGTGCTGAGGATCGAACCCGGGCCGCACGCATGCCAGGCAAGCGCGCTACCGCTTGAGCCACATCCCCAGCCCCTGAACACATATTTTTAATCCAGCTCATGAACAATGTTAATTGCATCATGGATTCAGTCCTTTGCTCTCATGCCATTGACCTAGGGAGATGAAAGTCATTGGTCTGTATCATTAATCTATCTAAGATCATTTGACTCAGCTGCATGGAAGCCAAGAGCCATACCACTCCACAGAAGAAGTTTTCACTGGAACCTACTTCAGGGTGATACAGGACAAGGTTGATTTAAACACCCAGAACTTATTTAAATACAGACAGAATCAGTGGCAGAAGTTCATGACTCAGAAATGCCTTCCTTGCCCCTGAACATCTTCCCATAAGCCCTCCATTTGTCTGGTGTTCCAGCCCCAGAGATCCACTGCTGTAGTTAGCAACCATTAGAAACACAGAGTTTTCAAGAGCGAGCCCAGAATCCATTGCCATACACTAAATCCCAATTGTGAAGCCATAACTAGATTGTTTCTTTCAGTTGAGAGGGTTAGGGAGCAAGACATTAAGGATATGGATATTTCATGGTGGGGAAGTAAAGGAATATAATTATTTTTCAAAACAAATGTAAGTTGGGTCCTGTGGTGGCCAGCAGTAAGGAAGACCTGTATAGATGGGCTTTTAGGCCTTGGAAAGGTGAAAAAGGTTTTGGGTCAAAGTCTTGGGCTGCTTGTCTGCAGCCCAGGAGTCAGCACCTCTCTTGTGCTGACACCAAAATGTATCAAAATAAATTTTACTTCCCACATCTCAGTACATGGGAAATCCTTTGGAATTAGAATCCACATTTCTTTCCTCTCAAATAGTCAACTTCTAGGTGGCTACATTCATTCATGTATTTCACTGATTCTTTAAGTGTCTTGATATCAATAAATTCCTTGCAACAACGCCTGACAGATAACGCAGAAAGATGTAAATATTTAATCTCCAGCTCCCTATTTGCTGATTTCTAGCATTTGCCAACTTCCATGAATGAACATTTTCATGATTTCCCATATAAAGTTGCTAACATGACGTCACTGAGTTTGAGATTGGGAAAAGATGCTCAGCAACAGCACTGGACAATATTTCCACCACCTTGATAAAAGTAAAATTTGGCAAATTAACTAGGAGTTGTGAATTTTTATCACCTTTGCTTTGAGCACAATTTTTTTTGTGTGTGTTGGGAGGTACTGGGGATTGTATCTAGGGGTATTCAACCACTGAGCCACATGCCCAGCCCCATTTTGTATTTTATAGAGAGATGGGTTCTCACTGAGTTGCTTAGTACGTTGTTCTTGTTGAGGCTAGCTTTGAACTTGCGATCTTCCTGTCTCAGGCTCCCAAGCCGCTGGGAGTGCAGGTATGTGCCACAGTGCCCAGCCTGATCACAATTTATTTGACTATGAGGTTGTGCTATTTAATTTTTAAGAATGTTTATATTTAAGTTCTGATGATTTCACAATTGATTCTCAGGAGGGCTCCAAAGTATCATGGACTAACATTCTGCCCCTGGGCCTTACCTCAGATTCTGTCTCCCATTCAACACAACATCTCTGCTGTTCTCCTTCTCTCAAGCTAGACATGAGCCAAGTCCTCTGGAGGTAAAAATCATAGTATATCCTTTATAAATTCTTCTTTCTTATGGACACTGGCTCTCCAAATGCAAGAGAATCTGCCTTCATTAGCAGCTGTGCAGCTCACAACTCATGCCTGTGTTTCTGTCACCTCTCTCAGTTGGTGGAAATCTAATCTAGAAGTTCCAATTCTCCCACCCTGGCTTTAAACCCAAAGGGTTGTGTAGGAAGCCTTTGTCCTTGCCATGTGCAAGCTGCCCATGATTGAAGAAGAAGGGACATCAGAGACTTTCTTCTCTCTTCTCCATACACACAGAAGAGGAGAGCAGAAGGTAGGATTCCCCCATCTTCTCAGACCTCAAACCCAAGTCTCATGCTCCCTAGAAGAACCTAAGAAGGTCCCCAGGATGGGCTACATTCTTGACCAGCTCAGCTGCTGGCAGAGAGGGACGCTGAGCATTTCCAAAAAGCTAAGCTCTCTCTGAACTGACTTAGGTTATTTGCAAAAGTGAAGGCAATAAAATTCAAGCACTAAAGGCCTTCCTATGACTATAACATTGCCCTCACACACAAAGTCTTCTCCGCCAATGCCTGCTATATACAGTGTCATAATCACATGGTCTATTGTTTCAGTGAGTGTAACTTTCTTCAGGGAACATTCAGGTGTCCCCCAAGGAACCTAGATCAGATTAGTGAAGACACACATGGCCACCCTCCAGAAAGCCCATGTATTTATTAATTCCATCTCCTAGAATTTCAATAGTCTACACCACACACCATTTTATGTCTGTATTACTTTACATATTCAGTTGGCTCTCAGAAGTTCACATTTCCTCTCATCCTCTTCAGCTGCTTTCCATACCTCAGTATTCAACTCACATAACAAAAAGTTGTCTCAACTTAACTTTCAGGTTAAACCAAAGAGAATGAGGTTCTCTCCCCTGAGCTCCCAGAGTGCTTTCCATAGGACAGATTTGTCTTCCCGCACTAAAGTCTCAGCTCCTTGTAGTGAGTGCTGTCTTCCTATCTCCTGTACCAAGGATACTGTGGGTATTCAATTCATGTCAGCTGTCCTTAAAAATAAGGTTTGTAACTGTGCTGTGCTGCTTTTTAAACATAAGCTGAGAATTTAAAAGTTCAGATACATATGAAGAGAATCTGAACCAAGAGAGTGAGTATGGAGAACAGGAAAGAATTTTCATTTAAAACGTCACAGAATGGATAAAAGCCCTGAAAAGTATGTCTTCATCATCAAGTATGCATTTTATATGAATTTTGCTTCATAAAAATTTTTATTTATAAAAAGTAAAAAAAAAATGAGGTTTCTAGATGAGTTTGGAACAGGAATTAGCATTGCAACCTGAGACATGGAATACAACCTTGGTGGATGATAACAGAAGAGCAGTAAACACAGCAAGGAAAGAGGCTGCCCACTGCATCTGTCTCAGTCACCTAAGCTCACACCACACTAGTTGCAACACCTAGTAACAGAAATGGGAAGAAGCAATGTGGATGGCAAGAGGCCTAGACGTTGTTCAATGGCAACATCTTATTTATCAATCTGAATACTTAGGAATGGAGTCTTCACTCATTTGCTAGTCAGCCTACATTACTCACAGGGGGACATATTAAGCAACAGTGAATGTTAATGGGAGTCACACCTGATATAGAGTTTCAGTTCAAAATTTAAACTGTGTCACACAAGAGGGGGCTGCTTCACCATCTTTGAGTGTTGCATCCTGGGCTTGGTTTGAGCAGAGTCTCCAAGCCAGGCTGGTAAGTGTGTTGCAGTGGACACTCAAACAGAAGGAGACAGACCTGGGTGACCTGCAAGGTCCCTTGCAGTTGCTTTTGGGCATAGTTTAGTTCATAACAACCCCATTCACTTAGAACTGGAACACCCAGATTCTTGCAGCGAGTTAGAAAATTCTGATAACATTGTTTCCTAAGACATGTCTACACAGGAGGCCCATTCGATTTTGTGCACATCTACAATTCCTGTTCCATCAAGACAAATGTATGAAACCATAACATCTCTAGGCTATACCTCCACAGGATTCTAACAGCAATTCAGAGGCTGGAGAATGCAGCCAAAATCACTCAAGAAGTATAATGTCAGAGCAAGACGAAAATCTTACAGGTTCTTATCCTGGATTCTGCTTCCAGAAATAGGACCAGAAATAAATGTCACTAAGAAAGGATGGCTCAACTAATAACAGATGTGACCTCCAATCCCCTCTTGCAGTGCCCTTCACTTTGAGATTGGGACAAGGGCCTCCTTGAACAATTTCTTAGCTGCAAATTCCACCAGTGAAATGTTTAGATGGGTGCTGCTCAAAATATTGATGTGCACAGGTATTACTCCAGGGGGGCCTGTCAAAACAGATTTCCATTCAGCCCTTCTTGAATGGGGCCTGAGATTCTATATATCTAACAACTTCCCAGGAGGTGCTGATGCTATTCCAAACATCATGCATGGAACACCAACGGAGCACAGGTAGTTTCCTTGAGAATGTTACACAGTGTATTGCTGGATGTGATGGGCAATTGCAATGGAGGCCTAGGGCAAATGTCACCTTCCTCCAAACTGGCCAGTCAGGGACCTCACATGTGGGGAACATGATGATAAGTGGGCTGTAGACTGCCATAAGATGTTGACTGTTTTTAATGTTTAAAGAGGGAAATATGCAGAGTTGAGAACAACAGGTAGGAAGGAGTTCCTCAGGGGGAAACTCCAAGTGGATTTGTAGGGTGATTATTTTAGAAGGACAAGCTGAAGGAGAGTATATGTATATCAGAAGGAGATAATTGCTTCCCACTTAGTTCTTCAGTTTTTCACAAAGTTTGCAAGGAGAGCAAATAATTAGTCTCTTGAGAGGTGAAAGTTCTCAGGCTGAAAAAGTGTTTTCCCTACTGTTCTCAGCAGAGCAGGATGTGTCTACTTATTGGTGGTGAGCCCCCAATGCAAGCACTTCTTTTAGTAGAAAAGAAAGAAACCAAGAGGCAAGGACATAGGGGAATGGAGAGAGGTACAGAGGGAAGGAGAAAGAAAGGAATAAATGGAAGGAAGGAAGGAAGGAAGGAAGGAAGGAAGGAAGGAAGGAAGGAA
Source organism: Ictidomys tridecemlineatus (assembly GCF_052094955.1). Classification (NCBI taxonomy): domain Eukaryota; kingdom Metazoa; phylum Chordata; class Mammalia; order Rodentia; family Sciuridae; genus Ictidomys; species Ictidomys tridecemlineatus. The sequence goes on from NC_135478.1 coordinate 219,886,078, forward strand.
GGAAGGAAGGAAGGAAGGAAGGAAGACACTTACATGGAGATCAAACTAAAAGGGCAGTAGTAGGAGACCTGTGCCTCTAGGTGTGTCCTTGAACGCTTCCCCTTCCACCATGACTTTCTTCCTTGGTTGACTCCATGGTTGCCCTCCACACCATCACTGTCCACACTGCACTTTACTGCCAGGCCTCTCCTCAAGCTCTCCTGTGGATGGAGCTGCTTTCAGAAGTCAAAGGAAGTTTGCACCTACTCTTTGCCATGCTCTGCTGATCCCAGCCCATTTAAGGCTCAATCCTGTGTAAGAAACCAGACTCCAGAGCTCCTCCGCCCCCACGGTCTCATGACTCCCTCAGCCACCCTGACATTTCCAAAGACTGCCTTCTGGCATCTGTGCTCTCCTAGTACCAGCCCACTCTATTGCCTCCTTCTCTTCTGGCTTCTGCCATTTTATTTACCAACTAGAGATCCTGGAAATATGACTAGGCTGAATCCACACAATCCAACCCCGGGGGGGCTTAGGCATCTCTTCCCTCCTCTGGGCCATGGGCTTAAGTTTCTGTGGGAGAAAAGAAGTAGCACCCTTGTTACAATTTGGATATGAGATATCCCCCAGAGTTTATGATTATATCATGAGAGCTAGAGCCTCATCAGTGGATTGGTCCATTTGATGGATTAATAATTTGAAAGGACTTCTGTCCTGGGTAGTGACCATAGGCTGGGTAGGCTGTGACTGGAGGAAGTAGGTCACTAGGGACTTATCCTTAGGAATTATACCTTGTCCCCCTGGCTCCTCCTTCCCTCTGTCTCTCTGCTTTCTGGCCACCATGAGCTGAGTTACTTCTACTGCTACGCCCTTCCATCATGATGTTCTGCCCCACTTCATGCCCAGAGCCATGGAGTTGGCTGACCACGGACTGAGTGTCTGAAACTGGGAGCCCAAATAAGCTCTTCCTTCTCTAAGTTGTTCTTGTGAGGCATTTTGATCACAACAACAGAACGCTGAATAGGATGATAAAGAAGACAGCGAGTCTGGGAGCGGTGACGCAGCTTTCCTTTCCCTGTTGAGTGTGTGGAAAGGACACGGCCCTTGTGGTTTTCTGTAAGAGGCCTGAGAGGCTGGCTTCTGGAGCGCTACTTCTGCTGAGAGGCAAGAGGCATTGCGTCCCCAGGGAGAGGAGGGCAGCTTGGGTGGGAGCAATGGGAGTGTGCAATACCTGCTGTGTGGGGTTCCAGGCTCTCTGTTCTTCCCAGAAAGTTGCTCATTTTCAAACCCCACCCTACACCCTGAGAAGGGAACACACCAAAAGTAAAAGTTGCACACAAAGAAACATAAGGGGATATAAACACAACCACAAAGTCAAAACTGAGCTAAGATTTTTTAAAAAATATTTATTTATTTATTTTTTAGTGATAGATGCACATAAGACTTTTATTTTATTTATTTATTTTTATGTGGTGCTAAAGTTCAAATCCAGTGCCTCACTCCTGCTAGGCAAAAGTGCTCTACCACTGAGTTACAATCCTCCCTGTGGGGAGACGTTCATAGCAGATTTGAGTAACAATAGCAACATCCACTGAGTTCTGAGGATTTATGAGATCCTGTTCTAAGGATTTTATTTGGAGCTAAGTGTCTCACTTAACTGGTATCATTCCATCACTTTTACTCCATGTTGTGTGTTCAGTAGCTCTTTGTAGTGTAGAAGCGGAGGCATGTGTGCTGACATGGGAGTGAGAGGGACTAAGAAAGAGAAGATGGAGGAGCCCCAGCCTGGGTACCTAGTGCCCACTCTGCAGGGTACCGAGGTTTTTACTCCTCACGACCACACAGGTACTCACCAGCCCCTTCATCAGTGGACAGCTGGGCCTCTTTGGAGGTTCCTTTTTGTTACATCGTCCATGACCACCTTGACCTTTTCATTCCAGAAAGTGAAGATGAAGGGATTGAGGAAAGGGATTACCACCACAACTCTCAGGTTCACCACCTTGTTGAGGTGTGTGGAGTGGCCCTTGCCTGGCCTCATATAGACAAAGATGGTGCTGCCATAGCCCAGAACCACCTCCATGTGGCGAGATCCACAGGGAGAGAAGGCCTTCTGGTGCCCAGAGGAGGAGAGGATGCAGCACTGCAGCCACCCTGAGGATGCAGGAGACCACAGTAAGCAGATGGTGGTCAGCACACAGAGCCAGGACAGGAAGAAGTCCCTGAGCTCAGGAAAGCTTGAGGAGCGGAGCAGTGTCACAGAAGTAGTGATTGATGACCTTAGGGCCATAGAAGCAGAGCTGTGCTTTCTGCGTTTTCAGGGTGGGGGAGTGATGGAGAAGAACCCAACCACCCAGCAGGCCATGTCCAGCTTCACACAAACCGGACTACTCCTGACAGTTGAGTAGTGCAGAGGCCAGCAGATGGCCACATAGCCATCAAAGGCCATGACTGAGAGGATCAGGAAGTTGATGGCACCCAGAGGGAAGTAAAAGAAAGACTGAATAAGACCAGCCAGAGACACGGTCTTGGGAGTTGATAGCAGGTCTGCCGGCATCCTAGAAATCACAGAGTAAGTGATCAATATCTCTGTGTGAGAGAAGATTCAGAGGAAGAAATGCCATGGATGAGTGGAGGCAGGAGTCCAGGCAAGAGAGGACAATCATGGTCAGGTACCCCGGAACTGTCAGCCCATATATCAACAGGATAAAAGTAGACAGGAGGATCTGGAACTCACCGAGATGAGGAAATTCCAGGAGCACAGATTCTCTGGGGACACTGCAGTTATTCATGGCACTTGATGCCAGTTCTCTGTGATACCTGAGAGGTCAGGAAATCTTAGTGGAAAATCGCCATCAACTTCCTCCTCGGCCAAGTCCCCCGATGGTTGTCCTGGTTCCCCGGCTTACCAGCCCATGGGCATGGTAATTTCAGTGTCCAGAAGGAACATTACCACAGGCAGAAGTTTCCCTGGGGCAAGGAATAGACCAGGTTTAGGAGTCAGCTACCTGCTTCTTCTGTCTTCAACTTATTCATTCTACTATTTATTAAGCTCCATCTCTGCAAGATGTTGGATGGGTCTGGAGATAAAGTGGTAAACATTTTCTAACTTTCAAATTTAGGTCCTTTGATCCAATAACAGATGCTAAGTATCACTTCTTTTCCTGTGCTGGAAACTGTGCTGTGTACCCTACCCACTACTTCTTCTCATCTTTGTGCTCAATCCTCATCCTATTTTTCTTCTCTGGGACATTTCAGACTACAAATAACCCATTTTTTAAGCTGCTTTCACCCTTCACTGCAAGGTTCCTGTCCTCTCTATATAAGTTTTCCTCCACTTCTGACTTTCCCTTGTCTGACCACTTTAGCTATCTTTCTGTCATTGTTTAAAATAAAAGCTTCCACAGTTCTCATCTCATTCTTTTCTCCTTTAGCCAAAGCAATCTTGAAAATGTAAGTGAACCTCAAATCTGTGTTTTTGTCTGTCTCTGAGTCCCAGCTCACATTTCTAAACCACCACCACACGCTCAACACGTCTAAACCATAGACGTAATTCTTCAAAACCCAAATCATTTTCATGGCCCTCCAATCTCCCAGCCATCTAGGCTTCAAACTGGAGAGTAGCTCTGATTTTTACTGCTCTCTTCTAGACAACTTGAATTGCTGCTGTTGGAAATTTTTCTTCATCCAGTTTATCTTTCCTTTTCCATAGCTACCACCCGAGTTCAAGGATTCTTTACCTCTTAACTTCAACATTGCAGCTGGCTTTTTATTTATAGATTCCCTTAAACCCACTCTATCCATAAACAGCTTTTATACTTAGTGGTTTACATGACTCTGTCCTTTGGCTGCTTTTAATAATCTGAAACAATGTAATTTCATTTACATCTTTAAAAATTATAAAATCAATTAATCTCAAAATCAACTCATCAAACAAGCCATCTACATTCATACAGAAAAATACTAGAAAGATTTTTTTTTAAATATTAACAATAGCCATTTCTGAGCATGGGTTATAGGCACTTTTAATTGAAATTGTTTATATTTCAGGTTTATGGCATGTTGTCTTGATATGCATATACATAGTAAAGTGATTACCACAATCGAGCTAATGATTATATTCCTGACTTCTCATAGCTACCATTTTGTGTGTATAGTAAGAAAACCCCAGATCTACTTTCTTAGCAAATTTCAAATACACAATATAGCATCATTAACTATGCAGCATATCAAACCCCTAGAACTTATCATACTACATAATGGAAACCAATAAGAGATCCCACTCATCTCTCTCCAGATCCTTCATGCTGCAGGCTTTACTGTTTAGATCTATTTTAAAATTTCCAGTAGCAGATAGCTCTCCCATCCCCATGTACTAATATTACAGAGATTTGAAAGCCATTTGAAAGTTCCCTCCTTGTTATTCATCTCTCTCTGCATGTCAGCCCTTTCAGTTGTCCTCTGTAAATTATCCCTGTTTCTTCTGACTCCTGAAACAACTTTCGTACCCCAGAGAATGACTCCTCTTTTTTTTATACACTGGAAATGCAAATGAGAAAGCTGTCCTATTGATTCTTTGTAGCAGGAAATTTGGTCGTGAGTGTCTTGGGAGGCCTGTGGGTTTTTTTTCAGGACACGAAGGAGCAGGGCTGAGGATCAGAGCAAAGGTGGGACAGGGAAAGTACCCAAGCATCTCCTTACTGTTGCCAGATCTTTGGAAGAGGCTGGTCATAGGGGCAGGACAGGGAGGGAACAGCACACTGGGCAAGTAGAACAGCTAGCAACAAGAATTAGAGGCAAAACCAATCGAGAGGATCCTGGCTGCATGGTTTAAAGCCTAGGAAGGTTCACAGAGAAGAAAGAGATACATCAGGATGAAACCAAGGCTGAGATTCCCCCACCCAGTCTCAAGAAGGGGCAGGAAGGGAGTGGACAGAAAATGCAGAGCTTCTTCCCAGGGGGAGGGAAAGATGAGCCAAATGCAGGGAATTGAGTCTCCTCCTGTTATGATGAAACTCACTGCTGCATCTCGAATCAGAAATAGCCCAGTGAGTGGGAGGACATGAGCAACTCAAGTCACTCATTGGCTTGCTCATTCCGAAGACCTGACAGACTATGCCGGATATGTTGGTGCTCTAGGAATACAGGGTGAGCAAAACAGTCCTGGACCTCACAGCCAAGTTGGAGAAATAGACAGAACAAACTTAAAATGAAAATCTTTGATGACATTGAAAGTGACATGGCAAAGACAGAGGGGAAGGTACGGTGACGCACCAGGGCCAGCTCATGTCCTGCTGCCCAGATGTGGGACCCAGAGCTTTGACGTGATGGACAACAGAGAAAATGTAGTGGGATGAACAGGCAGAGGTCCCCCCAACTTCCTGCCAGCACATTCCCCACCCTGGGATATCTGGGGCAGTCCATAGTAAACAAGGACCACACACCACCAGGGTGGAGCCCTTCACCCCACCTGGGCCCTGATCTCTCTTTCTCTCCCTCCCACTCTCTAGGCACTCCCAGGGGAAGACCTGGTAGTGACATGCGCTCAGAAGGACATCAGCCTTCCTCCAGCAACCATCGGTACTGATGATGTGCCTCGGCAGGATCTGGAATAGGAACATGATGGTGGACCCCAGAGAGTGTTAGCATGTACTAGGATTTGGGCAACGCAACTTCATCTTCAGTTTGGCAACTCTGAGCTCCTGGGAGCAGGGAGCTGAGAGCCTACAGGTGCCTCCTGGAGTACTGTGACTATTCTCACCCTCTCCCTCCCCTTCCCCTTCTTCTTCCCCCTCCCCTCCCCCTTTCCCTCTTCTTCTCCTGTCTTCTGTGAGCAGAGTTCAGTGCAGCCCTGACAGCCTTTCCATTTGGATGCTGGCTGAGAGAAGAGGAAGGGCAGGGAGTTGGGCACAGTTGCTTTAGACATAGACCAACTCAAGAACAGAGGCAACAAGTCAAGAATTCTCCTTAGCTCAGGTCACCCAGGAGGGAAGAACCAGGTCCACTCTCTTGTGGTTTTCTTATAAACCAAAAATAAGAAGAATGCTGAAGTAGGAGAAAAATCTCTTAGAAATAGAAAAATGACCAGGGCCTGATCATCAACATATTGGGTGTACCAAAAGGAGAAGTTGAGGACTTGTTAACAATTATGAAATGGTGGTGATATGCATGTTTGTGAGTGTGTGTGCACACAGTAGTCACCCTTTACCTGCTTTTACTTTCCATGGTTGCAGTCATTTGTGGTCAACCAAAGTCTGAATGGAAATTTAGAAAAATAAACAACTTACAAATTTTGAAATTGCACATCATTCTGCATACACTGATGAAATCTGCACTGCCCAGCTTCATCCCACCAGATATGCACATCATCCCCTTATCCTATGTATCCACACTGCAGACACTGCCCACACTTTAGTCACTTAGTGGCCCTCTCAGTTATCAGGGATACTGTCCCAGTATCATAGGGCCTGTGTCCAAGTGACCCTTATGTAGTAGCTTAATGTTACATCTGTGCCATTCATCTCATCGGGTAGGCATTGTATCTTCTGACATCATCACATAACAGAAGTAGAATCCCATTATTGTGATTGCAAAAGTCAAAAGGATTGTGTATCTTTTTCAGAAAGATGAACTTCCTCACCAACCCAAGGATGTGCATCACCTCCCATCCCAGAGATTCAAGACATTATATCATCTTTCTCTTTGTCCCTTGCTTTACTCCATAGCAGTAACTCAACTGATGTGTGCTTCCTACAGACATTGTCTGTTTGTCTCTCTCAATAACCTAGAAGTAGCTATTGGTGTCTTTATTTCACTATTGATGGTAAAGAGGAAGCCCCTAACCCTAGGGCACATAACAAGTTAGTGTTGTCTGGGCTCAGCCCCAAAGAGCAGAGTACAGGTAAGCTTTGACTTACATACTTCCAACTTTTGTGACCCTGAAGACACTCCATATTGACATAGCTCATTCACCTTTGCGGAACTCAGATTTTCACATATTTGTCGACCAGTGAACATTTCAAGTATCACACCCAGAAGCGTACAACAGGTCAGTTTTGTCTATTCAATTATGAAGTATTTTTATTGAAAACACTGGAGTGTGAAAAATGGAAACTGGGGTTGGGGAACTTATATTTGCATAATATATCTATGCGAGAATTGTGTAAAACAATAACAAACAACAACAATTACGGTACATCGGTCTCCAAGATTAAGCCAGAATAGAGTTCTATGAATTCCTCTGTGTCAAAGCTCCAAAAACAGAGTCTGAGACAGTTGTGCTTCTTTGAAATACCTGTCAATGTGTTTTTCTGTCATCCTTTCCTTGCATGTATGGGGAAGCCTATCTTTGTCCTGCTGGGGCTTCAAATCTCTGATTAGGTCCATGCTGAATTTGGTGATGGGTACAGCCACCAGCCTTTTAATGTTTGAATCTCAAAGTATGACAAACGTGAGAGGCATTCAGAAGCTCCACATAATTTTTAAGCCCCACCTCTATTGAGAAGCTGTGAGTGACCCGTATCAAACTAAAAATGGTGGCAGAAAGAGAGTAAGGTGAGGTGGAGAGATGGAGGGTGTGGGGATTAAGAAGCTGAGTTGAGAAAATAATCAAAAAGGACACTCGTCGAGAAGAATGAAGCAGAGGTGCTGTGATACTCAGCTTGAGAGGAAAACATGAGAGACAGCCAGGAAATGAATGGAGAAAACTGCCACAGACACACTGCTGCGGGCTGCCTAGGGAAAAGTACTCAGCAAATCAAACTGTTCCCAGAGCCCAGGATCTGAGGGAGGCTGCTCAGCAGTCCAAGGCAGAGGTCACGATGGCTTTGCACTTCTGGCAAGAAAATCGTATTTCCCCCATAGGTCTCAGGGGACAAGAAAGCTTGAAGAGAACTTGTAGAACAATAACACGAACAAGTAAATGGGCTCTTCCTGGATGTGAAGGTGAACGATGTTCTGAGTAGGAAAAATAATGATCCCAAACCATGCTGAAGGCAGAATAGACTCAGCCAGTGACTGTCACTGCCATAAGCTCATATCTAATAAAGATGAGGCACATACAGCTGATCTCCACTGTCTGTAAATTCTGCCTACATTCCTTATGCTGCCGGGCCCATGAGCAGATTTTGAGCTCGTTTTAATTCCTAGGGATTGGTGGATGGTAGGACAAACTGTAGACAAAAGTGGGGTAGGAATTTCAGGATATTGTTATAGGGGAAAAATATCACCCTTTCTTACAATACAAAATGTCCCAAGGCCAATGGCTTGAAAATCTACCTAGAAGAACCTTGGACTTAGGGCTGTTTGAGAATGGTTTAGTCAATCACTGGTCTGCTTGGAGGGTAATACTTGGTGAGTAAATGAATATCATGATGAAGGAATTTGGGGCAGTTTGGGAACTGTGGGGTTGCACCCACAAGTGGGTACAGCTTCCATGCTGGGGATCTCAGGAGGCTAATTGTTTTGCCTTTTTGTGGACTTAGAACCTATAAACCAAGTGGAAAGCAATTATCTCAGAGATGTAGATAATAGATGCACAGGCACACACACATATCACACATGCACACACTCATGTGATTGCGTCTTACCCAAGGGAACATGGATCTTTTCCCCACAATGGTTGACTTGGCTCAAAACTGAGACATCCAGTATCTTTCCACAGTCCTCTAAGTAATTTAAAAAATACAGCATCATCAACAGTTCAGAACAGATTTAGGTTCTTTATTAATTCTCAAATCAAATTAATAAGCTTCACTCTGGCAGACTCTGTTCTGACAGCCTCCTTACTGCCCAATACCTTGTCTCGGGCAGAATCTGTCCCCATCTCTCTCTCTCTCTCAATAACCTAGAAGCCGCTGTTACTGGTGTCTCGATTTCACTATTGAAATTTCAGCTAACCCTCTTTGTCACATCTGGCTCTCTCACTTGGAGCTGGGGCTCAGTGCCCACTGCTTCCTACGAATGTTGTGTCACATCCTCCTTGACACCACTTTCTACCAGGCATATTTTAAAATGTGTGTGGGTCCCTCTCCATTCTCATAAAAATCCTAACTGCTGATATCATTTTGTTTCCATCTTCTGTTTAGCACTTAGGGACTCTGATTACACAAGAATGGATCCACTTTAACATCTGATGGAGGCTGAGAGGAAGAAAAGGCAATTAGCAGGAAATTATAAATTAATGAGATTAATAAAAGAGCTTGTATACTTAGATATCTAGAAAAGTAAATTGCCCATAATGAGGATAAAGGACTCATTAAGGATTTTCCTCATCCCAAACAAGTCCTAGCATCTCCTGCAGAGACAGAGTTTGCAGGTCCCTTCGCAGCTTTTAGTGATCGGTCCATGGTACACTTTCTAAAGGAGGGAAGCGTCATAATCACCACACATTACACATTCTGACAGCGAAACAACCAAGGAGGAGTCAAGCTTTCCCCCAAAGAGTGCTAAGTACATTACAGCACAGTTGTGTCTGTCTGATGATAGTGTCCTAGTAAATAATTGAACATTATTTAGGAAACACACTTGGATATGAAAGAAAAATTCAAGAATTTAAAGCAATGGCTCAGGAAATGTAGGTTCAGACACTAAAAGTGTAAGTTGGAGGAAGAAAAAAAAACTGAGATTATGACCAAATTTACAAAAGTCTTACAAAACATGAAGAGTTTGTTGTTCTCTGCCCCTCCTAAAACTTCTCCTGTCGTGTGTGTGAGAGCTGAAATCAAGAATGATCTGACCAGTTTATGCTCTTGCTCCACAGAAGAGCTATGGGAGAATCTTCACCTCACCCTCTGACCTTTTCTTTCACCTCCATAACCCTGGGACATTCACTTTTCCATTTGGGTCTCCTTTGACCCCAATCTTCTAAGCTCAGATAGCATTCTTGGGTCGTATTTGAGTCGGTATTTGAGCGACAAAGGGGAGAATGAGATGCATTGAAGACAGGAAGATAGGTATATGCCTGGCTTAAAGCTATGAGAGAAGCAGCATCTTCAGGGACCTTTGGCCTCCTTGATGAAGGTCCTGAATTCAAGTTCTCCTTAGGGTTCTTCTGGTTGTAGAGTGATCTGGGAAGGACCTCAGCAGGGAACAGGTGTCCTCCCCTGTTGGTGGCCCCCATTCACACACCTTTCCCTATCACTTTGTTGATTCTTTTAATGTTTATTTCCCTCCTCTTCCCTCTCTTGACCAACTTCCTCTGAGTCCCAATTACCTGATAAATATGCAACTTGTCTGAACTTTTAAGTCAAATATCCACTGTTGTTTTTAACTTTTCTTTCAAACTCCTGAGAGAGAAAAATCTTAGTTGATCCAGCTTATAGTTCTTTAACAATCTATTGAATGTTATGAAAGTTTCACATGAAAGAGTTGTTATTTTCCTTAATTTCTAGTGCCTGTTTGAATATTTGACATTATGTTTTCAGGCCCAGGGATTCCACGATTCCAGTGTTTTGCCACTCTGGCTACATAGTACAATTCCTTCTAGAATGTTTCCAAACACTTGGGCAGGATGCCCAGAAGTTCTGATATAGTTAATTGGTCTCAGGCGAGGCTCCCGAGACACATCAAGAACCAAGTCTCCATGCATTGTCAGAGAAGCGATGATTGGCTTCCCTGGTCCCAGTAATTACTGAAGTTCTTCTAGCTTTGGGCATTGCATCAGCCATGTAACCAGATGGTCTCTGACATGCTCAGCTGATTTTCCTATACCTTAAGCACACACTGCCCAAAACAATGTTCTCACTAGATCTCCTGGATTCTATTAACCAATGGTGCCACTGGCTGTGTGTCTTGTGAAGTAATGATGAGGCAACAGTGGACGTCAAGAGTGGTTGCCTTCTCCCCACTCACCCCCACTTGGATATCTCCCTGTGTGGTTTGAAGCCAGCTCCTTCAATGCTCTGTGAGAGAGATGTTTTACCTCTGTCCTAGGCCCTAATGTAATCAGAAGACTACAGGAACAGGTAGTCACCTCTGCATCTGGATCATCTGCCTGTTTAAAAAATTACTAGGAAACAGGTTTTTTGGGTGCAAGAACAAAAGAAAGAAATAACTCTTTCTTCAATAGACTCGGATGACCCATCCTTCCAGAGCTATTCCAGGAGAAGGAGTCACAAGTTATTTTCTGTCCCTAAGATTAAGGTCTCCTGAATCATCCAAAAACAACACTATGGGATTAGCCCAAAGTCCTAAGTGACTTAGCAGAAGGTTTGTCCTCATAGGCCTATAGCCAGATGTTTACCCTGGGCTAAATCTTTCAGAAATAGCACGTGGAAATGAGGCAAAGAGCAGATAGACATCTCTGAAGTTGCTCTTCAGCACCTACATATTGGAAATAGACCCAAGTGCAGAAAGACACTGACTCACATCACAAACACCAATACACAGACATGTGTGCAGGCATATCTGGCTGAGGACATCAGCACCTGGTTCTTATGAGAGTTGGCACATATATGCACCCACACATCATCCTCTGACCCTTGTCTATCAATACTTAGACATATTCATGTCAGAGGGAAAATAAATTCCCATTGCCCAATGATATCTTTTCTTCCATGATGAGCACCTAAAGCTATCCATTCCTTCTCTTTTCCCACTTTTGTTCAAACCACACTGTTCCTCTCATACCTTTTCTCTGCCCCTACTATCCTTGTTCATACCCTTAACCATCTCTCACCCAGAGCCTCTATATTCTTTCCACCTCTCCAAATGCCATCCCTCTTCCAACATTCAACAGATCAACTTCTCATTGCATAATCACCTATTCAAAAGATTTTTACCTATGGAAGAAGTTAGTCCTCTAAGAACTTTTTGTCTTATTAGAGTCAAACATGAGTATCAGAAAACTATTGTTGGGGCCACCCTGAACAGGAGCTGAGCACACCCCCCGAGCCTTGATTAAAGGGGGTGTGGAACTGGCATTGCATGCAGAGCAAGGCAGGTGGGTCTCACCTTCGCTTAGCAAGGAAGTGTAGCTCTGGGAGTGGGCATCACCCAACGGGACTGGGCTACACCCCCCTGTTTGCTGTAACTCAATCTTTTGTCTTATTTGGGTGGAATTTTTTATTGAATGTCTTTCCTCTAAATAAAAACAAGGGCTTGGGTGAGCTCGCTCTCTTGCCTCTTGCCTCCCTTGATTTCCCTGACCTCCAATGTGGGAGCTGAGATCTCAGAGCCTCCTTGATCCCTGGAAAAGGTTATTTCTGTGTTTGTGTGGTCTTTCTGTTGCCAACCCAGTTCACGTGGAGTGACCCTGACTCCATCGCCCTCGCAGGAAGTGGGCGATAAGCTTTAATGTCAAAAATAAATCTGAGGAGTCCAGGCCTAGGACTGTCCCACCGACCCCTGTGGGAGCCTAGGCCATGGTTAGGCTCAGAATCAGTCCCACCCCAAGAACCTAGCCCACCTCCATCTTGGGACACTGAAGCCATCACCATAGCCCTCCCCATGTAGTAGCCTCAGCCTTGAGACAACAGATAGGGCCTGGAGGCAGCTGAATCTCCAAACAGGCAACTCACCCTTTTAGCCCCATCTCTCTGAAAGTGGTTGCAGCCATATTGGGACATCCCCACTGCTATCTTGAGTTACCTCTGCTATTGCCACCACTACCTTTAGTTGCATTAGCTTTTATCGTGGGACACCAACCAGGGTCTAGAAGCCGAACACCAAGGTGAAGTACAAGTAATCTGCAGGAACTCTACAAGATTATAGGGCAGAAACTCTAATACCTCATATCTGCACTGCAAAAAAAGGGAGATATACAGAAAACATTAAAAAACAAGGGAGGAAAGTGCCCCAAACAAAGATACTACAATAATAGAATCCACAGACAGCACGGTTGAAGAAATGTCAGAGAAGGAGTTCAGAATGTACATAATTAAAAATTACCTATAACTTAAAGAATGACCTAAGTGAGCAAATACAGTCAAAAATTGATCATTTCAACAAAGAGGTAAGAGAGCAAATACAGGTAACCATTGATCACACCAACAAAGAGATAAGGGAGCAAGTACAGGTAGCAAAAGATTATTTAAGAAAGAGATAGAGATTCTGGGGAAAAAAACAGAACCACTGAAATGAAGGAAACAATAAACAAAATTTTTTAAAAATCTCAATAGAAAGCATCGACAACAGACTAGATCACTTGGAAGACAGAACATCAGATAATGAAGACTAAATAAACAATCTTGAAAATAAAGTTGACCACACAGTGAGGATGGTAAGAAGCCATGAACATAACACCCAAGAATTATGGAATAGCATCAAAAGACCAAATCTAAGACTTATTGGGATAGAGGAAGGCACAGAGATTCAAACCAAAGAAACGCATAATCTCTTCAAAGAGATACTACCAGAAAATTTCCCAAACATGAAAAATGAATTAGAAAATCAAATACAAGAGGTTTACAGGACACCAAATGTACAAAATTACAACAGATCTAACCAAGGCACATTATAATGTAAATGCCTAGCATGCAGAATAAGGATAGAATCTTAAAGGCCGTTAGAGAGGGGAATTACATCACATATAGGGGGAGACCAACTCGTATCTCAGCAGATTTTTCAACACAGACCCTCAAAGCCAGGAGATTCTGGAACAATATATATACGAATCTCTGAAAGAAAATGGATGCCATACAAGAATCTTATATACATTAAAATTAAGCTTCAGATTTTTGATGATGACATAAAAACCTTTCATGATAAACAAAAGTTAAAAGAATTTACAGCGAGAAAGGTTGCACTGCAGAGCATCCTCAGTAAAAAATTCCAGGAGGAGGAAATGAAAAACAACAATGAAAATCAGCAAAGGGACTAACTACACTAAAGGAAAGGCCAATCAAAGAAGAAACCAATTCAAGTTAAAAACCAAAAATAAACCAAAATGTCTGGGAATACAAATCATATTTCAATAATAACCCTGAATGTGAATGGCTTAAATCTAAAAGACATATATTGACAGATTAGGTTTTTAGAAAAAACCCAACAATATGCTGCCTTCAGGACACTCATCTCACAGGAAAAGACAGCCACAGACTCAAGGTGAAAGGGTGGGGAAATACGTACCACTCAAATGGACCAGGTAAACAAGCAGGGAGGTTTCCATTCTCATATCAGATAAAGTGGACTTCAAACCACAGCCAGTAAAACTGGATAAAGAAGGACATTTCATACTGTTTAAGCGATTCACACATCAACAAGACATAACAATCATAAATATCTATGCCCCAAACAATGGGGCATCTATGTATATCAAAAACAAACAAACAAAAAAACCTTCTCAAATCAAAGAACCAATAGACCACAACACAATAATAATGGGTGACTTTATTACACCCCTCTCACCACTGGATAGATATTCCAAACAAAAACTAAACGGAGAAACTATAGAACTCAATAATACAATTAATAAGTTAGACCTAATAGACATATATAGAAGATTCCATCTAGCAACGAGCGATTACACTTTCTTCTCAACAGCACATGGATCCTTCTCCAAAACAGACCATATGTTATGCCACAAAGCAAGTCTTAGCAAATACAATAAAATAGAGCAGCTACCCTGCATTCTATCTGATCATAATGGAAGGAAATTAGAAATCAGTGATAAAATAAAAAATAGAAGCTACTCCCAAATCTGGAAACTAAACAATTTGCTATTGAAAGATGCATGGATAAGATAAGACATCAGGGAGGAGATTTAAAAATAATAATAATTCTTGGCGGTAAATGATAACTCCAATACCACTTCTGAAAAATCTCTGGGACATTATGAAGGCAATCCTAAGAGGAAAGTTCATTGCATAGAGTTCATTCATTAAAAAAAGAAAAAAGTCAACAAATAAACAACCTGATGTTGTAGCTCAAAGCCCTGGAAAAGAAGAAGAAACCAACAACAAAAGTAGTAGAAGATATGAAATAATTAAAATCAGGGCAGAAATCAATGAAATTGAAAAAAATTCAAAAAAAATGACAAAGAGCTGGTTCTTTGAAAAAATAAATAAAATTGACAAACCCTTAGCCACCCTAATGAAAAGAAGGAGAAAGGAAACTCAAATTACTAAAATTTGGGATGAAAAAGGAAATATTATGACAGACACTATTGAAATACCGAAGACAATTAGAAATTATTTTGATAATTTATACTCCAGTAAAATAGAAACTCTCAAAGACACCGACAAATTTCTAGAGGCATATGATCAACCCAAACTAAGGCAAGAGGACATACACAATTTAAACAGATCAATTTCAAGCAAGAAAAGAGAGGACACCATCAAAAACCTAACAGCCAAAATAATCCTGGGACAAGGTGGATTCACAACTGAGTTCTACAAGCCCTAAAAGAAGAATTAATGCTGATACTCTTCAAATTATTCCATGAAACAGAAAAGGAGGGAACCTTTCCAAACTCATTCTATGAAACTATCAAAACCAAGCAGAGACACATCAAGGAAAGAAAATTTTAGACCAATATCCCTAATGAACATTGATGCAAAATTTCTCAATAAAATTCTGGCAAATCACATACTAAAACATATTTAAAATATAGTGCACCATGTTATCAAGTTGAGTTTATTCCAAGGATACAAGCTTGGTTCAACACATGTAAATCAATAGATATAATTCATCACATCAATAGACTTAAATATAAAAATCATATGATTATATCAATTGATGAAGAGAAAGCTTTTGACAAAATACAATACCTTTCATGTTCAAAACACTAGAAAATCTAGGAATAGTAGGAACATACCTCAACATTGTAAAAGCTGTCTATGATAAACCCAAAGCCAATATCAGCCGAAATGGAGAAAAATTGGAAGCATTTTCTCTAAAAACAGCAGCAAGACAGGTATGTGCTTTTTCACCACATCTGTTCAACATAGTCCTTGAAACTCTAGCCAGATCAATTAGATGAAAAAATTAAAGGGATATGAATAGAAAAAGAAGAACTCAACTATCATTATTTGCTGACAACATGATTTTATATTTATAGGATTCAAAAAATTTCACCAGAAAACTTGTAGAATTAATAAATGAATTCAACAAAGTAGCAGGTTATAAAATCATTACCCATAAACCAAATGCATTTCTATACATCAGTGATGAATCCTCTGAAAGAGAAATTAGAAAAACTATCCCATTCACAATAGCCTCAAAAAATAAATAAATAAAATGCTTAGGAATCAACAAAAGAGGTGAAAGGCCTCTACAATGAAATTATAGGACATTTAAAAAAGAAATTGAAGAAGACCTTAGAAAATGGAAATATCTCCCAAAGTCTTGGATAGACAGAATCAACATTGTCAAAATAGCCATACTACCCAAAGTGCCATAAAGATTCAGTGCAATTCCAATTAAAATTCCAATGGCATTCCTTATAGAAATAGAAAAAAACAACATGAAATTCATTTGGAAAAATAGGAGACCCAGAATAGCCAAAGCAATCCTTAGCAAAAAAAAGTGAAGCAGGAGGCATCACAATATCAGACCTTAACGTATACCACAAAACTATAGTAACAAAACAGCGTGGTATTGGCACCAAAATAGACATGTAGAACATAGTACAAAATAGAAGACACAGAAACAAACCCACATAAATACAGTTATCTCATACTAGACAAAGGTGCCAAAAACATACATTGGAGAAATGATAGCCTCTTCAACAAATGGTGCTGGGAAAACTGGAAATCCATATGCAGCAAAATGAAAATAAACCATTATATCTCACCATGCACAAAACTGAATTCAAAGTGGATCAGGGACTTAGAAATCAGACCAGAAACCCTGCACCTAATAGAGGACAAAGTAGGTCCCAATCTTCATTACATGATTAGGCCCGGACTTCCTTAACACGACTCCTAAAGCTCAAGAAATAAAATCAAGAATCAATAAATGGGATGGATCCAAACTAAAAAGCTTCTTCTCAGCAAAAGAAACAATCAACAAGGTGAAGAGAAAGACTGCAATTTGGGAGCAAACTTTTGCCACACACACATCAAATAGAGCACTAATCTCCAGGATATATAAAGAACCCAAAATCTTTAACACCAAAAACTCAAACAACCCAATCAATAAATGGGCTAAGGAGCTGAACAGATACTTCTCAGAAGAAGATTTACAATTGATCAACAAATACATGAAAAAATGTTCAACATCTCTAGCAATTAGAGAAATGCAGATCAAAACTACTCTAAGATTTCATCTCATGCCAGTCAGAATGGCAGTTATCAAGAATACAAATAACAATAAGTGTGGTCGAGGATGTGGGGGAAGGCACTCCCATACGTTGCTGGTGGGACTGCAAATTGGTGCAGCCAATACGGAAAGCAGAAGGAAGTAACTTGTCAAGGCCATTTGGTGTCACAGTAGAAGGCCAGATTGAGGAATTTTTATTCACCTTGATAAGAAAGAGAAACATCTAAAGAATTTTGAGTGAGAAGTGGTCCAATAGAAGCATCAGCTTCAAAAGGCTAATTTATGTTGTTTAAAGTTATTTGAATTGAAGGAAAGAGAAGACAGGGGCAACAGATAGGAAACTATTAAAGTCACAGTGGACTACCGAGGGTGAAATAATGTGGCTGAAACCAAAATAAAACCAGGGTAGGGATGGAGTGGAGGAAGACTCTGGATGACTTGATGGCTGATGGATCCTTCCATCATCCTGCTCCATGCTAGCAAGAAGATGCTAGTCTCCATACCGGGTAGACTGAAGAAATGGTGAAAGCAACAAGGGGAAGAGATTATTTGAGTAAAATAGATTTTTAATACACTCAATGAAAGTTTAACTGAATGTCCAAGGAAGTGGGCAACAGGCCATTGCAATGAGGGGCTGGAGGTCAGGAATGAGGTCAAGGCTGGACACTGTTATTTCAGACTCAAGGTGAATTTGTAGCAGGGAAAAATATCAAGAGAGAGTCCACAAATAACTATTTTTAAAACTCTGTTTATTGGGTTGGGATAAGAGTGGGGACTTATACTAAAGAGGTTCCTCAGGCCCTGGCTTTTCCTGTGTGATTTAATCATTATTTTTATTTAATGTTTTTGTTCTCTTCATTTATTTCACCGGGAGAGAGGGGGAGGAGTAAACAAGTGGGCTGGTTTTGCCACCTTGAGCTGAAAGCCCCATAATAAAAAATTCCCATGGAGGGCTGGGGCCGGGGCTCAATGGTAGTGCACTTGCCTGGCATGTGTGAGGCTCTGGGTTCGATTCTCAGCACTGCATATAAATAAATAAAACAAAGTTCTATCAACAACTAAAATAAATAAATAAATAAATGATTCCAATGGAGATGGAAAGAACCATAGCCCATGGAGTGGGTTGTTTCATTACCTCCCTAGAACTGTCCTATCTCAGCCCAGTACAGGTTCCTGGAAACTAACCTGAGTGCCGAAAGACTGTGTGAGATAGAAGCTGAGATAAAGGGGAATTAGAGTGATCAGCCACCATGATGTGTCCAGAGCTGGGGACTTCCCAGGACACAAGACTTTCAGTGCTACACCTGAGAAAGTCTAGGAAAATCAAGGTGCAATGGTTTCCAAAAAAAAAGGTAAAACGGTGACAGTGGGAAGGAATACCATAGCTCTGGTTGATTATTTCCCCAGGTTCTCTCAAAATGTTCCCAGGCCTGGGAAGCAGAGAAGTATAAGGAAAGCATGGATGAGCTCCTTGTGTATACAACACAGATGAAGCTCCTGGTTTACATGGAGGTTTCTATCAACAACCACTTACCCATAGAACCAGAGCCCTGGAGACCTGAGCAGGAAAAGTATCTGGGGTGCAGTCCCTGCAGGCACTCCAAGAAGGAAGACAGGGTTGGAGTGAAGGCAGGAAACAGATCAGGGCAGTCAGTGGCAAATGGAAATTGAGCAGCAATTGTTTCACATGATTGACTTTGAAATGGCAAGCAGGTGGATACAGGTGGATTAAATTGACTTCTGACAGAAGGACATTATTTCATCTATAAACCCAGGAAGAACAGCCTGTCTCTTATCCTGGAGGCCTAGTCATGACATGTGCCATTGTGCAGCTACTGTTGACTTTGTGTATAGAAGCAGAATCTGCTTGAAAGGAGAAGAGGGATCATTGAGAACCCCTGCCAACTGGCCTGAAGGGACTCTTGCTCTTTCTCTTCCTCTTGATCCCTCCAAAAATCCTGCTGGGCTGTGGACATTGGTTTATCCTTCTGGTCTTCGCTAGCTGCCAGGTTGGAGGCATTTATCTTGGCCTCTGTGTGCAGAGGATCACTGCAAGGATTAAGCTGGGATTTTAAGTCCTAACTGTTAGGCAGCATGCTATACTGAGAAGAGAAGGGCTTTTGCAATGAGCAACATGGAGACATTAATTTTGTCTGGCCAACCTATCTGTATCATCTTGGGTAAATAATTATATTTAGTTCTCTTATAACTATCATTGATTTAATAATTGTATTTCATAGGGATTTTATGGGAGAAGTACTGTGTTCACAAGAAAGAAAACTCTTCTTCCTTCTCCCACAAAGTCTCCATGTGTGTGACTATGTACATGTGATGTGGGGTGTGTGTGTGGTGTGTGTGTGTTGTTTTCATATGGCCCTCTGCCCTGTGGTCTTACCTAAGATCAGAAACCCTCTCTTTCTTCCTCATTGTTCACAGCTATTTTGTGAACCAGGTATTATTGTAACTCTAACTCTAAAGCCTACCAGGTTGCATATCTTCATCTCCCATATAGACTTCCCCAGGCTCCAAATAATATTTGTGGCTTCCATTCTACTCTAAAGAGGATGTTGAAGGACCTTTCTTTCTATTCCCAGGAACATGGAGCTAGTGTTATCTCTGAGTTATCCTGCTCCAAAGACCTCTCTCTGAGAGGTTTGGATATTTGAGTCCAAAAATGATCTCCTCCAACATTCCCGATACTCAGATCTCTTGATGAAAATGAGCCAAAGTCTCTCCTTCCTACAATCCTCCCAGCTCTCTCACTCAATCCTCTTTTGTTCCATACATAATTAATTCATTAGGAACACAAAGGCCTCTGGGGAGGACCTCTACCAGAGAGGGCCAACACACTTCTGGAACTGGTACATCAAAGAAATCCTTTAGAAATAGAAGCTAAAGGCATCAATCTATTAAAGGAAAGGAAATCCCTGACTTCCTGCCACCCCAGAAAAGAGAACCCAAAACCAAAGAACCTCATTTTTCCATCTGGTGCTCTGGCCTCTTTGTTTGGGGGCAAGGAGGAAATGGATGAGACAAGACTAGTGTGAGGTGTTTCACTGGTTTCAGAAACTATGTTCCGAGGTTGCTAATCCAAGATATCTAAAAAGAAGCAGATACCAGAAGGAACTTCTGGGGTAGAAAGGTGCACAGGAAGTCAATAAGGCCTTGCTGGAGAGCAGTTTCTTGAGCAAGGTTAATGGAGGGTTCCATTTTGCTGGCTTGGCTGGCTGAGAAGGTCGGAAACAGAAGGTTCTCCCGGTTGTTCTGTGCTGCGCTGGACAGTCTCTTTCAGGCCTCAGTGTCTTCTTGTGCTCTCTTCTTTTGTTAGAAACAAATTCTGGAGGATATTGCTCATTGGGAGTTTGTAACTGTCTTAAAATTGTCAGGTCCCCAAATGTCAAACTATGAAATGGCAATCCATTTCCTGAAATGTTCTGTCACTTTACATCCTCATATATTTGCTTCTCCTCTCCCTTCCTCCCCGTCTCTCTCTTCCCTGCCTTTAAGGTCCCTAAACAGACATTTCATTCAAGATCCAGTTAAGACATCTGCAGTGTGCCAGACACCTCCCACCCAACTGCAGCTGTCCTGGACTGCCATGGGCTGAGGAGGCTTCTGCACCCAAGACTGAATCTGAAGGAATAAGGGTCCCGATGGGATCTGAGATACAGTGTGTACTAAACAAAAACCACCAGGAGATGCCAAAAGCTGCCATGTTACAATGAATTTTAAAGACAGATCTATACTTTTCTCCATAACAGAAAATTACTTCCAAGCTTTCAAGGTATTTTAACTCTGAGAGAAGTTTACTCACTCATGTATTCTTTTGAAGAATAGTTACTGATTTTCTACTGTTTGAAAGTTAGTGTTTTGTGCCTTCTGGATAAAGCAAGAAATGAGGTTGAGTCAATGACCTGTCTGTAAGACTTCCATCCTATTGAGGGACAAAGTACAAATAAATACACAGTAAAACGCTGGGTATTGGTAAGTCCAATGGAGAACAATAAACCAGGGAAAATGGACAAAGAGCATCTAGAAGACTTAAACAGGTGGCCATGAAGGTGGTTGTTGGAAAGGACATATTTGGGCAGGGTGATCCAGAACTTTCCACACCTGTGATAGTGGTTGTTCGGCAGAGGAACAAGTAAGAGCTATAAGCAAGTACAGAGGTCCTGAAGAGGGAATTCACTTTACTGTGTGTAGAAAGAGCAAGAAGGCCAAGGTAAATGCGGTAGAGTTAGAAGAATAACAGTTAGGAGTTAAAATTAGAAGCATGTGGCCAGATCTTATAGCATTTCCTAGGCCACGGTAGGGTAGAAATATTCCAATTTACTGTACATATAGTGATACGTCATCAGGAAGGGTTGAAGGGTTTTGTTTTTGGAAGAAGGGTTTGAAATCTGATCTATTAAAAAAAGGGGATCTATCTTTAGATGACATGATTTCATACATACAAAAACCTAAATACTCCATCAAAAGTTTTTATAATTGACAAATGAATTTTGAGTGTTGCAAGATACAAAGTCAATACAGCAAAAATCAATATCTTTTTATATACTAATAATAAACTTGCTGTAAAAGAAATCAAGGACGCAATCCCATTCATGATAGCTACAAAACTAAATAATATACTTAGGAAATAATTTAACCATGGAAGTAAAGCATCCACAATGAAAATTATAAAGCATTGATTTAGAAAAGTTTAAAGAACATAAAAAATTGAAATATACCTGTATTCATAGATTGGAAGAATTAATATTGTTTAAATGCTCATACTACCCAGTGTGACACAGATTCAATGCAGTTCCCCTCAAAATACTGATAGTGTTCTTCACAGAAATAGAAAAACATGCCTGACAATTAAGTGGAACCCAAAGGATCCACAATAGCCAATGCAGTCCTGAGTAGGAGGGAAAAAAAAGCCGGAGACATCATAACACTTGGCTTCAAAACATACAACAAAGCTATAGTAACCAAACAGCATGGCATAAGCATAAAAACCAAATCACAGGCCAATGAGACATAATGGAAAACCCAGAAATTAACCCACATTCTTGCAGTCAGCTGATATTTGATAATGGCATGAAGAACATACACCGGGAAAAGAACAGTCTCTTCTTAAACAGTGCTAATAAAAATAAATATAAATATGTAGAAGAATGAAACTTAGTCCCTACCTCTCACCATATACTAAATCAACTCAAAATGGACCAAAGACTTAATTTAAGACAAGAAACAATTAAACTAATATGTGGAAACACTTAAAGACTGTGGTATAGGTGTTTTAGTCAGCTTTTTTGCTGCTGTGACTAGGAGACCTGACCAGAACAATTGTTGAGATTTCAGTCTACAAACAGCTGGTTCCACTCCCCAGGACTCCAGGTGCACAGAACAACATGGCATAAGAGTATGATGTAGGGAAATAGCTCATGTGAGGGTCAGGAAGAGAGAGAGAGAGAGAGAGAGAGAGAGAGAGAGAGAGAGAGAGACTAAGCTCAGCTCACCAAATATATATGATGATCAGAAAGCAGAGAGAGACTCCACTTGCCAGATACAAAATCTATACCCCAAAGGTACATCCCCAATGACCCACTGCCAAGGTCTCGGCTTGGCACCAGAATCACGAGCCACCACACACCTTTGTAGGTTCAAACAGCAATTCTTTATTCCCGCTCTCACACCGCCTCCACACAGGTCCAGGGGCAATCACGTTCTGCCGTCTGCCCACACAATTCACCTACTCCACGAGGCTATCTCCAAATCCCATTTTTATCTCAGGAGAACTCAATGGGAACAAGCAGCAGGAACACCCTAATCCCAGCAATAATCTTCAACCTACTTGACAATGGCCCTCAGCATCTCCCCCCTTCTGATTAATTAAACAACAAGCAATGTGGCTTAGGACCGTGCCTGGTAGGTTGTCCAATTCAACATATGGTTCTTACCCGTCATGGGAGAACTGACCTTTAGGCGTCAGTTTCCTGTCTTAGGTTGAATCCACTGCAACCAGATCAACCCGTCACTGACCACCGGTCCAGCATTCAGCCATGCTTGTGGATAAGCCTAAGCACCAGTGGGGGGGTGAGGTTCTTGCCTCACCTCTGTTGGCCCCCAAATTTAACCTTGGTGCCAGTGGGGGGGTGAGGTTCTTGCCTCAACTCTGTTGGCCCCCAAATTTTAGACCATCACTAGTAGAAGGGAGGAAGATACAGAAATGCCACAACACCAAGCCAATTGACGACTCCTTTGGAAAAATTGTGTCACTGGTGACAACATCAGCAAAGATGCCAGCATTACCACAATTAACATGGGGTGTGCTGGCAAGAAAATTGCATCACTGTTGACACCATCAGCAAAAATATGCCAGCAGTACCACGATTTGCTGCACCAGACGATAGTTCACAATGCATGCAACTGATAGGCAAGTTCTGCAGGCAGTTCAAAGTGGAAGAGTCTATCAATATGTCCATTTCCTCCCAAAGTAAATCAAATCCTTGATTGAGCAGTACTTGTTGAGTTATATTCATTGATGCATCAGTTTATACAGTTTACTGTAGTAGCTGTCATAGAAGCTGTAGTTTGGTTGTCTTAGTCTTCACCGGCACTGGGATGGAGATGGGAATTCTGGCAATGATGTTAAAGAGACATTATCCTGAACAGAATTATTAAATATAATGAAAAGGAAAAGTGAAAGTAAACAAACAGATCTGTTAACCACCTTTAAAAACAATCCTTAACAGCTGTTTACCTAATTTAGATTAAACCACTTAAATCACGTGAATAAAAAAAAATTCAGATCCATTTTTTCATGAGCGCTCCTCATATAAAAATATGGACATACACACATACTGACATGCAACACAAAACAGTGCACACATAACATACAACACATAAGACAATAATAACGGCCTTGTAGCTTTACCTAGGTAAAATCTCCATTGTAATGTTTAAAAACTCCACAGTCAAAAAACAAAACTGATCAGAAAAACATTAACCTAGGTTTGTATGAGCTCAAAAGATAAAATAGAACTTTATGATGTGGGAAAAATGCAATAATAAAATAGATATTGAAAAAAGGCACCATGGTTAATCACTGTCGCAGATGTAAGAATAGCCAAGCTGGAGCTCTGGATATCAGCTGTTATGGATTTGAGTCAAATTATATTCTTTTTCTGTAGAAATTGCTTTGGTTAACCTCTCTGGAATCCAAATCGGCTGCTGTTCTCCCTGTGGAAACACACAAACGGAACCCCGACTCCAGACAATAACTGGGTCGGGACCTTTCCATTGTCCTGTTAGAATATCTTTCCAAAGTACCTTAGGCTTATGTATATTTTTCAGATACATATGTCATTCTGCAGCACTAAGTCCTGATGAATCCAAATTTAGAAAGTTTAGAGTAAACTAAGGGTTATTTTAAGTTTATCTTTGGGGGATATATACCCCTTTAAGATCCTTTTAAATTTAAGTCTTTTAAAAGCATTTTGCCTTAGTTTTTAGAATTACTTTAGTCCTTTTAATTTTTAGATGTGGTTATAAACCATAGTTGTCTTAGCCTTTTGCATTTTCTATCTGAAATATCTTTACTTGACATTTTCAACCATTTTTTATCTTATTTCTATCTTCTTTTTTTCTAAGGTTTTTATATTTACCCTTAGTTGCTTTTTTCTCTCCTAGTTTTCTTTTGTTTCCTATTTTGTGGGTTTAAAATTCTTGTCTTTCTACATCTTTTTTATCTTCCTATATCTTTTTTATCTTACTACATCTTCTCTCTTTTTTTTTACCTTTCTGTACTTCTGTTTTTGAAGTTTTCCACTTCAAAATTTTAATCTTCTTTATCTAAATCTTTTATAATCTTCCCATTTTCATGGGTTTTTTTTTCTCCATCATGAAGTCATCTTAACCACCTTCAATTTAACCTTTTAAAGCCTTTTCCAACTTATTTAGACATTTTACAACTTTTTACTTTACCAAACAAAGATTATCTCATCTCCCTCTTTTTGGTTTAATAAGTACATTTTAATAGTTTGATGAGTAAAGCAATATTTTTTCCACCATGAAGGTATCTCGACCACCTTCAATTTAACCTTTTAAAGCCTTTCGATTATCATCTATACTGTACTTTTAAATGTACTTTTTCACCACCTACAGCTTCACTCTTTTAAATGAGGCTTAGATTCTGTTTAAATCGCTTTAATGTTAGTTTACATGGCTGCCCTTCAACCAAAGGCTCTTTTTTACTTCATTAAGAAGCTTTGTCTCAATCTACCATGTACAAATACCTTTTTTTTTCTTTCTTCCTTTCTCAAGCTTTTAAAGTAAGTCTAGTTTCCTCAAAATCTTTTTAAATGGCATTTTACAACTTTTTACTTTACCACACAGAGATTATCTCATCTAGAAACATTTATTTAACCTTTAACCTTTTATATTAAAATATATTTCCACATCTTGAACCTTTTTATATCCCTTTTTTAACCGTTAACGCTTTTTATAAATTCACATTCTGAAACAACCCTTATAAAATTACTCCAAAATAATAAGATGAAATACTTTCATGTTTTTTAAGGTACTATTATACTGTAATTGAAACCCAACTGAAACTTCTTATACTCTTTGTATATAAATTACACATGATAGAATCTTAACACTTAGTAACCTTGTTTCAGCAAAGACACAGACCAAAGCAATATTAAACATTTTTCCATTTACCAATTTATGAAAACACACATAATGTTTAAATATATTACCTTATGGAACTTAATAAGTAAAGAGTACTTGATTTTATATTTAGTGGTTGATATCTTAACACTGTAGCTTTTCAAATTAATCAGATGTCTCTAAAAACCAAGATCTTAGACAAGTATAGTAAACAGAACTAGCCATCTCTTTCTTGTTGAAGAAAAATCCTTCTACAGGATACCATGATGGTCCCATTGATATACTTAATAACCCGTCTTTAAAAAGCCATGGGCTACATTTTTGTATTGTATCAACATATGCCCTAGTTTTTCTTGGTCTTACTGGGGTACCTCCTTCCTCTAACAATTTCTCTTCCTTGGAGGCGAACAACTTCAAACCTTGAGTCAACCATTTTCCCCAGTTTGCCTGAGAAAGTTCTAGGAACAGGCAACTTGAAATGAAAACAAAATAAATCAAAACAAGAACATGTTGTTTTTTGAAATGGTCACCCATTTTTTTGCTCTCCTTCAGGAGCGAGCAAATTCTCTTACCCTCAAGCTTCAGACATCCCGTGTATGGGCCACCAAAATGCCAAGGTCTCGGCTTGGCACCAGAATCACGAGCCACCACACACCTTTGTAGGTTCAAACAGCAATTCTTTATTCCCGCTCTCACACCACCTCCACACAGGTCCAGGGGCAATCTCGTTCTGCCGTCTGCCCGCACAATTCACCTACTCCACTAGGCTCTCTCCAAATTCCATTTTTATCTCACGAGAACTCAATGGGAACAAGCAGCAGGAACACCCTAATCCCAGCAATAATCTTCAACCTTCTTGACAATGGCCCTCAGCAACCCACTTCCTCCAGACACACCCTGAATCCCTTCAGTCCTCACCCAATTAATCCCATCAGGGGATTAATTCACTGATTTGGTTAAGGTTTCCATAACCCAATGATTTCTTCTCTAAACCTCCTTGCATTGTTTCACACATGAGCTTCTGGGTGATATCTCACATCCAAACCCTAGCAGTAGGCAAAGATTTTTAAATAGGATCCCAAAGCATGAGAACAAAAGTAAAAATAGCCAAACATGATTTACCAAACTAAGAAACTTCTATAGAGCCAAAAAGCAATCAACAGACTTAGAGACACCTAGAATGGGGAATATATTCTCAGTATTCATCCAGAATACTGAATTTGTAAGAATTCAGAATTTGTAAGAAACTCAAAAAACACCAAAAATACAAGCAATCTATTAAAGCGTGAGCTGGAGATCTTAACAGACATTCTCAAAAGACATACAAACGACCAACAGTTGTATAAAAATAACAACAACAACTACAAAAAAAAAAAACCACTAAATTCACTAAGTGGGAAATGCAAATCAAAACTACAATGAGATCATCTCATCCCAGTTTGAATGACTATTATCAAAGACAATAATAATAATAAAACAAAAAAGCTGAGGGCTGGGGTTGTGGCTCAGCAGCAGAGTCATTACCTCCTGTGTGTGACGCACTATGTTCAATCTTCATTACCACATAAAATGAATAAATAAAATAAAAGTATTGCATCAATCTATAACTAAAAAAAAATTTAAAAAAAAAATCTGGCAAAGATGTAAGGAAAGGGAAACTCTTATACACTGTTGGGAATGTGAATTAGTACACCCATTATCGAAAGCAGTATGCAGACTCACTCCTTAAAATACTAAGAATAGAACTACCACAAGACTTAGCAAACCAATGGCTGCAGATCCAAAGGAAGTGAAATAATTATATCAAAGAGATACCTGCACTCCCTTATTTATTGTAGCACTATACACAATATCCAAGATGTCCATCAAGGAACTAAAAGTAAATCAGGAAGTGGGCTGGCTTGTGACTCAGTGGTAGAGCTCTTGCTAGTACATGGAAGGCCCTGGGTTTGATTCTCAGAACCACATAAAAACAAATAATAAAATGAAGATAAAACCAATCTAAATATAAAATAAAGTGAATCAGAAAACTCTAATATAAATATATGCACAGTGAAATATTATATAATGTGAGTTAGATCTCCAGTCACACACACACACACACACACACACACACACACACACACACGTACACACACGATCTAAACTTGAATATAAGCACCATGAGGGTGAATATTTTTATTCTATAGTTCAGTGTCTGGAAAAGTACTTAGGATGTAGAAGTCTCAATAAGTAGAGAATGAATGGAAGATAAGTAAATCATTCCTAGAAGTGGAACAACTGGGTCAAATATTCCACTTGTAGATTACTTATTCCAAAATTACTTGTCCTCTATCAGTGTGTGATATTGTTATTTCGCCCATGCATTTACCAAACTGTGTCATTATAAAGAAGAATTTTGGTATTGCATCTCTCAGGGGGAAAAGACATAGAAGTTTAGGGACATCAAGATAGCAGAAGCAGGAAACAAAAATGACCACTGCTGTACAAGACAAGGAGAATGAATCATCATGATCCTGATTACAGTAAGTCCCAGTACCATTACAACTCTAGCCACTATGGTGGCAATTCCCACCATAGGTTCTATATTCTAATCAGGTGAAAATCAAGTAACCAATGAAAACTGTATTCTATTCAAGTTTAGATTGTGTGTGTGTGTGTGTGTGTGTGTGTGTGTGTGTGTGTGTGCTTTACTGGAGATTTAACCCAGGGGCACTTTACGACTGAGCTACTCACCCCCGACCTTTGTTATTTTTTAATTTTGGGACAGGATCTCAGTAAGTCACCCAAGTTGGCTTTGAACTTTCAACTCTCCTGCCTCAGTTTCCCAAGTCACTGGGATTACAGGTGTGTGTCACTAAGCCCAGCTCCAGTGTAGATTTCATTATAGTATTCTTTCAGAGAGCTAAAACTAAAAACAACTAAATGTTCAAATAAAGAATCAGTTAAAGAAATCATTTATGCATCATAACATGGAATGCTATATAACCTTTAGAATGTGTAGAAGTTTAAGTACAGGGACAAATATTTATAAGTATTGCTGAGTTAAATAATTTTATTCAAAACAAGGTGTACAATTATGGATTTATTTAGAAATCATATACTCCATGTTTGTAGAAATATGTCAATATAGCCTCTACTGTCATGTATAATAAATAAAAAGAACAAAGTTTTTTAAAAGTGTGTATATGCCCAACTAAAATAGTTATTGTTCTTGGCACATGGAAATAGGGTCACTTTAATGAATTAGAAAGAGCATCTTTGTCTTCCATAAAGTTGTTTAATAATCTTGTGTTCCTGACCTAAAAAATGTCTTAAGTATTCATCAAGGCCTACTTGTTATTACTTCAACAGTCAGAATTGATTGCTCTTTTTACTTGATATAACAAAAGTTTATCTCTGAATATTAATTGATACGTTTTACTAAATCAGACTTGTATTCTTGGTACAAATAGAGTGCACTTTTATCAAAGCCAAAATGTAACATCTACTCAAATTGTGCTCAAATTGGTGTGTGGTGATCAGGAGCAGGCAGCCTTGGAAAGAGTCATCAAAGAAAGTCTCTGGTGATCTTTTCACATTGCCCAGTGTTTCATTTCTCCCACTTTTCATTTCCCTTCCTGAAACCCACTTTTGTTTAGGGTTGATGATTAATAACATTCCCAACAGGCCACAATTTAGGAAATTTCAAATTTTCTAAAACATCATCCTAATCTGGATAATGACTAATATGTGCCACTGTCCCAACTCTAGCTCAGCATGCACTGCCCACCACACCTTGTAGAACTGAAATCAATGGGATTTCTATCATTTGAATACAGTTTTACTAGCTTGAGCATTCTACATTCGCAGGCTTATAGGTTTTATTCTAAAAATCACTGGTGGTCATGATGGCCATTAATGTATGTTCATAGTATATTATTTATCAGTTAAATGGCAGGTAAAAGAAAACATCTTATTCCTTTAATGTTACTCAAATCTGCTCTGAATTCCTTGCAGTTGTTGTGCAATAGGACATAAATGTCTTTTTTTGTTAAACATGTCTACAGAGCTGGCAGTTAATGCTAAAATGTGTCAAATAGTCCTTCCAAAGTTATTTCTGTGAAATATCAAAAAAATAAATAAATTGATCTGTCTAATTTATTTTTGGGGAGGGGTGGATATCAGGGACTGAACTAAGGAGCACTCGACCACTGAGCCACATCCCCTTCCCTTTTTGCCGGTAGTTCGGCTGCAGCAGAATAAGGGGGGGGGGTGACGAATTAACTTCTATAGATTGATACAGCAGGAGAGGGAGCCTTTTATTGTAGGGCAACAGAGCTATTTATACATTTTTCACAGCTTATCTTAATTAGCATAAACTAGATACATCAGTCAACCAATCAGGAATCTCCACACTTAATGGCTCGCTTTTGTTACTTCTCAAACCACTCCCTCTGACATTTTGCCAGGCACCATCCAGACTTGTTTACGAACTCTAACTTTTCTCTGGCAAAATACCAGGTGTTATTTTTGACTTGTTTACAGACCTTAACACCTTTTTATTTCTGATTTTGAAACAGGGTCTTGCTAAGTTCCTTAGGGCCTTGCTAAATTGCTGAAGTTGGCTTTGAACTCACAATCTTCCTGCCTTAGCCTCCCAAGCCTCTGGGATAACAAGAATGCACCACTACGCCTGGCGGATCTGTCTAATTTCTATTTTTTAAAGAGTGTATATGTGTTTTCGTGTGTATAAGGTAAATTTACTGATCTAGTGTTTTTGTTGTTGTTGTTTTGTTTTGTTTTGTTGCTATTACTGTTTTAGGAATAAACAAAAAATATGATTCTCCTGTCTGAATTCACCTTTGGGTTCTGAGTCTGTACTGTAACTTATGTTCCAGACCTTTGGCAATTCAGGGCATAAAAGAAGGTCTATAGACCCAAAGAAGAGGCTGGTATATGACTGGGGAGAAAGATGCTAGACACAGAATTGATCTGCCCTAGACGAGAGAGGGCTTTCAGAATGCAGGAGAGATCCTTTGGTGGACTTCCATGTGTGCTAGAAATCTGTTATCAGTGCACACAGCATCCTGCTCTTGAGCCTTGGGAGATGAAAGGACTTTTGCCAGATGAATTATTTATTACAGAGTAAGTTTTAGGATGGCATCCTAGGCCTGCCTTGGACAAAGAGCACTGCAGAACTGACCAAGACCAATAAAGACTATATAGCAGGAATCTCTACATTCATGATTGTCCAGATTTATCTGATCTAAGGTATTAAAATAATGTTTCTTGCAGATAAAAATATATTTCTCAGTTGCCCATCCTTGATTTCATATATATGTGTATATGTATGCATGTATGTATAAATGCATGTATGTGTGTGCATACACAAATATATACCTCTATAACTTTTAGACAGCATTATATTTTGATGAGTGAAGAATGAGAGAGGAAGCAAAATGCCATAAAAGAATGTTATCAAGGATTATAGTCCATGGAAAAATGTTGACTGAGCTTCCGTGTTTGGTTACATTTTTGTTACACTATTTAAAACTTTGCAACAGTTTTAAGTGGGACTTCAGAAGAGGATCACACTGAGATAATCAAGCAAGTATCTTTAGAGAAGATGGATTTGAGCATCAGAATCCTACAGGAAGAGAGGAGGAAGGGCTGGACAACCCAGCGTTAGACACTTGGAAAGTTGGCTTTTTGGGAACACAGACGACGCATATGGCATGCGCTTAGCCTGTCTCTAACATCAGAAGGGTTGTCTAAACGGGGCCTACAGAGAGTATGAGGGAGGTAGGAACATAAACAGGCTTCACTTGCTGTCCTCCTCCATTTCCCAGAGTTTTGTTTCATAAATTTTTCTCCAAGATAATCATAACTATAGCATTAACCATTCTTTATTTCCCTAATAAAATATTTCACATTCCCATGTGTTACTAATGCTTATTTAAAATGGAAAAGCTTCCAAATTTTAAAATGCTGAATCTCTACATACCCAGAGATTTTAATCCAGTATTTCTAGGACGGACCTCCTCCTCACTCTGTTTTTCTTAATTTCCATAAAACAAGCTCCTTTGCATTGCACAAGCAGAGAAATAAAATTTTCTCAAACAACCCGAAGCACCAAATTTTCTGCTGTGTAGTTGATTTAAAATGTGGTTATATAAGAACATCTGTTGTAACATTGAGTTTTAGAACCACATTGAGGAAGAAAAATATCAGCTCATGAGAGGACATGGCATGGTTCTGGCAAGGAGCCACACTTAAGGCTTATGACAACTCCTGCCAAGTCTTGCATCACTAACCCAGCAGGTATATCATCTGAATGGAAAGATAATTATTCCAAGGACAGGTCAAGAAGACTTAAAATCATCCAAGTGCAACATTTGACAGTTTCAATTGTTCACTAATGTTTGGAGAAGGACACGTGGCATATTTATGCGTGGGATGAGCCAGTACCCTGTTCTACACAGCTCCAGACCTGGAGTGTCCTGAATGTCAATGTCATAGTAAAGAAAATGCAAGTCCTCGAAGCAACAGGGCCTGGACTTGGCCAACAGCTACAGGAATATGTCAGTCTGCAGGGGTCAAGCTGCACTGTGAGTGATAGCCTGTTCCCTCCAGGAAATCCGCACAACGAAATTGTGTAACTTCTAGTAAAATGTTCACAGAAGCATAAATCTGTGCTGACACATAAGCAAGTACTCCCACTTTTATAATCCAGTGGTACCTCTGTGTTGTTCAAGCTTACAAAACACTCCCCGTTTACTATCCTGTAACACAGCCACTATTAAATAAATTGGGGGAACAACCACCCAATCCAAGAAAGGCTCCAACAGATATTTTGTCATAATAACTCCTCTGGCCCTAATTAGAGACAAGTTACCCAGAAATGCTTCTTTCATAAAAATTATGGTACATCCATTTGAGGAACATTTATGCTTCCATCAAAAATAGTATTTAGTTTTGAGCACTTAGGAAGAAAAATAAAGAAATGAGCACAAAATCACAGTATTGGAGGTAGAGCCAAGCTTTAAACTCAAGTGAACCTTATTTTAAGACGCGTGCTCTTTTTTAAAGTAGCATTTTTATTGGCAGATCCCAATTGTATGCATTTATGGGGTACAGTATGACGTTTTAAAAAATGTCAGCAATGTGGAATGATCAAATTATGCTAATTAACATAAGAATTACCTCACTTACCTTTTTTGTGTGTCTGTGGTAATATTCAGTGTATTATTGTTAACTAGTCACCTTGCCATGCAATAGAATTGAAGACTTATTTCTTCTGCCTGAAACTTTGTACCTTTTGACTAACAGCTCCCCATTCTCTCCCTCTTTTCCCATCTGCAGCTCTGGTGAGATGTTCTACTCTCTCCTTCTGTAAGTTTTGGCTTTTCTTTCCACCTGTGAGATCATATGGTATTTGTCTTTATATGCCTCTTATTCATTTAATATAAGGTCCCCCAAGTTCAGCCACTTTTTCTCAAGTGATAAGATTTCTTTCTTTTTGAAGGCTAAATTGTGTTTTGGGTATATATACAACAGGTTCTTTATTCTTTCATCTGGGATAGATAACTCAGGTTGATCCCATAATGATTATTTTGAACACAGAATAGCTCCTGGGTGAACACAGATCAACTTAATGGTTTTATGATGACATGGAAGCCAAACGCATCCAGTAAAAGCTACACTTTAAATTTTGAATGTTGTCTTTTCTTTTGATGCTGGGTGGTGATCTTGAGGGTAAACAACTGGTCCTCAACCGTGTACTGTGTTGCAAATATTTTTTTTGGATACAGGTAGTGAACAAATTACATGACATATTCAACAGTTTATTAAGCTCTGTATTAAGTGATTTTCCCTAACTGTAGCTTAATATAAAAGAAGGCAGGTAAGGTAGGCTAGGATAAGCTGTGGTATTTGGTAAGTTAGGCAGATTAAATGCAAATCAACTTAATGATATTTTCAATTTACAATGGATGTATTAGAACATAGCCCCATTGTTAAGTCAAGGAGCATCTGTGACATTGCAGTAGACATAAGAATGCAGATGGTCCTTTGACATGTTGATTTCAGATTCTTTGAATACATAGGCAGTAGTGGTATTTGCTGGGTCATCAGTTCTGACAAGTCGTTGTTGTTGTTGTGTGTGTGTGTGTGTGTGTGTGTGTGTGTGTGTGAGAGAGAGAGAGAGAGAGAGAGAGGTGGAGCCTTACAGGTTTCTATGTATAAGATCATGTTGTCAACAAACAAAAACAATTTCACTCCTTCTATTCCTATTAGAATATCCCTGGATTGTGGGTCCCTCCTTTTGCACACACTCCAATCTCTGCTTCTGCTATGTCCTCTCACTCTGACACCCCTGCCTTCTCTTTTTTCTCTGATAGGAACCTTTGTGATTTCAGTGGGCCCATTATACAGACCTGGGTAATCTCGAGGGCCTTAATTTAATGACAGGTGAAGAGTCTTTTATGCCATAAAAAGTAACACAGAGATTCCAGGGAGTGGGCATGGTAATTTGGAATGCTGTAATTCTTTTTTTTCTAATTTTTAAAATTTGGGTTTTTTAGATATACACTATGGTAGAGTGTATTTGACATATTATACATACATTCAGTATAATTTCCCATTCTTGAGATCGTACATAATGTGGAATTGCAATGGTTGTTTATTCATATATGAACATAGGAAATTTATGTCTGATTTATTCTACTGTTCTTCCTTTTCCCATCTGCTTTCCCTTTCCTTCATTCCCCTTTGTCTAATCCAATGAACCTCATTCTTCCCTCCCTCCTCCCTTATTGTGTGTTAGCATCTGCATATCAGAGAGAACATTCAGCCTTTGTATTTTTGGAGTTGGCTTATTTTGTTTATCATGATAGTCTCCAGTGCCATCTATTAACCAGCAAATGCCATAATTTTATTTTTCTTTAAGGATAAGTAATATTCCATTGTGTATATATACCACATTGTCTTTATCCATTCATCTGTTGAAGGGCCCCTAGATTACTTCCATTGCTTAGATACTGTGAATTGAGCTGCTATAAACCTTGATGTGCCTGTGTCACTGTAGTATGCTGATTTTAAGTCCTTGGAGTATATGGCAGAGTGTGATTACTAGATCAAATGGTTGCTCCATTCCATGTTTTCTGAGGATCTCCAGATTGCTTTCCAGAGTGGTTGCACCAATTTGAAGGCCCAGCAATCATGTGCGAGTATGCCTTTTTTCCCCCATTCCTCACCAACATTTTTTGTACTTGTATTCCTGATAATTGCCATTCTAATTGGAATGAGATGGAATCTCAAGAGTGTTTTTTTTTTAAATAATTTTTTCATTTGCTCTAATTGGTTATACATGACTATGGGATGCATTTTGACATATTACACATAAATAGTGTAACTTCTCATTCTTCTGGTTGTAACATGCTGTAGAATTACACAGTCATGTGATCATACATGCACATAAGACACAGAATATAGCCTCCAAAGCCAATTCAAATTCAATACAACCAATAATAAAAATTCATGTTTAGAAAATAAAGCATTTCTAAAAAAAATATGGATCATGATAGTCCCATTTTTTATGTTTGCTTTTCCCCCCATGAGATTTGGGTTATGATATGCAAAAACAACATTGCCAAGGATGATATTAAGGAGATATTCCTCAATTTTTTTTCTAGGAGCTTGATCATTTTAGAGCTTTCAATTAGGTCTTTAATCCATTTTGAGCTCATTTTTTTAGTTTTTTATAGGTTAAGGATCCAGTCCCCCTCCCCATCATATATATCCAATTTTCCAAAGATGGTTTATTCTCCTTTCCCTGTTGTGTCTTCTTGGTGGACTTGATGCAAATTAATTGATCATATTTGTTTTATTTTTGTGACTGTTGTTCTGTCCCATTGCTCCGTGTCTACTTTTATGCTAGTACCATATTGCTTTGGTTACTACACTTTGTAATAAAAGTGCCTGCAACTTTGTTTTTATTTCTTAGAATTATTTTAACTATTTGGGGTCTTTGTGTCCTCTAAAAATAATAAAATTGCTATTTCTTTTGAGACACACCATTAGACTTTTGATAGAGCTATGTTGAATCTGCATATTGCTTTGGGTAGTATGGACATGTTGGCATTCCAATCCACAATTTTTTTCATCATCACTTTATACATTTCAGTGTATAGACCTTTTGCTTCCTTAGCTAAATTTATCATAAGCATTTTATTATTTTGGGCACTATCATAAATGATATTCTTAAAACTTGCATTTGAGTTAGATCATTATTGGTGTAAAGAAATGGTATTCTTTCATATATGTTTTTTGTACCTTTGATACTGAATAATTTCTGAACAACAAAAGAAACAATCAACAAAATGAAAGGGTAGTCTATAGAAAAAAAATCCCATTTTTTCTATGGGATTGCAGAAAAAAAAAATTGCAAACCATATACCTGACATGGGTTAATACCCAAAATACACAAATAAATAACCCAATTTAAAAATCGGCAACCAACAAGAACATGAAACGGTGTTCAACATCACTAAATATAAATCAAAGCCACAATGATATATCACCTCACATCATTAGAATAGCTATTTATCAAAAAATAAAGAGAGAACACATGTTGTTGAGGGGGTAGCAGAAAAGGGGATCTGCCCTGCTGGTGGAAATGTCAACTGGTATAGCCATTATAAAAAATAGTGTGAAGTTTCTCAAAAAATCAAAAATAGAACTACCATATGACCCAGCAATCCTTCTGTTGCGTATATGACCAAGGAAGTAAGATTAGCAGCTAGTAGAGATAGATATGTGCACCACTGTGGTCACTGCAGCTTTTTTCACTAATAGCCAAGATATGACAACTATTTAAGTGTCCACTGACAGATGAATGGATCAGGAAATTGTGTCATATACACACATACAATACAACATTATTCTTAAAAAAAAAATCCTGCCATTTTCAATAATGAGGATGGAACTTGAGAATACTATGCTAAATGACATAGGCAGATACCCAAGGAAAATACTGTATTGTTGCAAATGTGGAATCTAAAAATCAAAATAAATTGAAACAATAGAAAAATGGTTGCTAGGGATGGGAAGGGGGAGGAAATGGAAATAAATTCTCAATGGATACAAATTTGCAACACACACACTCCTAAAATAAGGGAATTATGGAAGTTGATACGTAAATGTGTTTGATTGCTATAATTATTTCACTACATATATGGAAAAGCATTTTAAATCTTAAATATATGCAATAAAAATCAATTTAAAAATATTAAAGTAAATAAAACAGATCAAAAAGAAATCACAATGGAAATTAGAACTAATTTAAGTGATGATAAAATTTTTTTATTTTTAGAATACAGCTACAGCCATACTTTGAAACAATTTATAGCTTAAAAATGCATGTTACAAAAGAAAATAAGAACCAATGAAGCATCCAAACCCAAAAAATTAGAAAACCAATAGCAAAAAACCAGAAGCAAAATTGCAAGAAATAAATAAAAAAAAATCATAATCTAAAGAAAAAAACATAAAATCACAATTTTTAAAGAGACTAATAATATGGATGAAAGGTACAAAAAAAAATGCACCAGTAGGGAACATAATTACAGATCCTACTGATGGTAACAATATAATCAAAGGACATGAAAAGGTGTTCAACATCACTAAATGTAAATCAAAGCCACAATAATATATCACCTCACTTCTACTAGAATAGCTGTTTATCAATGTTCTATGTAATGATAAATAGGTGTATGCCAGCAAATTTTAAATGATGTAATGCAGACAAATTACTTTGAGTCTACAAAACACACCCTTAAAAAGTGAGAAAGAGGGTGGAGGGGGTGATGTGGACTAGAGGAAGGTGCACGTCCCAGTGGTTTCCCAACACCAGACTAACAAAGTCCCTGGACATGGCTTCCAGCAAGGTGGATAACAGGAAGGGGTGGGGAGGGGTGGGGGCTCACGGAAACTAAATACTGAACTGTAAAAATGAGCATCACAGAAGTCAGACATGTAAACATCAGAACAATACATGAGAGGACAGCCAGGTTCGGGGCCAGTGGTGAGGGGCAGCACAGACAAAGGAAGAAGATGGCCTGACCAGTGGACAAAGAAATTTAAAAATAAGGAAGAATCGACTTGGGATAACCTGTGAATTAGAGAAGGAGGCTGATTTTAGTAGACACACTTCCCCTTTAGTAGGGGAAGCAAATCAGTGTAAGCATATCCGAAAATAACTCCCACAGGAGGGAAAGCATTTGGGGGCATGGAGCTCCCAGGGAGAGCCTCCTCAGTGGCACACATCACGGGGGGGGGGGGGGGGGGAAAGCATGCACTTGCCCTTCCAGAGAAGGCAGCTGCCATTGCACTCATGCTACCAAAAAGAGCAGCAATTTCCTGCATTCCTGTGGCCAAAGGAAGCAGAGGCTGTGCTGCCCCATTCCCACTGCCAGGAAATTGGTAACCTCTTCTGCTGGCCAAAAAAATCCCAGAAGGCATCTGAACAGAGAGGCTGAAATAGACACAAAGAAAAGTTTTCCTGGGCCATTCAAGCTCCGGATCCCCAGGGAGAAACTGCCCATTGTTGCTGGCACTTCAGCAGCTGCACAGGAGTGCCTGAACTCCAGGACAGATGCCGGGTGTTTCCTATTCATAGTGGTGAAGGTGAAACCTGAGGGGGTTTGTCCCTACACCCCAAAAGCAGATTTTACCATAGACCCTAGAGATCCGGACGTCCTGCAGAAACCAGCATCCCCCTTCAGTTGGGTGCGCACAGCAACTCTCAAACTCCCACCTAGAGTGTTTCAAAGTTCAATCTAGACTAAACCCCAACTACTGGAACCTCCAGTTTAGAACTCTGCAACACCCCTGCCATAGAAACACACAATTTGCACCCAAATTGTGCCACTCCACTGTACACTGGGAGACTGAAAGCTAAGACTTGCTATAACCAGCTTTGCCTCCTAGCCACAAAACCTGGCAGCTAAGAGGAGCACAAAGGTCACAACCCCCAATCCTTGACCCAGGGGTTAGGAAGCCAAAAGCAATACCAAGAATGAACATCCATCCCTGCCAACAGTTTTGACCAGCACAGCTGAAATAAAGCCTTTATTATTCAGCATGATTTTTTATTTTTAATTTTTTTCCTCATTTCTTTTTCTGTTATTTTGTTCAAACTCCCACTTTAATCTAGTCTTTTTATTATTTTTTAATTGTTAACTATTTCTTAATTTTTTTCAGACACCATTTCATCATAATGTATTACTTTTTCTTTTTTCCATCATATATGATTTGTGTGTGTATATGTGGGTGTGTGTATGTGGGTGTGTATATACTCACTACATGGATAAGTCTGAGAAAATATATATACACTCATATAATTTTACTTTCACATTCGTTGTTTCCTTATACACCTGTTTATTATTTAGCCTTAATTTGTCTTAGGTGGGGTCCAGTTATTTGTGGGTACAAGTTGTTTTGATCTTACAGTTGCTAGTTTGTCAATACCTTGGTTCTAATCCCTCTTATCTCCCCTTAATAGCTCTTTTCTCCCACTAACAGAAAAATTTTCCTGTTATCACACCCTCTCTTTCTTTATTTTATTGCTTTGTGTAAATCTTTTATTCTTCTTCTTTATAGCTGACATCTGCTACCTACCATCTGTCTCTCCTTGGGTCACTTTTCTAAATATTTCAAGCTTTCTCTCACCTTCTCACCCTATTTTCTCTCTCCTTAAGATACTGTAATCCCACTAAATAATATAATTACATAGTTTATATAGTTCATATCCCATTCATTTTGTTGTGATTATTAATAAAGTGAAGGACATACTAGGCACCTGATGTTGAATGCCTGACCCAGCCCACAGCATTGTATTGCTGGTCTTGATGTTAAATGCGAACCTCACCATTTCTTTATAGATGGCAACTAGTATTACTGATGTCAAAGTAGATACTGAACATTTATCTCAAAATGATACCTATGTGGCTGATATTAGTGTTACTTCTGGCTTCCCAAGCCCCTAAGAGGAGGCTTAAAGTGATTAGGACACTTCAAGAGAGATCCTACTGCTGAGAAACACAACTCAGTCAAGCAACCATGAATCTTGCAACACACATGATCTAACCCCACCGAAATAATACTTTACCTCATAGAATTGGGAACAGCAAAAATCCAAATCAAAACTAGGTCCCCAAAACAAACAACCAGAGGGAAATTTCAGGTTTCATCACTTGACATCTGTTCATACATCAAAAAATAGAGAAATCCGAGAATGAAAAAGAACTACTCACATAAAAACACACATATAAAAGAGGAAGAGACATCCATCTCAATTTATATGCAAGTCCAGGTCCTCTGAAAATAGGCAACCCCCCCCCATCCAAAATCCCCCCAAAAAGGATAAAATTTCAGAGAAAAATTATTAAATTCTGATTATTAAAAAGATCAATAAATTGAAAAAGATCTAAGGAATGAATTAAGAAAGCAAATACAGAGGAGAAAAGATCATTTTAGTACACAAATAAATATATTGAAAATAAACCAATCAGAACTCCAGGAAATGAAAGTAATAATGAAGCAGATTAAAAATTCACTTGAAAGCGTTATCAATGTATTGAATTGATAAAAACGAAACTTCAGCTCTTGAAGACAGACCCTCAGGCCTTGAAGACGGAATACACAAATTTGAATACACAGATTAACAATAAAGGGAAACATAATAGAACTTGATCAGTATACACATAAACTCTGGGACAATATCAAAAACCAAATATGATGATAGTTGGAGTAGAAGAGAAGTTGGAGATAGAAGTTCAAGTT
Source organism: Ictidomys tridecemlineatus (assembly GCF_052094955.1). Classification (NCBI taxonomy): domain Eukaryota; kingdom Metazoa; phylum Chordata; class Mammalia; order Rodentia; family Sciuridae; genus Ictidomys; species Ictidomys tridecemlineatus. Next base: position 219,926,734 of record NC_135478.1, read on the forward strand.
ATTAAGAACATTTTCAATGAGATAGTCACAGAAAAGTTTGCTCATATCAGAAAAGAGATCTACATCCACAATTAGGAGACATGTATGATGGCCAAATAGACTAATTAGAAGAAAATTTCTTGAAGACACATCATCATCAAAATGACTAACATAGAGAATAAGGAACGAATTATAAAGCTACCAGAGAGAAATATTAAGTCAAATTTAGAGGAAACCAATAAGGCTGACTTCTGACTTCTCTATTCAGACATTAAAAGCAAGGAGCCTGGAATGAGGTATTTAATTTTTCAAAAGGAAACAATTGCCAATCAATATTGCTATATTCAGCAAAGCTCTCTTTCATATTTTATTTGGAAATAAAAACTTCTCATGACAAGGATGGACTAAAGAATTCATGACAATCAAGCCAGCACTATAAAGAATTCTCAAATATGAATTGTAAAAAGAGAAACCAAAATCAAGTCACTCCCAAATAAATGAAGACAATTGAAGACTAATCATCTAAATCACAGTCAAGACAGAATTAAACATAACAAAAAATCAAAATGGCAGTAAGCCACAAACACACATCTATAATAATGCTGAATTTAAATAGTCTCAATTCTACAATTAAAAGATATATTCATAGAATGAATGAATCAAAAAATGAGATCCAACTATAGGCTGTCTTCAAGAGGCCAATCTCATAGGCAAAGACACTCAGAGGCTAAAGGTAAAGAATGGAAAAAATATCCCACACAAATGGAATCTGTAAACAAGCTGCAGTAGATATTTTAATATTTTACAAAGTTGACTTCAAGAAAAAAATTAACCAAGAGACAGAGAAGACCACTATATATCCTAGTAAAGAGAACAATCCAACAGGAAGATAAAACAATGGTAAACATATATGCCCAAAGGTCAGTGCATTCAATTTCATTTAAAAAAATACTCCTGGTATTAAATCACAAAGAGACCCCAATATAATAATACTGGATGATTTCAACACACACTATCACCCCTAGACAGCCCATCAAAACATAAAATCAATAAGAATCTATACAACTAAATAATATTATAAATCAAATGGATATAATAGATACCTACAGAATATTTTACCCCCAAGAGCTGGATACTTTCTTCTCAATAGCTCATGGAAGTTTTTTCCAAAATAGACCATATTCTAGCTCACAAAGTAAGTCCTAGTAGTTGCAAAAAGTAATCAATGTAATGTAATCCCTTGCATCCTATCCAAATATAATGGAATAAAACTGGAAATTAATAGCCAGAAAATAATAGAAACCACATAAACACACAGAGATTAAGCAATATTCTTTTAAATGAAATGTATCATGGAAGAAATTAGAGAAGTCAAAAAATTCTTAGGAACAAATAAAAACAAAATATAACATATCAAAATCTCTGAGATAGTATAAAAGCAGTTCTAAGAAGAATCCTGAATCATTTAGTGCCTACATTAAAAAATAGAGAGATCCCAAATAAATAAGCTTATGCTCCACCTCCAGGCCTAGAAAAAGCAGAAGAAACTAACCCTCAAATCAGAAGACAGGAAACAATCAAAATCAGAGCTGAAATTAATGAAACTGCAAAAAAAAAAGATAGTACACAGGATCAATGCAACCAAGAGTTGGTTCTTTGAAAATGTAAATAAGATTGATGAACCTCTAACCAAGCTAACAAAAGAAAATAGAAAAGACCCAAACCAACAAAATTGGAGATGAAATATGCAATATCATCATGAACATTTCTAAAATCCAGAAGATTATTAGGAACTCTTGAAAATTTATGCTCCAATAAACTGCAAAATCTAGAAGACACTGACAAATTTTTAGACACATATGGCCTGCCCAAACTGAACGAGGAAGACTTAGAAACCCTAAACAGGTCAACCTCAAGTAATGAAATTGAAACATCAATTAAAAGCCTTCCAACAAGAAAAGCCCAGACAACATGTATTCTCAGCTGAGTTCTACCAGACCTTTAAAGAAAAACTAACACTGGTCTTTCCCAAATTCTTCCAGGAAATTGAAAGGGAAGGGATACACCCAAACACATTTTATGAAGCCAGTAAAACCCTGATACCAAAACCAGACAAAGACACATCTAGGAAAGAAAACTACAGACCAATATCCCTGACACACATAGATGCAAAAATCTTTAATAAAATATCAACAAATTACATACAAAAATTAGGGAAATAATACACCACAACCAAATGGGTTTCATTCCAAGGATTCCAAGTTGGTTCAATATACACAAATCAACTATCATTCACCAAGAAAATAGAATTAAGAACAAGAACTCTATGATCATCTCAATAAATGCAGAAAAGGACTTTGAAAAACTACAACAATACTTCATGTTAAGAAGGCTGGAGAAACTAGGGATAGAAGGAACTTACCTCAACATCATAAAGGCTATACACAACAAACCTAAAGCCAACAGCATACTGAATGGAGAAAAACTGAAAGCTTTTTCTCTAAAATCAGTAACAAAACAAGGATGTTCCCTTTTATCATTCCTATGCAATATAGTTCTCAAAACTAGCCAGAGCATTAGACAAGAAAAGGAAATTGAATTTATACAAATGGGAAAAAAAGAAGTCAAATTATCATCATTTGCTAAAGAAAAGATACTATATCTAGAAGACCAAAAAAAAAAATCCTCAGGAAGATTCCTAGAGCTTATAAATAAATTTAGCAAAGCAGTAGGATACAAGATCAATACTCATAAACCAAAATCTTTTCTATACTCCAACAGCAATTCAGCTGAGAAAGAAATCAGGAAATCCATCCCTTTAACAATCCCAAAAATAAAAAGGCTGCAAACTAACCTAACCAAGAAAGTGAAAGGTATTTACAATGAAAATCACAGAACACTGAAGAAAGAAATTGAAGAAGACCTCAGAATATGGAAAGACTCCCATGTTCTTGGATAGGCAGAATTAATGTAGTCAAAATAGCCACAGGACCAAAAGCAATATACACATTCAATGAAATTGCTATCAAAATACCAATGCCATTCTTCCAAGAACTAGAAAAAATATTCCTTAAGTTCATTTGGAAGAATAAGAGAAACAGAATAGCCCAAGCAATACTGAGTAAGGAAAGTGATGCAAGAAGTATCATAATATTCAATCTGAAATTAAGCTACAGAGCTATAGTAGCAAAAACAGCATGTGTTGGCATCAAAGTAGACATGAAGATCAATGGAATGGAGGACACAGAAACAAATCCATATACTTACAGCCATCTCCTACTTGACAGAGATGCCAAAAATACATGTTGGAGAAAAGACAGCCTTTCTAACAAAAGGTCCTGGGAAAACTGAATATCCATACTTGGAAGAAAGAAATTAGATCCCTATCTTCCATAATGCAAAAAAGTCAAGTCAAAATGGATCAAAGACTTAGGAATTAGACAGAAACCTTGCAACTGCTAGAAGAAAACTTAGGGTGAACTCTCCATCATATAGGTTCAGGAACCAACTTCCTCATCAAAACCCTAAAGCTCAAGGAAAAAAGCTAAGAATCAATACATGGGATGCCATCAAATTAAAAGCTTCTGCACAGCAAAGGAAATGATGAAGAGAGTAAAGAGAGAGCCTATGAAATGGCAAAAAAAAAAAATCTTTGGCAAGCTACTCCTTTGAAAGGCGATTAATATGCAGAATATGTAAAGAACTCAAAATATTCAAAGCCCCAAAATAAATAAATAATGCAATCAATAAGTGAGGAAAAAATAAACAGAAATGTCTCAAAACAAGAAATACCATTGTGGAAAGCAGTATAGAGATTCCTCAGTAAACTTGGAATAGAACTACCATTTGATTCAGTTATCCCACTCCTTGGCATATACCCAAAGGACTTAAAATCAGCATACTACCATGACACAGCCACATCAATGTTCGTAGCAGCTCTACTCACAATAGCTAAACTATGAAACCAACCTACATGCCCTTCAGCAGATGAAGGGATAAAGACAATGTGGTATAAATACACAATGGAGTATTACTCAGCCTTAAAGAAAAGTGAAATTATGGCATTTGCTAGTAAATGGATGGACACGAAGAAAATCATGCTAACTTAAATAAGCCAGAATCAGAAAATCAAGGTTGAAATGTTTTTTCTCATATGTAGAAGCTGGAGCAAAATAAAGGAAGCAGGGGTTGGATATCATATAGATATAGAAATATTAGTGGAGTAGGAAAATGGGAGGAAGGAAGGAAAAGCAATATGGAATGAACCTAACAGAATCATGTTATATAAATATATAAATGCACCAAAGAGAATTCCTCCCTTACAGAAAGTCCCAATCAAAAATAAAACAAATAAAGGAATGAAAGGAAGGTCAGTATAGGAGGAGAAATAGGGAATCAGGGAGGGGCAAGAGAAAGAATGTGGATTGAAGCCAAATTCCTTATATGTATAATCTGACCAAAAGGAATCCAAATACTATATATAATCGTAATGCTCTAATTTTAAAAGTTTTTTTTTAATGAGGATGAAATAAAGTCTGGGTAATCTAGTTAATTTTCAAAGACATCGAATCTACATTTGAAAAACCTCCCACACAGAGAACACAAAGACCAATTCACTTCACCCAATAATTCAATAATTCTACCAAATATTTCAAGAAGAAATAACAATTATATGTAACTTATTCCAGAGAATAAAAGAAGAAGCCTTTCAATTAATCAGGACATCTGAACCCCAATAACAAATTCTGACACACACATTATTACAAGTCAACATAATCATTACAAGTCAACACATCATTACAAGTCAACATAATCTGTAGACTGAGAAATAAAGATACTAAGAAAGTTCTGTGAAACTAAATCCATCTGTCATCTCTTTCTATCTGTAATCCATACTGACCTCCATGCATCTATGTATACATTTATATATGTGCACATAATACATATATACACACGTATAATTTGTTTACATATAAAATATGTAATGAGCAATTGAGTTCATGCCTAGTAAGAAAGGTTACTTTAATAAAACAATGTCCTTTTCCAAGTTAACAAAATTAAGGAGAGGATCATGCCATCATCCCAACTGAAGAGAAAAAAGATGTATTGATAAAATTCATTCTCTATGATTTTTTTTAAATGTCTTGGCAAACTAGTGAATTTGTTTTTATTGTTGCTGTAACAAATTGTTGCAAGATTCACAGTTAAACAGCACAAATTTGTAGAGTTCTAAGGGTAGCTTATAGTACAGTGCAAGGGTCACTGGGTTAAATTTCAATGTCTGCAGAGCACCCTTCCTTCCTGAAGGCTCAGGGAGCATCCATTTCCTGGCCTATGTAGCTAGAAGCTACCCTCATTTCTTGGTACGCCACCCTTTTCTCTATCTTCAAAGTCAGCAACGTTGTTTCTCTCTGACTCTTCTTCTGTCTTCTCGTCTTTCTAACTAACCAAAACTGAGAAATTCTTTCCGATTTTAAGAATTCTTGTGATTGTGTTGGGTCTACCTGAAAGGCCATGATAATCTCTCATCTCAAGATCTCTGATGCTAGGCACACCTGCAAGGACCCTTCTGTGATGAAAGGTAACATTCACGGGCTCTGGGAGTGAAGAGTTAGGCTTATTTGGGTTATTGTTCTACCTATCACATCTAGTAAAAAAAAAAAAAGGAGACTTCTTTACTCTTATAAAGAATATTTATGAATTTCACACAAAGTTAATATTGAACTATTTACCATTTTGCCTTTGCAACCAGGAAATCCACAGGATTTTCACGATAGATGCTTCTATTCAACATTTTACTAGAGGTTTTATTTAGGTGGTTCATCAAGATAAGAAAAAATATAAAGTATAGGTTGCACTTGTCAAATCTGAAGTAAAATATTTAAGTTCTTCAAAACCCAAAACTTTTTGAGTGCTGATATAATGCCACAAGTGGAAAATTCCACACCTGACCTTATGAAATTGGTCACAGTATGTAGGTACATTGAAAATATTATGAACAAATACCTTCAGATCATGTGTATAAGGTATATACAAAAAAATAAAAGATTTTCATGTCCAAATTTGGGTCCCATCTCCAAGATATATCTGTCTCTGAGAGAGAGAGAGAGAGAGAGAGAGAGAGAGAGAGAGAGAGAGAGAGAGATCGATCTTGAATATTCCAAAGTACAAAAAAGGCAAAAGTCCAAAATTGGAAACTTTTCTAGTTCCAATCATTTCAGACAAAGGTTAGTCAACCTGCAGAAGGATAAGAAGAATTTTGTTATAAGTGATATATTTGTGTTTGTTGAAAATTGAAAAGAATCAATAAAAATTATGAAGAAAACAAGTATTTGCAAGATTTTTTTAAATTTTTTCCCTTTTTGTTTGGGGGCGGGTATTGGGGATTGGACTCAGAGGCACTAGACCACTGAACTATATCCACAGCCCTATTTTGTATTTTATTTAGAGACAGGGTCTCACTGAGTTTTTTAGTGCCTCCCTGTTGCTGAGGCTGGCTTTGAACTTGTGATCCTCCTGCCTCAGCCTCCCAAGCCACTGATTTTACAGGCGTGTGCCACTGCACCCGGCATATTTGAAAGATTTCTGAACACACAATCTATTTATAAAAACAATTATATTTCTGCATATAAATAGCAAATTATTAGAACATGAAATTAAGTCTTAAAATTCATAGTGACATGAAATGTCAATCATCTAAAAATAAATCTAAAAAAGATTTTTCACAGAAAATGTTATTGGGAGAAACTAAATAAGACTGAAGTAAAGAATATAGTATCATCTAGCTTGTAAACTAAAGGATGTGTTAAGTTTTCCCACACTATAGTATCAATGTAATTCCAAAAAAATACCAACTTTTATTCTTTGCAGAATTTACAGGCTCATTTTAAATACACATGAGATCACAGAGCCAACAATAAGGATAAGAGGATTTTAAAGAAGAATCAATATGAAAAAATTACTTTAGCAGAATTAAAAATAATAATTAAAATTTTTTTTGCAATGTTGAGGATTGAAACCAGGGGATTACAATGTTAGGCAAGCATTCTGCCACTGAGTTACATCCCCAGCCCCATATGTAATTTTTATTATAAAATTATATAAAATATAAAATTTATTATAAAATTATAATTTTAATTACAAAATTATTTATAATCTAATTTATTTTGATTATAAAATTATAATTTTATAATAAAAACTTAATAATTTTATTGTAAAATTATAAAAATATAAAAAAAGAGCAAATACCTTTAATTATCACAAAAACTAAAAGTAAAATCATAATAAATTTCAGTACAGATCCAGCAGAAAAGCCACAACATAGTGTCACACATTGGTGAAAACAATTTATTGCTTTCTACTAAAAATGACTATTCACATACTGTGCACAGGTGGTAACGAGAAACTTCACTAACCAGTTTTCCCTGTTCCTGGGTCACAGGGAGTCTGTAGTTCCCAGTCTCACAGGTTGGTGTGGACATGTGACTTTGGATGTGGGGATACAGGATGAATGCCATGAGCCACTTCCAAATCGTGCCCATACAAACACCTTCGGTAGTTCTCCATTCTGTCATCTTTTGACAGCCAGATACTAATGCCTAAAGTGACCTTAGAAATGACACTAATGATGACAAGTTTCTAAGCAGAGGTACATTCCCACCCCTATCTCTCTGATAGATTTTATGTGAGCTACAAATAAACTTCTGTTGAATTAAGTCACTAAGATTTCAGTATTAATCCATTAAGGCAAGTAGCATTGCTGTTGCACACACAAAAACACACACACACACACACACCTCAGCTGGCCTCAAAAGTGACCTCCTCTGGTAAGCAATTCATTGTATCCTCAGTCATTGCATCTTCAGTACAAGTTCAATACCCCTGTATAAATCCTACAGCACTCAAGCGTCCACTCATTAAGAGGAAGTGAAGAGTTGGCCTTCTAAGTGCCAACTGTGGGTCCCTTCTATCTGATTTCAATAACACCTTTGTTATTTGTTGGCTGCAATTTTAAAAAGTTATAAAAACCTCAGTGAGTTTCCCTTCCTCAACTTTAAAACATCCTTTCACCAAGAAACAGGACAAATACTCTTAGGACATAAACACTGGTATCAGACTACTTGATTTTGAACCACGATTTTGTCACCTACTAATTTTGCACCTAGTTCTCACCTGTGGACAGTGTTGTGGTTCAAATCTCAGGTTCTAGAGCTAGGCTGCCTGTGTTGAACCTGGCTCCATCTATCAGTGTGTTCACCATTAAGTTAATAATGTAAAATGGAAGGGCTCCTTACTTTCAGGCACCTATTTAGGATCCTCAACTTGTTTTTTATATTTGTAAGTTTATATTCCATTTCTGAAATCGTTCCCCAAGAATGCAGATAAAAATACTCAGATATCACAAAATCTGTTTCCAAAGTTGGTTTCATCAGTTACTGGCTCTATGACATAAGCTAGACACTTATCTCTTCTTTCCTCAGTTTCCCCATTTGTAAAATGGAATGAAAAATAGCAGCCTACTTTACAGAGTTGTTATGGGGATCAGTGAGTTAATGCATCTGAAATGTTTAGAATGGTGTGATGTATGTGCCACATCCTCCAAATGTGTTGACTCCCTAACTCCCTTTTTGGACCATTCCTCACCTTGCACTCTTGAGGCCTGTCAAGTCTACGATCACCTTTCTTTTTGCAATTTGAGCCTGTGACAAGTTTCTTCTTAATCCATAATCCTTAATCCTTTCCTTTTATCCTGGTGCACATCTCTTCTATAAGCCTCCTGAGTTGTTTACAACCTAATTTTTCAATCTCTATTTGGTCTCCTAAATCTAATTGACTAGTCCATTGTTCATTGCACACTGACTAGTTTACAATTTCCCCCTAAGAGTCCCCTGTTAGATTGGATACCCTAACCATTGCATGGGCAACTTTTGCCATAAAGCTCATTAAAACACTGCTTCATATTATCTACAGAACTGAAAAGCTATTTAGATTCTACCTGGCTTCTGAAACACCCATGTTTCCAAATGTACTCAAGCCCATGAATGCTGATACCCCTATGTCCCTTGTGCAACACACTGAGGACACGTGGATTTTGGCATGATGGATTTGCCCACTCTCCGATAAGTTAAACTCAGTAAAATGTATAAGAAAACACCATCCTACAGTATATGCAGGATGCAGGTCTCTCCACCCAGACCTAGGCAGTGAGGGTGGTAGTTGAGGAAATTAGACTATAGTGACTTGTGGCTTGTTGCATCACATCTAATGGCCCACATATGTCATTCTGGTGCAAATTATTCAAACAAGTAAGAGAAGATGCAGTGTAAAGAAAATGAAGACAAAAAAGAATGTTCATGAAGGAAGGTCACTGTGACCAGGGCAAGGTGTAATGAAGTTCCACCTTGAGTTCAGGGAACAGGAACAAAGAAAGCATGCAATCATAACAAGAGCTGCAGTTACCAATGAAGAATGACATCAACCATTCCCAGTTCAAGAATGTGGAGGGAGGCACAGGAGCTCAGCAAGCAGGACAGAGAAACTTTTAAAAGACATCCAGAAACTGGAATTCAGACTTCAATTCTGAATGCCAGCTGTAGCAACATATGCAGATAACTCCTAGAATGGGGATTTTCACTCCTGTGCCCAAAAGGATATCCCTGGGCTCCTGTAATGTGGAGGATAGGAGCAAATAGCACAATTCATAAATTATAGACTAAAGTAAGGATCTAATTGATTAAAGAGAAATAACAAAGTGCCAGTAAGAGAGTCTTCCCATTATCCATTGGGAAGAACACTTTGGCCAGGGCTTCCCCTGACATGGGTTGTTCCAGAGGAGGAAGTCCTTTCCATTATCTCTTCCTGTGTGTTTTATGCCACAAGACAAGTGTGAGAAAGTGGCCAAGTCAATGTGGAAACAAACAGATACTTTGATGCCAAACAGTCTGTTTGGGAATGCTAACTGCCAAATGGTCAGGAATTGTATCAAATGACAAGATTTATTAGTCTCCTGCACTGAGGACTTTGGGGCATCTGAGATCTTGGTCATCTGTAGCATTTACCACTACACCTGAAATTCAGAAGGGATTAAAAATCACAGACATCTTTATATGGACCACTCCCCACCTACCCTTCCCTGAACTTAATCTGGTGGCACTTTTCTATCCCCCAGAGCAGTCTCCCTCTTCCCTAGTTCTCATCCTATGTGAGTCCTGGTGGTCCCTAGCAAGCCCTGATCACCCTATCACTCCAAGACACTGTTTGGATGACATCTACTCTTGAACTTAATAGAAGAGTACTCAAGCCCATGTGCTCTATATTAGTGGCCTGGACTCCGCCAGCACAGTTGGATCACTGCCTGCAGAGAACAAGAGAGCAGGGATAGGACGGGGCTACACCTCACTGCAGACACTGAAGGGACAGAACCATGTCCTTAAGCCAGGCAAGCACCATTCTGAGAAGCTCTGATACTGAGAAAATAAGGAAGACAAACAAAGTTCAGCTCAACAAGGAAAGATCATGAGTAGGGAGCAAGATTGGGTGATTCACTTCAAGGACCTACCTGGCAGCTCCTCCTCTTCCTTGATTTACATATAAGAAGTGTGCTGGACACCAGGATCACCACTCCTCTGGGAAGTCACCTTCTGCCTCCTTCAGCATGAGCTCTCTCCAGCTGCCACTCAGGGCTGGCCCTGCTGCCCTGCTCCTGGTCCTGTGCCTGCAACTGGGATTCAACAAAGCTCTGGAAAACTCGTGAGCCAAGCCCTTCCTTCCACAGAGAAACCTTAGGGAGGGCTTCTTTCCTAATCAGGAAATCTTTACATCCCTTCCTATAGAGTTTTAAAACTTCCTGGGGCTCGAGTTCCAAAGAACTAAGTAAATACTAATTGCTGGACCCTATCCAGAACAAAGAAGGAGGATCTTTCAGGACAGTCATAGAAACCCAGTGCATGGAGATGTTTGCTGGAGTGATGTGATTCTGTGACTATGCTGACTTCTCCTGTGGGTGACTCCCCTCTCCCATCCCATAGCAGATAAGCAGCAGAACCTGTAGGGTGTTATTAGTAAATGACATGTGGTATTGAACTTGAATCTTCATTTTTTTTTCTTTTTTCAAAAACTTGTTCTTTTTTGTCAATGGAAATAAAATGGAAGATGATCTATTTTAAGTAGAATCCAGTTGCTTTTCAAAATGAAACTAAGTCCATACACAATATCCAAACCCACCCACAGGCAAAAATTCCTGGGGCTCTAATGCTAAGCAGTTCATCCAACCCCACCATCTCCCGCCCTTCCCATGAACAAGTCTATGATCTCTGTTCCTTGTTTTTCTCTTCCGGGAACCAGTCGGAACGTGATAGATTTTGATGTGGATTTACCACAGAGAGCAAGAGCAAATGAAGAAGTCACTTTGAAACTGAAAGTTCAAACAGAACTGAGAGAATGCATGGTGGTAAGTACAGGCCTGTGGAGGGACCTCCAGACAAATCCTACTTCTTATTAGGAACAAAATTGAATTGCTCTCTCTCTCACTTTTGTGTTGCTGGATATACTTAACCTCCTCATAAATTTTGCTACTTGAGACTCAGAACAATTGTGGGAACGTGTGATGAACATTCTCATTTTAGACATAAGGAAACTCTAATCCCAAGAGGTTTAGAGAAGATGAGAAAGGAGAGGAAGGAATAAGGAAAAAAATACAAACAAGAAAACAGAAGTGACAAAGAAGGAAAATAAAAGAAAAAACAAAGCCTAAGAGCTGCTGGAGAACCAGTCACAGTTCCTCCAAGGCCCTGAGCATTCCTGGTCTGGGATGGAAGCCTGGACAGAGGGTTCTTGGTAGGACTGATTGCAACCCCCTGCAGTAGGTTGAGGCATGGAACAGAAGGACTTGCAGAGCATGGTGCCTCATCTCCAGTGAGCCCTGGGCCAAGTCTGCCTTTCGCTCCCCCTTCCTCTGCTCTTTTGCTTCAAGTCACCAAAAGTTGGCTCTTGTTCTGGCCCCACCCTCCACTCCACAGACTGTCCTCTTTTTCCCAGTTCAGTATTTCTTGTTGAGAAGTCTAATTTGTAGATAGACTGCAGTAGAACAGAATTCTCGAATCATGATGAGCCTAAAACTCACCTGGCCATCCTGTCAAAGGACAGATCCTGATTCCAAGGTGTAGAGAGAAGCCGGAACTTCTAGATGTCTCAGGAACTCCAGAGCATGCAGAAGCTGTATTCCAAGGACAGTACTTTGAGCAACCAGGAGTTAGAGCACTATATCACTCTGTATTTCCCTACAACATGAGTTTCCTGATTTGAGTGAGATTTCAGGACAGTGATTAAATAGGACACAAAATTGGGAGCATGAGGATAGCTATTCATTTAAATATATTCTGGAAATATCTCTATTCTGATAAAAGAGTCTTGATCTGAAAATGCAGAACATTTCAACTACTGTGTCAAAGTTTTTCTATTTGAATTCCGAGAATCTGAGCTCTGTATGCTAAATTGGATGGGAGGGAGCCTGAGTCATAGTTTTCAAATTTGTGATTTGTTTAATCAAAACTGAAGATGAGAAAGGGGAAAATGAGTACTTAATGCGTGCATAAAATTTTTGTGTCAATGGTAGTTTATGGTGGTGATAGTTAATGAAAGTCTATTTTCACTCCTAAAGAAGGGATAGGTGTAATAAAGTGTATTTAAATCAATAAAAAGACATGTAATGCTATGATCAATAAAATTATGCTTTTAAGCATCTTGTTAGTACAATATAGAGAGTGACCTTTAAAACCCACCCAAGTGCAAATAAAAACAAGGAACTCCTTAGACTGAGTAATTGTGCAAACAGGTAAAAGCAAATTATATCAACCAATTTTGTCTGTAGCTTTCAATTAAAAAAGAATATAATTACAAAAACATATCTATATATTTATACTTTTAGGAAAATATAATTTGTTTATATAAATTTAAAATTTACACCTCCTAATTTTCTATCAAATATAATACTTTTACAACTAAATTTTTTATATTAGTCTCACATTTGTTTATTGTAGAATCAAAGCACAGTAGATTGTTCCTATAATTATATACTTGAATATACAGATCATATAAGACTTTAAGGCTAAAGATACTTGCGGTTAATCAAAAAAATTAAGCATTTTTGTGTTATGGACCATTTGACTGGTCTCATAAAATGTATGAAATAGTTATCAGAAAATTGCTTTTAAATGCATAAAGTGCATTGGATGATATAGGATAGCTACCATATTGAATTACAACAATAGAAGTTCTGATACAGTGATATATGTGTTTACCAATACATTAGCTGGAAAAAATACATTTAGAATATAAATAATATTAGATTTCATTTTATGAAGTCATTGTCTGAGATGGGTGTTGTTGCTCAGCTTGAATAAAGACCACTAAACTGTGCTGGTCTTTGACAACATGTCATTCATTCATGCTATGCTGGAATTCCACTGGATTCTGATATTTTTGCTACAATTATAGAAGTGTTGAAATTTCCATTCATGATGATATTTTATTGCAAATATGATTTTTTTAATTAAACAAGGCAAGTATAGGCTTCTCTAAACACCAGGACACCCCACCCCCCTGGTGTTCTCAGCAGCATTCCATGGGGGAGAATTATTATTCAAGGTGGATTTTCCAGGTATCTGAGGAAGCTTCAGGGCTGGGAAGGCTGTGGGTGCTTCAGCCATGCTGGTGCAGCCACTTTGATTGCCACTTTTTGTTCAGGGTGGTGAAGAGTGCAGGCCATGTTCAAGGTATTTGAATCTATAAACTGTATTTTGTTGCTCCTGGTGGAAAAGTTGCATATGCTGTTGAGGCAACCATGTAGCGTTAATGATTTTCATACTGAAGAATGCCAAAGTTCAGTTAAATCTTGGCGAAGTGAAGATACAATTTTTTCCCATCTGAGCTCACAGACTCAGTACTCTATCTGCAGATCCCTCTGGGTGGATGGGTCTTGGGATACAAATACTAACTAGACAACTGAAATAGACAGAAGCAATAATTGCAGATACTAAAGCAATCTCAAGCTGAAAGAGGAAAAAAGAACCATCATGGTTCTACTTGCTTATCTAACAGCCAGGCTTGGGATTCCATGGCTGTTTCTACCTGACCATGGAGGAAGTCAGAGGGAAAGGTCTAACTTCTGTCATCCCAGGTCGCAGGATCAGCAGGGCCCTGTCACGAGATGACAACAAGGTCTGACCTTGACATGTATACCTTAGCAGCCAGGATACTGTCTCACTGGGTCACAGACCAAAACTTCATGCAGGTCAATTCCCCAAGCTCCAGCTATAATCTAAGCAAGCTGCTCTCTGATGAATGGCAGCCCTGGGATGAGCTCTCCTTGCCTTGGGAGTCATAGCATCTTCCTATCCCCTCCTGAGTCTCACACCCACACCTCTCAGGCAGGAGATTGAGGACTTGAGGAGAGAAAACCTAACACTGACTGACCCATGAATGGACACCACATAAGTGGGCTCCTGCATGCCTCTAGCCCACATGCATCTTCTCGTTCTCTGTCTTTCCCTCCCCTTCCCATTCCCCAGACTAACACTGAGTCCTCTTTCCCCACAAGGTTAAAGCTCACCTCCAAAGCAACCCCCAAATTGAAGGTTCCTTCAACTACAAATTTACCCGCTGCCTCTGTGAAGATAATCCAGTAACCTTCTTCTGGGACTTTCAGACCAACAGTAAGTATAAGTGTAGTCCAAGGAAGGTGTTATTTTCCCACCAGTGAGGAAGACCAGGAATAAATGTTCAGCATAAGCTCTAGGGGGAGGAATGGAGGGGTGGGTGGGAAGGAGGACCCCAGGGGGAGTCCATGTGGACAAAGCCCAAGCTCTAAAATGGAAACACTGCATGAGAAAAACTAAGAAGGGAAATCAATTTGCAAATGATTTGGAGAAAATGATCTTTGTCCTCATCTCTTCCAGGGACTGCAAAAATTGCAATAGTGGTTGACATAATTAATGAGAAAAATATCTGTGTTGAAGATATTTCAGTGACTCCCAATGAAGCAAACCGATATTATACCCTGCGTACCCTGTTCATAGGTTAATGAAACCCCTTCTGTGTCCACCAGCACCCATGTGGTTTTCTCCAAGTAAGCTTGGCTGGGGTTCCTGTTGAGGTCTATAAAATAAACTGTTCAAGCTTCTCCATGTTTTGTTGTGTCTTTCCTCCAAAATTTATCCTGAAAATCCCAGAATACCCTAAGTTTCTAGAATCTTAACCTTTCAAAGAAACTTTATTAAGGAAATTCATGGTTCTCACCATCCCATACCCTTTGGAATAAAGAAGGGGAAAAAGAAGAAGCAGGGAAGAAAAGAGCCATTCTCACAGAGAGGAAAGGCAGTAACCCCCAAAGTCAGAACCAATGGAAGGCAGAGACAGGATGGGCAGCCAGGACTCCCTGCTTCTTGGTCTTCCTCACCCCATGGCCTCTAGGTCTGCCTTGAGATTCCAGGGGATGGGACTTATGCTGCATGTGGTGAAGCCAGGGTTCTTTTCATCCAGTGACAAAGGACTATGACACTCAGGGACACTGGGTTCCTGTGCGGCCCCCCTGAGGAGCTGAGACATAATATAGGAGGCTGTAACAGAACAAAGGAAGTCCCAAGCAGCTTCATCAGAGAGGGCCACCAAGTGCTTCCTGAGAGAAGAAGGGGAATGTGAGCAAGTTCTGGGGCACACAGTGGGCAGAGGGCACTCTGGCAGATGGAACAACAAGTCACCAAAGTATGAAATGGTGGCATGTTCTGGGCAGGTAGCACTTTGAAATCAGGCAGAATTGAGTGAAAGCAAGAGGGATAGAGTGGGTTGTGCTGAGGGAGAGCTGGAGAATCAGGAGAAACTGAGTGTGTCTGAGCAAGAACGTGGGCCTCGTCTTCCAGGCCAGGGCTCCCAAACAGATACCAGAATTCAGGACAGGAAAATACCATTTCGTATATTAATCAGAACAGTGAAATTGATTATATGCTGAACAAGTATAAAAATATGCTGAATATTAATATTTATGGGCTTTATCAAATGCCCTGTTAAAACTCATCACACAAAATAAGTATTTAGTTACTTAGTAAATATTTGTCAATCATCTGCATGTGACATATCGTCCTATAGGTGCTTGGTTACAGAAGTGATTCAGCAGCCCCAGGAAAAGCGAGGCGCTAAGCAACTCAGTGAGAATCTGTCTCTCAATAAAATACAAAATAGGACTGGGGATGTGGCTCGGTGGCCAAGTAGTGCCCCTGAGTTAAATCCCTAGTACCAAAAAAAAAGAAGTAAATCAGGAATTTTTTATCTCAGTCTTATGAAACTTACATTCTGCCTGAGAGGTGGAAAACAAAGAAATATCATTTATACCTTTATTTATGGGAAAACTGAAACGAGAGGAGCCGAGTGATTTTCACAGGGCCAGCAAGTGACAGAGCCAGGGTTTGAACCCTCTAGGCAACCTGACGGGGACCATACTGCTGACTTCCCTGCCCATTTGGGCCCTGTGAGGACGGCTGCAGGTGGCATCTAACGCTGCAAACTTCAGTCACATTCTCTGCACAACTGTACCTCCTGCAGTTCCTTCATCTTCTGATGTACCTAGAATTTTGGATTGTCTAGAGTAGGACTGCCCAATAGAGTATACACACACACACACACACACACACACACACACACACACACACACATATATATATATATATATATATATATATAATATATATTTAAGCTGTAGATGGAATTTTGGAATTTTTAGAGAGCCACATTTTTTCAAAAAGCAAAAAAAATAGGTGAAATTAAGTCAATAATATATTTGATTTACCTAAAAATATATTCTGAATATTATTTCAGGATGTAACTAATATAAAGAAATCATTAATGAGATGTTTTCAGTTCTTTGATTCTTATTAACTCTGAAATTGGCTGAGTGGTTTACACTTACAACACACCCAAGGACTAGCTCACTTGTCAGGACTCAGGGGTCTCCAGTGGCCTGTGGCTACCAGCTTAGACAGTGCAGTTGGTAAATATTTCCGAGGTCTTGGCAGGTTCTGTTGGCCTCAGACTTCCCCATGCACAAGCACTGGAACTCCACTTTCACCTCTCATTACCACCACTATCCTTGAACTATTGAACAAATGGAACCTCCTCCCTCTTCTTCCCTTCTCTGAAAACATCTTCTCTGCTGATATTTTCTGACTTACCTTCTTCCTTTCACCAGACTGTTGGTTACATTAGTCATCTTTGTGACTTGACATTTTTTAATACTTAGCTGAAGCACTGTTTTGAGTTTCAAAGGCAATTGACAGTCTGCTTAGTGCTGGTGGACATCTCTCAGAGGAAATGGCTAGGGATGTGCAGGTGAAGACACTAGTTGGTCCAGTGGCTTGGGTGGTGACCAGTGGCCAGCAGACATAAATATAAACCTGAGAAGCTTCTGTAAAATCAGTCAGGCATGTCTGGGAATTTTATATGTAATCATAGTATGAAGAGGGAGGATGTCATTCAATAACTGGAAAACCTCTTAATTTACCCTATTGTGAAAAATTCAAACCCCAGAAATGGCCAACACATTACTTCCACAGACAGGAGGATGAGCTTTTTTAGTAAACCCATGACATCTTGGGTTTCCATGACCAACTTCACAAACTATAATTAAGTTCTAAAAGAATAAAAGTAGATTTATTTGGAAGGCAGTCTCATCATGGTCTGCCAGGCAACAAAAGGGCAGAATCTTGACCCAGCCAAGTGGTATCCTGTCCCCTTCATTGGGAGTCAGGAGTCAAGAGTCAGGAAGGAACCTAGAAAACATGGATTTTCTCACACAACTGTAGATCTATGAGGATATATATCCAAAGAAGGAAAAAAGAAAAGGTTTGCAGAGTCAGAATAGGGAAATTTTCTTCTTGATTTCCTGAGTCTGGTTTATTTCATTTAGCATTTTATCTTCCAGTTCCATTCATTTACCAGAAATTAAAATATATTCTTTCTTCTTTATGGCTGCATAAAACTCCATTGTTTCAAAAGTAATCTCTATTTATTATACGAAGTTTAATACCTTGCACAAAACTCATCTCAAAATAAATCAAAGACCTGGGAATTAGACCAGAAACCCTGCACCTGCCAGAAGACAATGTAAGCCCAACACTCCAACATGCTGGCCTAACAACCAACTTTCTTAACAAGACCCTAAAGCACAATCAGTAAAATCAAAAATCAACAAATGGGATAAATTAAACTAAAAGGCTTCTTCACAGCAACATAAATAGTAAGAATGTGAAGAGAGAGCCTACAGAATGAAAGAAAATCTTTGCCACCTGCACCTCAGATAGGGTGTAAACATCTAGGATATACAAAGAACTCAAAAACACTTAACACCCCAAAAGTAAATAACCCAAGCAATAAATGGACCAAAAAACTAAACAGACCCTTCTCAAAATAACAAATAAGTGAAAAAACGGTTGACATCTCTAGCGGATAGAGAAATGAAAATTTAAACTACACTAAGATTTCATCTCACTCCAGTCAGAAAGGCAATTATCAAAAATACAAGTAACAGTATATCTTGGTAGTCTCATACATTGTTAGTGGGACTGCAAACTGATGCAACCACTCTGGGAAACAGTATGGAGATTCCTGCAAAAACTAGGAATACAATCACCATTTGACCCAGTGATCCCACTCCCCAGTCTCCATCCAAATGATTTAAAATCAGCCTACTACAGTGATACAGACACATGGATTTTTTTAGCAGCTCAATTCACAAGGCTAAGCTATGGAACCAACCTAGGTGCCCTTCAACTGATTATGGATAAAGAAAAACTGGTATATATATACACAATGAAGTATTGTGGAATATTACTCAACCATACAGAAGAATGAGTTTATGACATTTACCAGTGGATCTAGGGACTAACATACTAAGTGAAAAAAAAAAAACCAATTCCAAAATACCAAAGGTTGAATGTTTTCTCTCAAGGGAAGGGAAGGGCATAGAATTATATGTACGAATTCCCTACAGTGAATCTCACCATCAAGTACATCCACAAGAAATCAATTTTAAAAAATAATTATGGGTAAATGGCAGTAAGATCAATAGAGGGAAGACATCAGGGATAAGAAAAGGAAAGGGGAAGGAGAAGTACTGGGGTCTAAACTAGAATAATGTATAGTCCATGCTTGTATAATTATATCTAAATGGATTGTATGTCATGTAAAACTAAAAAGAACCAATAAAATAATTTTTTAAAAAAACTTTATTATGGGTATATAGCTCATTTTTTATCCATTCATATGTAGATAGGCACCTTGTGTGGTTCCATAATTTGACTATTGTGTATTGTGATGCTATAAACATTGGTATGCAAGTAACCCTATAGTGCTGATTTTAGTTTTTTTGTTGTTGTTGTTATATTCTGAGGAGTGGGACAGCTGGATCCTATGATGGCTCCATTCCTAGTTTTTTGAGGAATCTCCATACTGCTTTCTAGAGTGGCGGTACTAATGTTCCTTTTACCCCACAACCTTGCCATTATTTATTATTCTTTATATTCTTAATAATTGTCATTGTGACTGGAGTGATGAGAAATCTCAATGTAGTTTTGATTTGTATCTCCCCTGTTGGTAAGATACTCAACATTTGTGTGTGTGTGTGTGTGTGTGTGTGTGTGTGTGTGAGAGAGAGAGAGAGAGAGAGAGAGAGAGAGAGAGAGAGAGAGAGGAGGGGGGGACCAGTAGCTGTGCCGTCCAAGATGCTGAAGCCTCAGAACAACATAGATCAACAATGGGAAACCAGTCTGAGACTAAAGGCTTCTGGAAACTACCTGGAGAATCGCTGGCAGAGTCCACTTTCAAGGTGGACTTTAATTGACAATTCTTCTAGTGTACCTACCTTCAGGCAATGGCAGCAGCCATCAAGAACCCATACCAGAAGAATCAAGCTTGCATATGCTGCAGCTTCCTAGTTCTTCCAAATTTATTATTCCCTCCAAGCCTCCAACCTACTGGATGGTGCTGCCCATGCCAAGGAAGGATCTTCAATTGGACTCATTATCCCACATGCCAATCATTCCTAACATCACACTCATTGACACATCCAGAAGCCTCTTAATCTTTGGCATCTCTTAATCCAATTGAGTTGACACTTCAAGTAAAACATTTTATGTATCTTTATGTTTTTTAACATAGGAACTCAATGCTAAAACTTTCCTTATTAAATAGCTTTTATACTGTACCAGAGCTTTTGATATGCTGTATTTTTAATCTCATTTGTTTCTATTTTTTTTTTCTAAATTTCTCCCCCTGATATTCTCTGTGATCCATTGAGGAATGGATCAAACTGTATTATTTAATTTCCAGGTGTTCAAATGGTTTCTGTGTTTTTATCTTATCTCATTTAAGGAAATTACCTTCTGTTAATCTGAGATAATGCAAAAAATTATCTGTCTTTTTTTTTTTTGCTAAGATTTGCTTTGAGCCCTAAAATATTATCTATTTTAGAGAAATTTCCATGTACTGCTCAGGAAAAAAGTGAATTCAGCTGTCAATGGATGAATTTTCAATAGATATCTGTTAGGTCCATACTATCTGTCAGACAGTACTTTTTAGTTCGAAAGAGTCTTCATTTAGTTTATGTCTAGATGAACCATGGTAAGAAAGGTATGTTGAAAACACCCAGTACTACTGTATTTCAGTCTAGTTGATTCTTTATACAAAGGGTCATTTTTTGTGTAGGTAGGTGCACCATTTTTTGGAGCACAAGTATTTATAATCAATAAATCTTATTGTTGGATGATTTCTATAGCATGAAGTGACCTTTTTATTTTGTCTCTCCTAACTAATTTTGCCTTGAAGTCTACTTCATTAATAGGAGCCTAGCTACCTCTGCTTGCTTTCAGTTTCTATTTGCATGGTAGAACTTTCCCCAACCTTCATTTTCTGGATATTTTTGCCTGAAAAGTTAGTCTCTGGTAAGCAACAAATGGTTGGATATTATTTTTTACTTCAATTTGCCAATCTCTGTCTTTTGATTGAAAAGTTTAGACCATTTACATCAATGTTATGATAGATACAGATGTTTTTTATTTCCTGCCATTTTGACTTACTTCTAAGTCTTAATTCAGATTTGATTCTTCTTTAATTGGCTATTCTAGTGTGAATCATCCCCATGTGTGTTTTATCTATTTTTGGTTTTTTTTTCCTTTTTGTAAATGGACAGAACGCCTTTACTTAATTTGTGGATTTTTATGTGGTATTGAGGCTCAAACTCAGTGCCTCACACATGCAAGGTAAGCACTCTGCCGCTGAGCCACAACCCCAGCCCACCATGTGCATTTTCATTTTCATTTTTTACTTCTTCTGCATGAAATATTTCAGTGAATGTTTAATAGTACAGGCATGCTGGTTATGAATTCTATTACTCTCTACTTATCATGAAAGGTTTTATTTCATCTTTATTTCTGAAGGATGGTTTTGACATATGTTGTAACTTGGTTTATACCTATTTTATTTCAGGGGCCGATATATTCCAAGGCTTCCTGGTTTTTAGGGTCTGGATTGAGAAATCATTTGAAATCTAAGATGGCTTTCCACTAAATGTGATGTGCCATTTTTCTTATTACTTTAGAATTTTTATTCTTATTCTGTATATTAGGCATTTTAATAGTAATATATATTAAGAGGATCTTTTTGAACTTGCCTATTTATGTTTCTGTATGCATTTTATTATTGATTTGCATTTCATTCCCAAGATTTGGAAATTTTTCCAATATTATTTCATTGAAAAGTTTGGGTATTTCTTTACTTTCTATTTCAGAGTCTTCATCTATGCCAATGATTCTTAAGTTTTATCTCTTTATGTTATGCCAAATTTCTTCAAAATTCTGATTATAGTCTCTTCACATCTTTTCTTTACTGTTTATTTTATTTTCAATATTCTATACTTTGTCTTCAAGAACTGAGAATTTTTCTTCAAAAGGTCTAATCTATTGGCGATACTTCTCACTGAATTTTTAATTTGATTTATTAAGTTTTTCATTTCCAGGACTTCCATTTCGGTTCTTTTTCAGAATCATTCTTTATTAAAATCATCTTTAACTTGCTGCATTTTCTAAGATCATTCTTCACATCTTCTTCTAGACCATTAAACATTTGATCTATCAACTTTCTAAATTCTTTCTCTGATGTTTCCTGCACTGCGATGTCAATGTGATCAGTTGTTGAAGTGTTGTGGGCTGTTTGAGGTGGTTTGTTCTCTTTATTTTTCATGCCATTTGTATGTTTACCCCATCTGTTGGGATGATTATCACTTCTCCTTTTATGCAAGGGACTACTTAGTGGGTTTTTTTCTCTTAATAGTCCTGGACTGGGTGAATATCCAGCTGTTGATCCTTTCACTCAATGTGTACCCTCTACTGTTCCCAGTATCAGAACCCCTTTCTGGTCAGCTTTTCTTTAATTCTTCTTTTCTGGAATGTGGAGGGCTTGGGTGTGGCTGCCGACAGTGAATCCACCATTTGAGGACACCCGATTTTAAGTGAATATCATTCTGAATGAACAAACAAGTCAGTATATTAATGAAGGAATAGTTAGACAGTGTTTTGAAAGGTAATATATCATTGGGTCAATGCTATTTGTCACTAGATACATTTTTTTCAAGCCCACAGTGACATACTTACTGAGAAACGAATTTGTCAGGAAATTGCAGCATTTAGATGGTGTCTTTTTTTTTTTTTATTGTGGCCATCACAAATTCTTACAAATGTAGTGGCTTAAAACAACACAATTTTTTTTATCATATTGTTATGTGGATCAGAAGTCCAATGAGGTCTAAGTGTACAGTCAAGGCAACAGCAGGGCTGCATTCCTTTCTAGAGGTTCTAGGTTCACCTTCATTCAAATTTTTGGAATATTCACAGTCCGCTGTCATACAAGCCTCTCTGTATTCTGGAACCAGAAGACACAATAAATGCAAAAAGAAAAAAAACTAGAATGAGGACACTAAATCTTTCTAATGGTATCATCTTCATCTTTTTCTCTTTCTTTCTCTCTCCCCCACTCAAAATCACCCAAGATTCCATGCTTAATCATTTATATGATAGATTTCCCACCTAAAATTTCATAACCTTAATCACATCTGAAAAGTCCCTTTTTCCTTATAAATCAACAGATTCATGATTAGGGCATAGACATCCCAGAGGACCATTATTCTGTTCATCACAAATTAATAACAGTATATCACACTAATAAGAAGAAAGTCATATCATGTGAGTTGTTCCAAACATTTTCCTACACCACTTATTACTCTATCTAACTTCTGTTCTCATACAGAGAAAATAACTCCTGAAGCAATCCTTTCCTTATTTGTGATAGGATTATCAGTGTGTTTACATGAACTATTTGTTATGGTCTGGATCTGAAATGTCCTCCCCAAAGCTCACATGTTAGACAATGCAGCAATGCTTAAAGGTGAAAATATTGGATTACGAGGGCTCTGGCTTCATTAGTAGATTAACCCATTCAATGATTAATAGTTTGAATGGATTATTAGTGGTTACTGTAGACAGGTGGAATATGGCTGGGGAAGGCAGGTCACAGGGTCATGGCTAGGACCATGTCTTGTCCCTGGTCACCACCTCTTTCTCTCTGGTTTCTGGTGTCCAGGAGCTGAGCAGCTTCCCTCTGCCATGCTCTTTTGCCTTGATGTTATTTCAGTGCAGTTGACCAACCATGCACTGAGACCTCTGAAACCATGACCCAAAGTAAGCCTTTCTCTATGACTCCTTACAACTCCTCTCAGTTGTGCTTGTCTCGTATTTTGATCACAACATTGAAAAGCTGACTAAACCATTACCCAGTCTTGCTT
This sequence comes from Ictidomys tridecemlineatus, assembly GCF_052094955.1. Classification (NCBI taxonomy): domain Eukaryota; kingdom Metazoa; phylum Chordata; class Mammalia; order Rodentia; family Sciuridae; genus Ictidomys; species Ictidomys tridecemlineatus. Next base: position 219,950,591 of record NC_135478.1, read on the forward strand.
TGATTTTACACTGTTATACAGATAACTATATCTTTGCTTCCATTATCAGAAACGTTGTCTTTGTTTTAAATTACTACAATGAGAAAATGCACAGCTATGACTTTTCCATAGAGGAAGCTTTCTTGGTACAGCAGATGCTCTTATTTGGGCTGTCCCAAGCTGCTCTGCAGAGCTTGCTTCAGCTCTAGCAGTGCCTCACACTTACCGACCTCAGTAACTCTGGCACTTTGACTCCTCCTTGTCCCCATTGAGAATTTGTGTCTGCTTTCTAAAAACAATATCGAGGCAGTATATTGAATTTCTCCTAGCTGTTCAAAATGTCATGAACTTTCCCAGTCATTGTTAGTAGGTCAATAGTTTGGATTCATTCTTTTAGAATAAAATTGAAGGCCTTAAATGTTTTTGAAACATAATAGTTACCCAATGAATGTTGTGCTTAATTATATGAGTTAATCAAGACTTAGATCACAATGGATTAATTAAGATTTAGAAATGGGTAAAAGTTTGAATTTTGTAAGGAAGAGCATCTTGCCACAGATGATAGCTAGTTACAGAATATACCATCATTTGCTTCCTATACTCTCAAAGGCATTTTCCACTTCAGGGAATTTCTTAAAGGATATGATGAAAAAATTTATAAGAAAATGTAAATTTTTGAAAAGGCATTCCTATGATTAAATATATTTATATTTGTTGACAGCAACATGAAATATCATTTGGACATGGGGGTGGGGGATGGCTGGAAAGAAGTTGACAGAAGGGTTTGAGATAAGGAAAAACCAATGTCAGAATACAGGAAAAAGAAAACAAAATGTGAACTATGACTTTTACTAGGAGAGAGAAACTGTACTTTCCATTCATTCAATAGATAAAAATATGAGGGAACAATGAATATTAAATAAATAAATAAATGACTACTGATAGTGTAAACAAAGATTCATAAAAGAATTATTTTCTTCAACAAACACAATATTTAAACTCGTTGGTTTTCAGTTTTCATTTTTTATATAATTTATTTAAAAACAGACTTACAAGTACTTACAACTCTTTAAATCATACAAATGTTCCCAAGATACATAATAGACAAAATATGATTTGAAGCAATAACATTTATTATTTTGATAATTTTAAGAATTTTTTAAAAGAAAATAGAAATATTGCTTTGATTCTTATATTTATATCCTTGGACCAAGTTGCAAAACCAACTTGAGAGGGCACAGCCCAAAGTTTAAATGAAACAGAAAGAATCACCTAAGCCTTGGAGAAGATACTTGATTTTGCTTTAATAAGAACAATGTAAATTTAAAGTGCACTAGAATATTTTTCACCTCGTTGACAAAATGCCTAGAGACTGATAATTCTCTGTTGGTGAAGCTGAGAAATAGGCCTTCTCAAATTAGACCTTCTCAAACATTTTCCATTGATGTGCAAAAATAATGTGACAGTATGGAGATCCATTTGGCAAAACCTATCAAATTCACAAATGTATCTCTCTTTGATCCAGCATTTATACCTCTGGGGATTTACCCTGTAAATAAGGCAGCAAACATGTAAAATAATTTATTAAAATGATTTTTCATTATAGCACTAGTAACATTTTGGAAAAAATTATAGTGACTACCAATTTTAAAACCCCTTAAATTATGGTTCATATACACAGCTAAATAAACATATGGCTTTTAAAAGATTGAAGGTATCTTTAATTTTAAAAACTACATGTTTTCATATGTTTATATTATTGAAAATTATATATATCATAATGTTAGATTACACTAAAAAAGCATAGGATATTGTATGATAAATTTTGTGATGCTAAATAAGGATCATACTAATATTTATTTTATAACTTTGCACTGGCCTAAAGAAACAAAAGAATCTAGTAGAAGTGGGTCACCTGGAGGGGAGCAGATGAACTGGGACAGGGATAACATTTTAAACTATAAACTCTACTTCTATATAACTTTGATTTGGGGGGTGATTAAAATACATTATTTATTTTCAAAATAACATTTTTGAATACATAATAAATGAATGGAAGAAAGAAATGAAAGAAGGGAGAAAAGAAGAAAGGAAGATAGATTTATGAGATTACAAAAATAGCAATTACTCTTAACAGCAGGTAAAAACAAAGTCAATTCTGACCAACTTGATATTAAACACCTAGCAAAAACAGTTAAAACCAAAACACAGCCATTCCTGGGTATTTAAAAAAAGAACTAATAGTTAAATGCAACTTAAGATATACGCTTGTGTTAGCCTCCAAGAATAAGTAAAACCAGAGGCTGCAAAAGAGAAATTCTTAGGCAGGAGTGCCTGGCAAATATGAAGAGAAACTGCCATAGCCAGAAGTTTTGAGTCAGTTTAAGGCCTGCCGATCTTCCTAACCTCCTCCACAGGTAAGCTTAGTCAATATTTGCTAATATGATTATCTAGCCCTAAGTACCAAAATAAAAGGATCTCTGCTAAACATAGAGTTCATACCAGTAAAAAGAGTTTACAAAATCCAATGACATTAAGTAGCTTAACTACATCTTATGGGGATAGACATCTGTGACATTAAAAGTTAAATGTTGTGTTTATATTCCTGATAACTCTGGTAATATTAAAGATTTATATTCCCAAATAAAGTCCTTGTCCCCTTCAGCCTTGTTATGGGGATAACCTGTCAGTTGTTACATCTCCTGGTGAGAGATTATTGGTTTCTATCATCTTCATGATATTCATTGACATGTTCCAGATGCTGCACATTCATTTTTTTATTAATCTCATTTCAGTACTCATGTCTTTTTGTTTCTCTCTATAGAAGCACCCTACCCCAGGTAACTTTACAACCTGTTCTTCCTCAATCAGAGTTTTACCATGGACCCCTCTTCGACCTGACTTCTAAAAGGGAACCCCAAACTGCTTGCCCCCACTCACATCACCCCACTCACAGCTAGAAGCAACCAGAACACAGAGTTGCCCCTTCTCCTGATAGCAGTAAGGAGTTCTGAAAATTAGAGTGGGGAAGGAAGCCAGAATTAGACAGGCAGTTAGGCAAGGGTCAGATCCTGAGAATGGAGGGATTGAAATGTTAATTTCTTCAGAGCCCTTCCTCCACCCTTATGGAGATACCCTGTCCCTGCTGCAACCTGTTACTAAAGTAACCTATCCCAGGGATTGTCCCTCCCTACTGGGACTATACAAGTTGTTAATTAATGCACCCAAGACCCTCTTCTTGCCAAGATCACTACACCTTCAACCCTCCTGTCCATCTGCCTCTCCCCTTTCAGTCCCCTTACCAGAGCATCTCCTGGGCCTAGTCACTTCCACAGGAAGGAGAGAGATGAGGGGAAGAGAGTAGAAGAACAAAGAAAGCCTAAGACATAAAAAAGGCAGAACACCTTTACTTCTTCAGATACCAGGATACCAGCGATGGTCCCCATCTCCCTCCTGGGAGAAGTCTATGTTACCCATTTTTAAAATAAACCCTGCTTTATAAAAAAAAAAAAAGAAAGAAAGAAAGAAAGAGAAAAAAAGAAAGAAAGAGAAAAATAGAAATTAATGGCAGAGTAAGTAACTAAGAAGACTTTCTGCTGAACACCTGTTGTTTGAGACCCCCAAGAAGCTGCCCCACCCAGTCCTACTTCCACCTTGAGGCATCTCAAGGCCCTGTTTAGCTTCAGCACTCTGGTTCTCCAAGAGGACTCTACAGGGGTAGGTGTGTGGCATTTTTAACTATCCCACCTCATCCATTCTCAGAGTTCACCTTCGCCTCCGACACAGGACCCCCAGCTCTTCAGTGGTTTTCTCACTTGGATGTTAGGTTGAGAGTTCCATGAATTCCCTGTTCACCATCACTCTCCTTCTTCAGCCCGTGTCTTCTCTTGCAGATGACTGGAGTTGATTACAGAGGCCCTTCAAGGAGGGGGTCTGACATCTGTCCCCCACATCTGAACTCCCCAAAAGTAGGAGAGGCAGGCTAATCAGTGATTGAAGGGAGAGAAACAGAGGACTGGATTTAGAGGACCCTCCCTGGAAACCTTCAGGGTACATTTCTGACACATATAAATAAATCCAAGTCTTCCAGGGGAACCAATCCATAGGAAGGAAGTTAGCTCAGCTTCTTGCTTACTGGCAGTTTCATAAGAAAACCTATCAAATATATCTGGTCTCTGCTTTTCTCCTATGACTTCTTCCTGGTTTTGTGCCTTGAGTTTTCATTAAACATGCAGGTATTGCTGGGGACAATCTATGAGCCATGTGTGAACTGAACAACACTGGAACCATTAGGCTAGGGAAGCCCAGTCTTGGGAACTCCCAGGTGGAACCCGATCTAGCTTACAGGTCAAGTTCAAACATAGCTCTGGATATGAGAGTAACCGCTGGAGCTAAACAGCCTCCTGGATATGGGTATAGCTTGTCACAACACCAGTCAACCTGTTTACTGCAAGACCTCTGCCACACAGAGAAGCAGGAAGGAAATAGGCCTCCTCCCACTGAAGACTTGTCCCTGCCTTTGATTTCTTCCCCCTTAAATAAAGAATTAGGGGCTTTTTTGGTGGTTCCATTCCAGTTCCTATCAGGCTGGAAGACCCGTTAGATGCTCTGCTTTTTAAATCTTACCTTTGGCTTTTTCTTATTTTCTTACTGATTATTTCAGACTTTTTATTTTCCCAGGCAGCTCACACCTCCTGAGCAGAAACCTGCTCTGTTGGGATTCTAGTCACCCCACCATGTATCCGATCCATGGCACCACTTCTGATAGAAGAGTTACTGTGCCTCAAGAGGAAAATCAGGAGAGCTGAGTGGAAACTATAACTCCTTTTTAAGTTGGGGCCACTCGTGTCAATAGGAAGTTAATCAGAGGATAAAAAGACGTGAATCCTGTGGAAACAGAGCATGTTAGGAAGTAGGAGTTAAAGAAGGACCTAAGAATATTCTAGTTAAAACAGGATCTAGGAATATTCTAACCATATTGACAATAAAGGATTAATACATTCCATCTTAACCACAGTCTGATTTTGAATTCCAGTTGACTGTTGACCTTCGTCATGGAAAAGCAAACAAGGAGGCAATGGAGAAAACCCAAATTATGATGATTTTGGCTGAATGTCCAAAGGCTCCAGGGTTCTCTTGCCCCAGTTAAAAGGAGTGATCTTGGTCCCTGGATGCCCAGAGTCCTAGTCATCACATCCTCCAACATGCGTGCTCTTCAGCTTCTACTCAAGCCCAGCCCTGCCACTCTGCTCCTGGTTCTCTTCCTGAGGCTTGGTACCAGCATACCTAAGAAAGATGTGTAAGTTACCCCTTTCTCCTTGATACATAAAATTTCCATGAAAGATCCTTCTCCTAACAAAGAAACCCACGTCCTGCTCCTATAGACTATTTTTCTGTTGGAAGAGGACACATCCTGGGAATCCTCATGGTCGCATTCTTTCTCTATCAGAACCTGTTATGAAAGTTATCAAACACATGTCCAGCTACTACTTTGTGTTTTAATTTATGTTTCTGCCCAAATTTATCATTATCCAAATGGATAGAATGGGCAGAGGTGTTGTCTTGGTCAATGCCTGTGGGATAAGCTTTCAATGAGCTATTTCAATTATACAAGAGGGGCCACAACATGGTCATCACCAGTATGAAGGGTTGTGCCGACCATCAACTCACACAGTTCTTACAGTACACTTGAAAAAAGTGCTTCCCATCTCTATAAGATCTGTCTTATATACTGGGATCAGAGTCTATATAACCTGAGAAGTTTTCTCTAAACAAGGAAAGGTAGAAGCATGATCTCAAACCCCATCTTTTCCTAGAACAGTTCCCATATGCAAGACCCATGATGTGATGAAACTAGTCTCCAGGTCTATAACTATCTGCCAAAAGCAGGAAAAGGAAATGTCAGATTTCAGCTCTTTCCTGGAAACGACATTGGAAGGGGACTACGTCTTTTGGCAAGAATAAAGCATTGAGATCCAGAAAGACATCAAGAGTTCCCTAAGAGACATAGACATGCAGCAGAGAGAATGAGGAGAATGCAGAATAAAATGGGAATAGAGCCATGGAAATTTTGGTGAAGAAATGGTACCTTCCAAACCTGGGCATTTCTCAAAGAAGAGAAGCAGATAGGACAGGGGACAGATGATTTGATACAAACTGCATGCAGTTGGGAGTCAACCTTTTTTGATTGACTCAGTAGAATCTTTAGGTTCCCTTCTATTTATGCCTTGTGAACAATGAGTTAATGAACAAAACTAAGCAAGTCAATTAGAGTATTAAATCTTGGTGCACAGGTGTGATACATTTATCAGAATCAAAGGGTATTTTACCCCTCTTCTAGTATGTAAGCAAGAAACTTTTGTGGATTTTTAGATGATTCCACAAGGAAAATGGAAGGAGGTGAACACTGTTTGCTGAAGCACACTACTGAGCAAGCAAACCACTTCTGGCCCCAAACAACACTGTGGAGATTCCACTGGGAATCCAAGATGATAGGAAAGCAGTTCTCCCAGCCCATTCCTCTACCCTTAGCTGACCTTTCATTCTGGCCTCCATTTTCATCTTCCTATCTATAGGTATGTCTTGAATAGATACACTTTGGTATAGTCATATGTGAAGGAATCTTCTAGGAGAAAGTTTTGGCCCTTCTGTCTCCCACATACCTTTTCTCTTTCTGCTCCCTCTGCCCCTTTCTACCTGAATGCCTCAATTCTGGACTTTCATCTGACCTGAGCTTCTGCCTCTTTTGCCTTATCCAGAGAGAACGTAATTACATTGGGCGTGGTAGTTCCTCAACTGGTAAAGCCAAATGAAGAATTTTTGCTAAAACTTGCGGTCACGAATAATGTGGATAAATGTATGGAGGTGAGTGACAAACTGGTAGTTACAATTAATAGATAAAAACAAGGGAGATATTACAATGACAAATGGTGGTGTTCACCACCAATTTTATCTGAAAGGACTTAACCTCTTGCCAATGTTGTTGTGCCAAAGATAAATGAGTGGTGACTTTTTATCATAGAGTAAGGACTCTAATTCACCAGGAAAGAGGAGATTAGGAAGAAAGAAAAGGAATGGAAAGAGGGAAAATCAATACAAATGGGGATAGAAACAAAGGTAAATAAAACTGGGTGGTAATGAATCATGCTTCCACCTTCCCCTACCCACTGCCACCAACCCATGCAATGATGAGATGGAGGCAGGGAGAGACACTCCACAGGCCATGGTGGGTGGAAGAGGGTGCAGAGATGCAGTGACTGTGAGCCCTCTCAAAAGCAGGAGACTCACTATCAAGCAGCATTGGCCTTCCCAGTCACCATTTCCATTCCTATCTCTGCTCTCTTTCTTGAGCCTTCTGAATCCCTGCACCCTTCTGCCTCACCAATTTTTATACCAATACCCAATTCCCTCAAGATTTTCTTAGGCTTCCAGAAAACAGGCAAAATACAGGTGAAAATTTCTGAGGAACTGAAAACCCTAAGAGAACTACAAATCATACCTGATATTTATCCAAATGTAAACAATGCTATCAATGCTCTTGAGAAGCAGAGGTTTTCTTTGATTCTGTGTCAGGAACACAACCTCAAGTCTGTCTTCAGCAGATTCTTTTGGAGAAACTCACAGTTACTCCTTATCACTTCTCTTTAATTAAACATTTTAAAATTTTATTGACTGAGAAAAACTTAAATACTAGTCAGCCAAGTGCTTCAGACTCCAAGTGTGTTTATTGGCACAATAAACCTGGCACTTTTCATTCCTAAAGTGCTACCACTCACAAAGCACAAGAACTCATGAACTCCTATAAGGAAGAGAGGGATCAACACTCCTCCAGAGGCAGCAAGAGAAGCGCAGGGGACCAAGTACCTTGTCACAAAGCCAGAACGCAGACAACTGAAATGAGAAGCTATTTTGTTTGTTTGTTTGTTTGTTTGATGGGCTGTTGTAGTCATTTCACCATGCTTGAGTAGACCAACTGGTGTCTCCCATTTCTATATCCCTCAGTTCCCAGAGGGAAATTGTCATTTCCTATGGACTCTAATTAGGACAGCCTCTACCCTGGACTGGCTAGAGACCAATTGAGGGCCTAAACACATCTCTTCCATTGTACAAATAAAGAAGGAATGGCTTCAGGGTGATCCAGCCCTGAGCAACTTTGTTTATGGCTACTCCGTGAGATGAAAGCAAATGCAATGTCTGACAACTTCTTCAAACCCAGCTTTTAAACATTAATCACTGGCTGTGCCCAAGAAAACATGTTGATTTTGAACAATGCAGGCCAAAGTTGACTGCGGCCTATCATGAGAACTGAAGAAAAGTTGACTGAAGTCGAATGTGGCATGATAACTGGGGGGACATTCCTGGTGAACTCTTCCCACAGTGCCCTAAGTACTGCTTATTCTGCAGAGTGGATAATCCCAGACTGCCTCATCCAGCTGTATACTCCAGAGCCTTCCCTACCCTACCTTTTCCTCCTCAGGTTAAAATCAGTACTGAGGACAACCCAAGCATTAACTACCCCCAGGACCATTCGGTTTACACTGCCTGTGTGTGTGATTCACATAACTACCACTGGCACGCTACAACCTCAGGTAAGTGAGAAGACTTCCTGTCTGAGCAAGGAGGCCAGATAGGAGGCAAGGTCTTGGGGAAAATAAGAAACCAGATTTGGGAGAAAGCAAAGGGGAAAGGGCCCGGAGTAAGAATGAGACACAAAATTTAAGAAGCCTGGGCAGAGGGCTCAATGTGAGGAAAGGGAGGGTGGCTGGACCTCAGCACAACGTAAAAATAAATAAATAAATAAATGTATTGTGTCCATCTACAACTAAAAAAAAAAAACATTTAAAAAAAGAAAGAAATTGGAATCTTTCCTAAATGGATCGATTGTGCAAATGTCTTCCCAGTGAAACACCAGATATCTAGAAATAATGACATTTTAGAACGGTCTCCCAGAATTAACAAAGATGATTTTGTGATGATGCCGTAACTTCTAGAACTTTAACTCTCTGATAAATCGCATCCAAAAGAATGCTTTGATATTTGATTTCTACCTTCAGAATATTTACGTTACTCACAGACCTAATAGACTTTGTGAATGTGAGAATTAAGAGAAAAGATGATGAATATCCTATAGCCCAGAAGAATACAACTTATCTTAATGTATCACTAGGTATTGCCAACTAATATTTCAGAGATATAATATGCTGAAGTTAGTGTTCAGGCTTTGAAACAGGTGCATGCTTATTAACCAGACCTAGGCAAGCTCCTGGTCTCATGATCCTTGAAGTGACTACTTTAAATATTATTTCTTGCTTCTGTGGATTTTCTTAAAAATTGGCTTAAATTAATTTCAAGATCCTTCATAGTCATATAAGTGCTGGTAGAAGGATTGAAACTAAGTTAAAATGCTCTAAAAAGCCACTGTAATAAATATTATGAGTGAGCCCTCTGCTCTATGGTTTGTGGAAAGGCTTAAATGCCATGCCAAATGAAAATGTCTATGTTACTATGGCCAAACACAATACTTCACAATAAAATTGGGGGAAAATTAAGAATCCTCTGATGAGTGTTTGACAAAATAATAATAATAATAATCTGGATCTTCCAAAGCTAATTAAATGATTAATCCTAAGTGTGTTGAAACATTCCACATGGTGTGTTATTAAAAATGATGTTTTCTACTAATTCTTTTTGTGTTTCAATAGTAGATCATGATGACCTCAGACCAAGAATCCAGAGATTAAAGATATAATTCCCCAATTGCCTTTAAATATTAAGAAAGGGGAAATATGTGGGGAGCCACATTGAGTTACCATGGCTTCCAGTCCTGATGCACCATGGGGATCTGAAAGATCACTGTAGTCTGGTGTGGCAGTCTTTTCCCCCACTCAGATGGGAAGGCCAGTATTCTATGTAGGCATACCCTTGGGTTGGACTACACTCACCTATTCTTTTATAATCCTACCCCTTTGCCCTGTTTGGGATAGAATGTTCCATAGAAACTCCCTTTGTGCGTCCCTTTTCTTGCTCTGACTTTGAGTGTGGCCTTCCTAGATGTTAGTCAATCCGCTGACAGCAGACATCATGAAGCTAGACTAAACCCCCCAAACCTGACCCTTTGCCTCATTAAATGGCTTCTCCACAATAAAAAGATCCAACACATGTTCTCACTCTCTCTCTCTCTCTTTCCATGGACTCCTAAGGTCAGAGAAGCCTTCACAGGACCCAAAGAAAAAGGTATCTCTGTCTCTTATGTGATTATTTCGTGCAGCCCAGTTCAGCTGGAGTGACTCTGAGTGTTTCAGTCATGAGAAACACGACAGTTGCAGACACCCTTTTGCCCTGGATATCACCCAAAACTAACACTCCTTTTAGTCATCAAATGCAGTAAATGCTGCCTCCAAAGTTCAAGGTCTCCCAAGCACTGTGCCTCTTTTCAGTGATAGGTGGTCAAGGTGCAATGCACCAGACCACTGAATCCCTAAAAACCTCTGATTTGTTAGGCCCTTAAATATCTGCATCGTGCATGTGTCTCATGTGCATGTGTCTAGCATGCTTGCTACTTCCTGTTCCCCACATCTGATTATCACAAGATCATCCATATATGAACCAGTATTCTGTTCTGTGGAATGTGAGGATGATGAGGTGCTACAGTTGGGATCTTAAAATCACAATGGAATATTATTCATCATTTTAAAAGGAAAAATTTTGTCATTCTGAAAAATGGATAACATTATGCTAAGGGAAATAGGCCAACCACAGAAGAAGAAAAACTTCATGATTCTACTCATGCAAGGTAATTCAAATAGTTAGCCTCATAGAGACAGAGCACAGGATGGCAGGCTTGTAGCCCATGAGATGTCCAAGGTGGGAGTGGCAAGAGTCTGCTGCAATGAGAAGCCTCAAATTACCATTAGTGCCTTGTGCACATTCACCAGATACTCAATTCCATGTGCTCTGAACAATTTCCACCTGTCATTACCTGAATCCTTGCACTACTGGTCTTTTCTAGAAATATGAAAGGTTATTTTTTACACAAACAGCAGGATAGAGGGCTGGATGTATGTATGTACATTAAAAACCCTGAGGAGAAATCTTCAACCTGTGGCTTAAGAAAATTGGCATGGATATACCCAAGCTCTTGTGCCTCTGAGGTATATAATTTTTAGTCACATGCTCTGTAGAATTTGCCAAACATTCCCTTCAGGTCCAAGCTTCAGCTTTGAACTGTGGTAATAATAGTGGTTTGATATTATATATTTTGTTTACTATATTTCTCTGGTTGAATCGATCAGACCAAGCAGAAGTGCTCTAGAGCAATGGCCTGGACTCCACCAACACAGTAGAATCACTGCCTGTAGAGAACAAGAGATCAGGGATGGGAGTGAATCCAGATTTAAAATAATTGATCAGCCTAGAGAAATAAATTGAGCCAGATTGAAAAAGCAGACCAAGTCAGTTTGAGTCAGAAAGGTTGGAGATTGACAGTCATGAGGGATTGAAATGTTAATGCCCCCCCCAAAGTCCAGTCTACACTGTCCTTCCTAAAGAATTGTTAATGAACCCACTCCTCAGCAGACAGGGAACTGCTAATTAAATTCACCCTGAGCCCCTCTTCCTGCCCAGGCCACTCCACCCTGGCCCCCGCAGCCCACCTGTTTTCCACCTTTCCCACTTGCATCTCCCCATCAAATATACATGTGCATGTGTCTCCCAAGGATATCTAGCATGTTTGGGTGTGGCCTTCAGTCAATCTGCTGACAGCAGACATCAAGAAGCTAGACTAAACGCCCCAAACCTTACCTAAAGAATATACAGATGAAGAGAATGAACAAGATAAAGGGAAAGAATGTACAAAAACAAACAAACAACCAAAAAAAAAAAACTTTAGATGTACAAAAGGAATAGGACTTCCTCATCCCATGGATTCTGCTTTTTGGATCCCCTTCTTCCTCCAGATAGAAGTCTGTTCTACTATCCTTTAAATAAAGCTTCTTACTTTCTACTCTATGCTTGGTGTACTTCTCTGGTGTTGTACTTGATTCAACACATCAGGAAGCAGGACTCATCAAGGTAATGGGTAGCCAGCTGTATAATATTTGGAGGTTCCACTGAGATCTACACCAAGGTAGGATTCTCTCTGTGCAACACACATCTCTTGGAGGTATATCTTTCTGTCTCTTTCTTTCTGGAGGGCAATATGTGGGCACCCTCAGCTACTGAAAAGCAGTCAGTGCAGCCACCACGCTTCAAGACTCAGGTGAAAGTTTTCCCGGCCTTGGTAGCTCCCAACCTCCTGTTGGCACCAAAGCCATTTCCTACTTACTATCTAGTCCCCAACTGCCTTAGGTGTGTGGAGTGGGATTAAGGAGTTTGGAGTAACTGCAGAATTACTAGAGGCCAAGGTCACTCTAGGGTGAATTCCAAAGATTCCCTCTAGGACCCCACTCCTGACCACCCTACAGTGTATCTAGGGTAACAGGTCTATAAGTGGCACTGAGGGAATGCCAAATTACACTTGCCTCTGTAGGGGCCATCCAATACTCGCCCACATCCATTCTCTCCTAGATGAGCTCCTTTCCTCACTGATCAGACACTGAGCAGCAGTTCAGATTATAGGACTGAGAGACATGAGATGATTAATAAGAAAATGCACAGGTTACCTTTATTCACATAGTTAGCCTTCACTAGTCAAGTTAAAATCTCCCCACTAGTGTTCCTGTGTTCAAACGTACTCAATGTATAAAAAAAAAAAAAAAGAAAAAACTGCTAGAGGGAGCCTTTCTATTTTAAACCAACCCCTCCTACAGACTCCTCCCGGAAAAGGGCGTAATATGCATAATGGCCAATAGATGTCCCCCCTAGCCTCCAGAGATTCCTCTTAGTCCACAAAGAAGGAAAATAAACCAAGAAATGCACAGAGGATTTACCACAATCAAGATTTATAGTGGTAACAGAGAACCCTTAAGGCTGAATTCTCCAGATCCAGGGGTCTCCAGCTCAGGTCAACCAGAATCCCTAGCACTTTGCCAAAGGAGACCAGAAATAACTTTGGCAAAGAAGGACAATGAGAGACAGGTTTTCTGGGCTATAATAAAGCTCGAGTTTAGGAAGACATCCCTAGGAAAATGAACACTTTCTCTGGTGCAGGCACCTGAATTCTGTGTTGTTCCCCCCTGCCCTCACTCATATGGGAGCTTCTCTCTTTAGTATGCCAGGTCCAACACTAACCTGCATACTGAAATGTATATATTCCTATGTCCCTTCATGGTCGATGGTCACTCAGCTACCTCAGTCTCGGGGGGTAGAGACATGGTGTCAAAGCAACACAGGAACACCAGGAGCTGGTAAGAGAGAGCTGGTAGGTGACAACCTCAGTCGGCCTCCAAGCAAGCTCGTTTATTTTTGGAATGCATACAGCTGTTTTAGGGTTCAGGTAGGGCATGCCCGCTAATCACAATAACATCTACAAGCCAATCATCTTATGCCTAATGTAACTGCACTATGAGGAAGCACTAAATATTGCTGCCATGATGAAAGGCAGTCTGAAGGTCTTTGTCCCTAAGGGAGGGGGGCTATGAGTTGGGAACTAAATGCCCTGAAGAACTTGACTGTCAGTTTCCTGACCTGGTAGTCTGGTTGCTTGGCAATGCTAACCACAAGTGCTGAGGATGTGGTTTCACAGACAGCTCACTAGAGCAGAGTGCCCTGTCCTGTAGGTGTTCCTGTCAGGCCTGTACGAGCGTAGGTTTTCCTAGCACTCTGAGCTGCTCATAGCTACTAGCTGTGAACCAAAAGTTATTCCAACACTGAAAACTGGGATAAGTTTGACCCACAGACGCTCAAGGAAAAGCACCTCATTTTCTTCCGTTACCAGGCCTGGCCTCAATACAAACTCCCTGCTGGAGAATCCTGGCTGCCAGAGGGAACTATCAAGTTTAATACCATTTCACAACTTGATAGATTTTGCAAAAAGGAAGGGAAATGGTCTGAAATTTCATATGTTTAGACTTTCTTTACTCTAAGTAAAAAACCCCAAACTATGCCAACAGTGTAATTTAGACTCAGCTATGATCACTACTCTGAGGGGAGAAAATCTTAAGAAATCATCTACCAAGGAAAAGGAATCAGGGAGATCCCCCAAACCTCTGTTAGCCTCCTGTTGATGTCCATCAGCAGCCCTCCTGTCCTCCATACCCTGGCCCTTCTCCATCTGTTCCAACAGACAGATCAAGTATACTACCCTTCCAGGAGATAACAGAAGGAGAATTTGGACCAATTAAAGTATACACCCCCTGGGCTGGGGCTGGGGCTCAGCGGTAGAGCACTCGCCTAGCATGTGCAAGGTGCTGGGTTCAGTCCTCAGCACCACATAAAAATAAATTTTATAAAAGGTATGTGTCCAACTGCAATTTAAAAAATTAAAAAAAATTTAAAAGTACACACCCCCTTCTCCCTCCAAGACTTAAGGCAGATAAAGATGAACTTAGGGAGATTTTCAGAGGATCCACATAAGTATATTGAAGCAATTCAGAATTTATACCAGATATTTAATCTTACCTGAAAAGATTTTATACTATTACTCAAACAGAATTTAACAAGAAGGAAGCTACCCTAAAAGCAGTTTAACAATTTGGGGATGACCTACATCTTACTCATGCCCCAACAGCACAAACTAGAAGCAAACCCAACTATCTATCTGGAGCAAAGGGGGTTCCCAAAAATAATACTGACTGAGAGCCAAATGATGAGCAGGATGCCTAGAGAATTAAACACTTCCAGACCTTAATCCTTTAGGATCTTCAGAGAATCAAACAAAATGCTGTTAACTATTCTAAGGTCTCTGAAATTTCATAGGGCCTCCAAGAAAGTCTTGCTATTTTCATGGAGAAACTCAAGCAAGCAATGAGAAAACACACCACCATCGATACTGAATCCACAGAGGGTCACCTAGATTTAAAAAATAATTTTAACCTTCAGTCAATCCCAATTACAAAAATTGGCTTATGGCCCTAATCAATCCTTATATGATATCCTCCAACTTGCTACCTCCATTTTTTTTATAATAGAGATCAAGAGGAAAAAAAGGAGAGAGAACAGAGAGACAAGGAAAAAGGCTGATGTGCTAGTCTTGACCTGCAATGAAATAAGCTTCCCAGGTAAAAGAGGAGGAAAATGGAATGCACCTCAAACCAAAAAAGAGAATTTTTCCTATTGTGCAAAAGAGGGATATTTCAAATGGGATTGTCCACAAACCAGATCTCCAAAGTCCTGCCCTAAATGTCAAGGCAAGCATTGGAGTAGTAATTGTCCCCAGAGACATAGGTCCTTGAGGCCAGACTCCTCCCCACAGGCCTGACAGTGCCCAGGGTCAATTTTGATGGCTCCTGTAACTCCTATCACTACACATGAGCCTGGGTACATGTCTTTTAGGAAGCCAACAGGTCAGCTTCCTCTTAGAAACTGGCACCAGTTTTTCTGGGCTCAACTCTCACCCTGAACCTCTTTCCTCTAATACTCTAATAGTATAAAGAGTTTCTAGATGGTCTATTACCAGAAAGTTTACTCCCTCAATGAGTTATGAGTGAGATGGGATGATGTTTTTGCATGCATTCCTGATAGTCCCAGAATGTCCTACCAATTTATTGGGAAGGGACTTACTTTCAAAACTTTAGACTTCAATTACAATGAATTTGGGACCACTGGGAACATTATGTTGACCTCTATTAAAATATGATATAAATCCTCAAGTATGGACCACTGAAGACAAAATTGGATGGGCGAAAAGTGCATTACCAATTACAAAAGTCTTAAAGGATCCCTCTGTCTTTCCACATCAGAGATGATAACCCCCCATGCCCAGAGGCAAAAAAAAAGTGGAAGGGCTTATTAAAGATCATTCAGAACCTCAAATGGCAGAAATTTTTAGTGTCCTCCAACAGCGCATTAACACATCCATTTTAGGAGTCCAAAAACCAAATGGGGAATGGTGTCTAGTGCAGGACCTCAGAATAATTAATGAAATAGTCGTTCCTCTCCACCTGTAATTCCTAACACATATACTTTGTTACCTGAGACTCCAGCAGCTGCTGCTCCAGTTATTGAGGTAGATTTAAAAGACATTTTTTTCTATATACCCCTAGACTCTCAACTGCAATATCTGTTTGCTTTTGAGGAACTGGATAGTGGATCTCAATTACCCTGGACAGTGCTGCCCCAAGGATTTAGAAATAGCACTCAACTGTTTGGACAAACCCTAGCTAAAGACTTAGCAGAATACAGAGTTAGAACATCCATAATTGCTTTCCAATGTGTAGATGAAATCTTTTTTTATGTGCCTCCACCCAGAAAGAATACCAAAATTCCACTACAGCATTCCTAAACTTCTTAGCTCATAGAGGTTACAAAGTCTCAAAGAAGAAGGCTCAATGATGCCAAAAACAAGTTCAATATTTAGGATTGCAATTATCTCAAGGAATCCACAATCTAGAACAGGAAAGAATAACCCCCATAGAATGATATTCAGTACCCCAGAGCATATGGCAACTCGGAGGCTTCCCAGAGATAAATGGATAAGCAGAATTGGATTCCTGGCTGCAAAGCCTCTTTACAGCCTCCTTAAAAAAACTTTACACCAAGGAACAACTACCCTGATATGGGAGCTAGAACATACTAAGGTATTTAAGGCATTAATTGGGACTCTACTGCAAGCCCTTGCCATCAATTTACCTACTGAATAAGAATTTAACCTGTTTGTCACTGACAGAGGAGGAAAAGATCTGGGAGTGATCACATAAAAGAATGGACCTGATCAACAGCCAGTAGCTTATCTCAGTAAGGAACTTGATATAGTATCTCTGGGATGGCCCCACTGTTTGTGAGTGGGAGCAGGACTAGTAGCCCTACTAGTCCCTGAGGCAATCAAAACCACCCTGGTAGGAGACCTTATTGTGTACATCTCCCATGATCCCTCATGGATTTTAAATACAAAAGGAGGACTAAGGCTTGAAAACTGTAGTTTCAAAAATTATAAGGAATCAAATACATGGGCTTAGAATTTGGGTTATATATGCCAGGGAATGTATGTGCTCCTGTAGGAATAGAAGTAATCCAAGGTGCATTGAAATAAAACATGGTGTTGTTAACCTGGGTGTTCTGAATGTTGATTTTTACCTTAGTTGTGGTTCCCTGGTAAATCCCAAAGAGGTATGGATTTAAAGCATGAGAAGAGAAATTGACAGAGGTATTCACAAAAGGAAAAAGTCCGGGAGGTAATGAGAATTAGTTTACATGAGCTCTGGAGTTTGGAAAACAAACAAAGGTGGAGTCACGTTGAATGTGGTAGAACAGTGAAGTTAAAGATCAAGTCTGGAAATATCTTGTATTTTGCTAATGTGCAAAAGTGGGAAAAGTGTGCAAGGGGATTTTGGTGGAGGCTTGAATGGTACCATGTTGATGAGTAATGGTAATACATCTGTTTGGACCCCCAGAAAATGCCAATATTGAGTACCAAGTGCTGTGTACCAATATTGTACATTCATGGGCAGTTGGGAAATATAATAAATCCATGGGTTCCATGAGGCATTGTGATGGTATATTTCTAATTGAGAAAAAAACAGTAGGTTTGGAAAGTTGACCACATATAACTACAAGGTATTGGGTTGTTTAATTCAGGGGTGTGTTAGACAGTAAAAACCAAAAGGTTCTGGGAGCTTTTTAATAGTTTGGGGGAATTTGAGCAGGACAGTCCAGTCAAAGACATCTGGAAAGTATGGGGCATTCAAGTTGTCATTCTTTTCTTTTGTAGGTTCTGTGGGTTCTCCTATTATGTCATTCAAGGCAGTTATAATTGTCATAATTGCCCTTTTCATGACTAAGGCAGGGAAAATCAAAAATTGAATTCCATAAAGAAAAAAATTTCACTTTGGTATCCAGGTTACAATAGAATGATGGGCTGCCATTATTTCTGTGTATGTATATACGGTGGTATCACTGGTGTAGTTGAAGGAAGCCAATTAACAGGAAGATGAAGATAATGTGCAAAAAAAAGCATATGTAATATGCTGAAACTGCTATTATTTGTCTACACGTGTCACCCATGTCCCAAGCAGGGTTCAGAATCAGGGTCACTCCACATGAATTGGACTGCCAGTGAAAAGACCACGCAAACACAAAATACCTTTTTCGGGGTTCAGGGACAGCTCTGCAACCTCAGGGGTCTGTTTCCATTCTGGAGGGCAAGAGAAGCAAGAGGCAAGAGAGTGAACCCACCCCGACTCCCTGTTTTTAACAGGGGAAAGACATTCCATAGAATATTCCACCCAAATAAGGCAAGTAATTGTGTTACAACAAACAGGAAGGTGTAGCCCAGTCCCATTGGGTGATGCCCAAACCCAGAGCTGCACTTCCTTGCCCAGAAAAGGTAAAGCCCACTTGCTTCACATTGCTTGGGATGCCAGATCCACACCCTATCACTCAATGCTAAGGGGGCATGCTCAGCACCTGTTCAGGGAAAACCCTGATATAGCCCCCCTTTTTGCCTTGGAAGAATAAATGATGAATCATTATCTTAAGTTTCCAGATTCTTGTTCTGAGGGCATGACATTCTATTGTCAGAACACAAAAGAGAATTAGTCGCAAAGATAACAGTATAAGAATACATCATGAAGAATGTTTCGGTATAGGACTAAGTCACTTAATTCTTGAAGTATTTGATAATCTAAAGAAGTAGGATCCAAAAGATCAATTTAAAAAAATAACGTGTTTTTTTAGTTGTTGATAAATCTTTATTTTATTTATTTATGTGTGGTGCTGAGAATTGAACCCAGTTCCTCACACATCCCAGGCAAATGCACTACTGCTGAGCCACAGCCCCCAATTTTACTTTTTGTAAATACTGAATAAAATGATGTAATTCCAAAAGATCCAGGCCATTATTATTTTTCTGCCAAATATGCAATAGATGGTTTTTAATCTTTTTCCAGTCTTATTGGGAAGTGTTGTATCTAGCTACAGTAATACAGACAAATTTATAATCAATATGGCATTCAAGCCTTTCCTTAAACTCGAGGGCAGAAAGTTGATTTGCAATATTTATTACAATGGCTTTTAGAACATTCAACTTAGTTTCCATTCTTTCATAAGTATTTATCTGATTATGGAGGGCTTTGGAAGTAATTTAAGCCAAATTATTAAGAAAATTCACATGTAGTAAGTTTTAAGACATAGCTGCAGAGGCTGTAATGTGTAGAAACAATGAATAAAAGGAAAATAGCCACTCCAAGGATCGTGAGATCAAGTGCTCACTTAGGCCTAGTTAACTGGACATGCTCCTGTTGCAAAGTGTGAGCACCAACTTCAGCATATCATAGTTCTGAATGTTAGCTGTCAATAGGACAAAAGAGGGTTGATGAAGGATCAATGTACCTTTCCTCTATTGTAACTGGTGCTACAATGAGTTAAGCTGCATTATTTACAGGCAACAAGATATTTATCATCCTTTCTGTTAATTCTCATATTTCCAATAATTAGAGCATAAGGAGATTGAACATAGGCCCACAGGCCATAATAGGAACCTTCCTTACAATTCCTGCCTACAAAATCAGGCATAGGTCTGTTAGTAATGCAAAAATTCTGGGGCAGCAATTAAGCACCAAACATCCTTCTAGATGCCACCTTGCTGAGGGTTAGGGTATTACCAATAAAACCTCCAGGAATCATGGAATTCTTGTGTAAAATCAGTCTTTGTCAATTGTAGAAGACCTATGTAGGACATATCCGCTATTTCTAGAGACTCACAATCTATCCATTTAGGAAAGATACAAAATTCTATTGTAGAATGATTAGGACAATAATATATTGGTGGATATTCTCTGTAAATAACTGGCCTGCATGGGAAAATTCCATCTTAATAATATTTCTATTTTAACAACTGTGCAAATATATAAGTATAGTCTTAAGTTCTAAAGACCAGCATGATCAGCTGGTTTAGGTTTCCCATATGATTTCTTTTCCTTAAAAGATACTCTTAGACATCCAGCATTCTTACCATGGGATCAACATATAGGTAGCTGACCATCATAGTCAGTATAATTAAATCTAGTACGATGGATGGAATTTTCAGTCCATTTTGTAAAGTTCAGTAGGGGTGGACTTGGGGAATGGGTCCACAGAAGTCTCTTCATTGATTTTTCTTTTTTTTTTTTTGTCTTTTTTTTATTATTAGTTGTTCAAAACATTACAAAGCTCTTGACATATCATATTTCATACATTTGATTCAAGCAGATTATGAACTCCCATTTTTACCCCATATACATATTGCAGAATCACATCGGTTACACATCCACTTTTTTACATACTGCCATACTATTTTTCTTACCTGGCAGCTAGTGAAGCTTACATCACTGTGAAATCTGCAGTTGGAGATTTATTTTCCTGTGACAGTTTTTTTGGCCATTTCCATGATGACATGACAGGTTTAGATTCTGTTCTTTGAAATCTGACTTAACTTACTGAACCATGTTCAGCAGCAGTAAGACTTTTGTATCACAATTTAAGAAAAAAAATTTGAAATATTTTGTAAGATTTAGTATATATATATATGTGGGGTCCTGTTTTTCTCCTTTTTTATTTATTAAAGTTGAATAAAAAGCTGGCATAAGTCATAGTATCATTAGTTTTAAGTTATACAAAATAGTATAGTACAAATATTTTAATAATAAGAAGAGATGTATTATCTCAGTTGGCCATGAAACTTGGCAAGAGTCATTTATTAGCTATGTTAAGGCCAACATTATTGAGTTGGAAAGGGACCATGGTAAATAGAAACCTAATTTTTACCAAATGTATAACTCGATTTTGACTTTAACAGAATTAAAAATGAAATAATATAAGCTGTATATAAAAATTTGTATTTTGAAATCAACTCTAAATAAACTTAAGTGATTATCTTAATTTGGAATGAGGTGAGAGACAGTTTTAACTTAAGAGGAGCAGCCTTTATCAGGGCATGAGAGAGATACACAGACATATTTTCAGAATAGGAAGTTCACACGTTTAATAAGCATAGGAAAGAAATTTTTTCATCATCAACAAAAAATAAAATAGAAAATTGAATAGCCCTTTACTTACCAATCTATGAAAAATGGTCACTATTATTAATAAATCGAATGAATTATTTAGGAGAATTTAGAATTTTATGTTGCATTGACTTAGCAATGATATCTTAAGGGACTTATGTCAGAATAATCATTATGCATAAAGAAACAGTTGTATGGATATCTTTAATAACTTTACTTAATGTAGTAATATTAGCTCAAATAATTATGTATAATTTATGATTTTACTAATTTTAAAAACATCAATGTGTGTTGTAGGGCATTACCTTGTTTTTAGCTAGGGTAGAAAACAGTTGTATCATGTTTAAGTTTTTTATTGAGATAAACTATTGGTTGTTCCGCTGATTTGTTCATGACTGTCTGTCTAGTATATTAAGGGTAACCATTTTTAGGTTTATTTCTTTTAGTGATAAACTGATGACAGAGGCTTGAAGTAAAGCCCTGTTTTAATGTTATAGAGGCTTTCAAAGCTTGTTTATAACTTAGAAGAAGAGTAACTTTTACCCAGGAAGTTTATTCCTTCTGGGGTCAAGACTAGTATCTTAGTTTTTTTTTTTCTTTTTCTGTGTTTTTTCTTTTTGTTTCTTGCCGCAGTCTGGCTGGGCACAAAATCACGAGCCACTCACAGCCTTGTAGATTCAAATAGCAATTCTTTATTCCCGGCACTCTACGCGCAGGTTCTGGGAAAATCCACCCTCCACCGGGCTCTGTGTAACAAATACCCTCTGAATCTCACAAGAACTCAACAGGAACTCAAGGAGCAGGCGCCTGAGGCAGCAGGATATGCCCTATTCCAGCAGGATCCACTCTAAACCCGGATTCTCCCGGAGCAAGGTCACCTTTCATGCAATGTCACTGCAAATGTCCTGGATCCAAGGCAAGCCCATTTCCACAATGGAGAGTCCTCCCTCTAAGCAACATTGGGTAGGCTGACAAGGAAATTGCCATGTGTCATTCCTATTTGGCTATGGCTCTCAGCAGTTTCTTTTATTTTAACTCTATTTAAATTGTGGGGTAACATCTAATGATTGATTAGGGCTATGTCAATTTCTATAATTATTTTCCATGTCTGGGACCAACTAGATGACAAACTCATCCTTTGAAAATTGGTGGCCCTCTATTGATTTAGGGTGTGGTGTATTGTCTCTTTGGTTCTCTCCATGAAAATATTAGAATTCTCCTGGAGGCCTACTATAATTATTTTCCAGGTATCCTGTTTATCTGTTGGATCCTAGTTTGTTTTAGGGAATTATCTGTGCTCCAGACAAACAACCAGGCTTGTTCCTATTCTGTGTTATTGGAACATGGTTATGAGATTTTTTCAAACTGTTTTTAGGATGGCCTGCCTTTTTAAGGTTTAGTTAGGTAATAGCATAATATCTTTCTAGGTGAGGTCAGATATCTGGCATAAGTTTTGAAACACTACAGTATATGTACTTGGATCTTTCAAAAATCTCCTTGAATTTGTTCTTGTCTGTATTCAGTTGGAGGGGTCCCTTTGATCTTTCTTCCTTAGTAGGCAATTTTTTAAGGTCTTCTCTCATGATAGTGATTGAGGTTAGACTCAACAAACAATACAAGAAAATGAGATACTTTTTTGATCATGGTAATTTCCCACTATGTAGACTAGCTGATCCATTTTGATGTTATATGCAAAATGGATAAATTAAGTGAACCTTAAGTCTCTTCC
Organism: Ictidomys tridecemlineatus; assembly: GCF_052094955.1. Lineage (NCBI taxonomy): Eukaryota > Metazoa > Chordata > Mammalia > Rodentia > Sciuridae > Ictidomys > Ictidomys tridecemlineatus. The sequence continues at coordinate 219,973,373 of NC_135478.1, forward strand.
TACCTTTGAGAAGGTCTCAAAACATCTTTATATCTCAAAATAGTGTCCTTTAAAGAGGTCTCTCAATTGTCATTAAAAATGATTAAGCTTATTTCCCAGTGTAGGAAGGAACAAACAAGTCTTAGAATATATCTTATTAAAAACAGGTTTAACTAGAGAACCCTAAATGATACAAATGAATTTCCAGTAAAATTTGTAATTTTTATAGTTTAAAATTAACATAACTTTAGTTTGGAGAACCAGTTTTGATAAAATGTTTACTCAAATTTTATATCTCAAACACCCATATATTTAGTAAATCCATAGAATTAATATGTAAGAATTAGTAATAATTATCATAATTATTGATATTTTGAATCAATCAAATTTAGTCCTTAAAGAAAAGTTCCAAAATTGGAACTTAAGTTGGTATTTAAAGATGTTCATTGTCTAATCAAGGATGTATGAATTTTAATATATTAAAAATTAGTCCCTGTTCAAGCAGCAAAAGTCATTAGGCATAAGTAATGACCTTATTGGGATGTGAGGATAAACTTATGTTCCAATAAGTTTTTGTCATCTCAAAATATGGATAAAATCTTGGTTCATATAAGCATAATAATATCATGGAAAAGTCTGAAACATCTGAAAGCTGATCATTCTATATATTTATAGTTAACACAGCTACACATAAATCTGCTTTTCAATTATTTTAACTTTCCATATCATGTGTCTAGATAATCATATCAAGATTTCTTTATTTAGGAAATTTTTTTATCATCATAGTCTTGAATACATGAAGAACTTTTCTTTATATGCAGAGATGATTTCTTTTTTCCTTTTAGGACTTTCAATTTATGTTTCCTCTCTGAAGAAGCATTTTTTTTTCCTTTCCTTCTATAACTCTTCCTTTTGGTTATACTCTAAAATAAGTCTTGTAAATCTTGGAATCTAAACGAATTATTATAACTTGATAAAAAGGCATATCTTGATGGAAATGTAGCCAAAGCCTTTCTGTTCATAGAATCATATCTATTTATCATTTTATAAAAATCTGAACAATAATTAGGAATTAAAGATTACTTGATGGTTTTATTTCAACATTATAATTTAATAAGTATTTCTTGAAATTAGTATTTTACAGTAAAGTACATTCATCTTAAATATCTCTAACTATAAAAAGCAGACTATCAGATAAATGCATGTAAAACATATAAATTATGTGCTTTCTGTGAAGGGAAAACGATTAGAAATAAATAGACATATATGTTAATGATCCTATGAATTAAAGATTATAGATTATTTAAGCAACTGGAAAAATATGTATCAAGAATAAAGGAATAGCTTATTACATAATTACACATTTTAAAATAAATCTTATTAAACCACCTGGTTCATCTTAATTTACTTTCAACAATAAGAGTGCACTCTTTTATATCTAGGTGACATCAAATAATGTAGTTAAAACAAAATTCTTATGCATATATTTATTCATTGTATTTACACAGTTAGAAATCAAAAGAAAAAGGTCATCTCGAGAGCATTATGAGAAAAACATCTCAAATTGCCAGCTTTTTTGTTCTCTTGACAAATTCTGAAAATAAAGGTAAAACTTACAAGCATATGCATGCAATTCTCATAAATGTATTATTATTTAGTAAAACAACCATAGAAAAAAGAAAGGGGATTCCTAAAGGCAACTATTGAGAGATAGGAAAATCAGGTTATTTAGTTCTGAGAATAAGTCAGGCTCAGGGCTGCAATGTAGGAGTTTGTAGAATCAGATTTTGTCTGAAAGAGGAATATTTTTTGTTAGTATTAAAAATCATGAGGGAAAAAAAATTTTGACAGGTAGGCAAAGGTAAGGTGCAGTTTGGGTAGCTAGGATGCCAGCCTGTGGGAAACAGGAAGTACAACTTAGTAGCTGGGAGGCAGGGCCGGAAGCCCTGCCTGAGTGACAGTAAGAAAGGGTAAATGGAAGTCTGCGAAAGTGAGGGAGGCGGGGCTTATCCACCATGTTGTTCCGGCTGCCACAAGACTGGAGGATTCTTCGTCAGCCGTCCTGGCTGACCCCTGCCACACAGAGCAGCCTGTGTCCATGGCTTTGTGCCCTTTATTCTGCTACTGCCAGCGGTTGCCATGGTTCTGCCAGGATGGAGTCGCTTCGCATTGCTCCATTATGAAAGGCCCCTTGGCAGTCTGCGCCTTGCCACTGTGCACCCTGCCTGGCTCCCAGGTGAGGAGTCCTTGGCGCTGGGCTTATCTGCCTGCATTTTTTCACTTTTAACTCTCCCCATAACCACATGGCATAGGCCCTCCACCATTGCCTGGGTCGCAGAGGCCACGTTTGGTTCCCATGGTTTGGTTAGTGGTTAAACATTCTTGACTGTGACAGTTTTGCTAGTGGCAAGCATTCCCAGAGCCCTTCTAGTTGGTGGCGGTGCAAAATTATCCAGGGCAAACTGAGGTTCCTTTGATGCTGCTGTGTAGTTCTGCCTGGGCAGGATTTTATAGGCGGCTGCAGCTGCGTTTTTCCTCTTCCAATCGCCCTCAGTAGCTGGCTCCCTCATTTGTAGTTCCCCTTCACAGCCCTTGGGCACTTTAAAAGTCCCCTAACTCAAAATCGTGTTCTAGCAGCAAACACCAGCATTCTGATTAGACTTTAGGGCAGTCTGCATTTGGCATTCAGACTAGGTTTTCTAAGGGACGAAATATTGCCAACGGTGGGTTAGAGCCTTGCATTTGTCTTAGAGTCGAAGCTGGGCTTTCTTAATCACCTTTCCCGGTCACATAATTATCATCTAAAGAATTGCAAAATAGATTCCCCTCTCTGGAGACAATGAATTCCCTATAGTTAGTTTTTTTAATATCCACTCACTTTCTCTTCAAAAACCAATCCACAATACTCTGCAAGTGCTTCTAAACTATGCAAGAGAAAGCCACACCCAGCAAATTACTGAAATTCATGTGGAATATATCTGTTCTGGCCGCAGGCAACTGGGCTGGAAATGAAAAGACCACACAACCGCAAAATACTTTTTTCAGGGGTCAGGGACAGCTCTGCAACTTCACGGGTCAGTTCCCTCGCTGGAGGGCAAGAGGAACAGGGAGGCAAGAGAGCAAACGCACCCCAAACCCCTGTTTATATTAGGGGAAAGACATCCAATAGAATATTCCATCCAAATAAGGCAAGGGATTGTGTTACAACAAATAGGGGGTGTATCGAAGTCCCAGAGGGTGATACCCAATCCCAGAGCTGCGCTTCCTTGCCAAGCCAAGGTAAGGCCCACTTGCTTCTTGCTGTTTGGGATGCCAGTTCCACACCCCCATTACTCAAGGCTAAGGGAGCAGTGCTCAGCACTTGTTTAAGGCAGGCCCCAACACCACCCTTCAAGAGAAGAACAATGATGGTGATTGGGGTCAATCCAGTTAGTAAGGTTTGCTGTATTGTCTAAGAAGTTTTGATGCCATGAGCTATACCTTTTTGTGGCTGCATAATATTGAGTGCAGTATATTGAATTTATGTGTCTACAGAATGCATACTTAGCCAAAAAGATTTCAAATTGTATTGGATATGATAATGACCATGTGTGTTTTTCCAAAAATGGAACACCTTGGATAAATTCATGTATGTCCAGTGTTGGAGTAACATGCATGAAATTCCAGGCATGTGGGACCTGTGAGTAAAGAGATGTCCTTTTTAGTAGGTGTAGAGTCAGTCGAACTGACTGTGTGTCCAGATCATATGGTAGAGAAGGAAAAGAAAATACAGGATCAGTATCCATTTGAATGGTGACCTCATGTTGAGAAGCCAAATGTTGCAGGTGTGTTTCCATTAAAGATATGATGGCAACAAATGTGGAGGGCAATTTTTCAAGGGAGACCTTTGGGAGCAGTTGCTATAAAAGGTCAGAGATTATGGGAGGTACGTCTGAGGTGATGAGGTGGAGCAAAATCAAAAATGGGAAAGTGTGATATGTGAGAACATTGTTGTGTTGGTCTCACAATACAACAACATCCGTATTTGAATTAGCTGCAACAATAACCACTCTGTTTTATTAAGTGGTTAATATGCCTAAGTGATACATGATACAAAAGAAAAAACAACAAAGAGGATTAAAATAGGAAAATCAATACGAGTGAAAGAGGCAATGAATTTATAGGTGAATGTGGGGGAGTTGGGGAAGGGATCAAGGCCAAGAAAATGACCAAGTCCTAGACATCCAGGGATAAGGGAAATATGAGATATTGGGTTTTAGAATGGGCCATACCACACTGTTAAAGTTAAATGACTGTGTAGGTTCAATAATATAAATTTGTAATAGTTTTTGTATTTTGTCAGAAATTTCCTCGTGATCCTCCATTTAGTGTATATTACTTTGTGAATGAAGGTGTAGCTGGATGAAATCTAACAGGCTACATTTTAACTGTGGATGAACATGTAGAAGCCTTAAGCCTTTTAAAGGCAGTAAGGTTCCAGATATTGTGGAGATGTAATCCATACCCAGGATGTTATGTGAAGGTTGTTGAACAACTAATAAATCAGCCATAATGGCATCTTGATTAATACAACAATATGGACCTTTATAAGACAACCTTTAAGCATTCCTCCAGATATGCCTTCGACTTCCAGATCTCCATTTTAGCAAGGATTGCTCACACAATAGTTATTTTGGCTATTTGTATCTATGAGAAAATTTAAATTATAATTTTGGTTTTTTATATAAAATTCACAAGGAAGTATATGGTCTATGATCTGTGCTAGTTAGACATACCTGGATTGGTTCCTCAAGTCTGTCATCCTCCCTGGAGTGGGTCATTGCTAAAAATTATTTGGACCTTGGGAAACGCAGCCCTGACAGAGGGATCCCCTCTATTCACTTTTTGAATTGAACATTGGTCTACTAGAAATAACTCAGTTGGCATTTTAGGGGTTTCTTTGTTCCCTATTGGGCTATCCTTCCTACATCAATCCATCACCTCACACAGGGTGGTCTTGTTTGTGCTCTTACCTGATACTGATCATTACATCCATTACATCTGGGATTTCTAAATCTGTGACAACTGTTGAGCCTGATTTGTATATTTATATTTCAGAATTGTGTTGGGAAGGACATTTTCACCTGAGTAATAAATGAAAATGTCCTTGTCTGTCTCAAGGTTCCTGGCCTGTCTTAGGTATTCTATTATGTCATTTATGTGTGGCATTAGCTAGTGCTGCTGTTAATGTTAGCTTTAGATGACTTGTGCCTCCCTTGATCACTAAATGTTTTATCTCCTGTTTTATTGGAATAGCTAATAGTGTAGTAGCATCCTCAGAGTATATCATTACAATAAAACCAATCTTATGACAGTTTAATATACTGGTCTGTACTGGCCCAGTATAACTGCATAACAAAGGATGACAGATCCATCATTGATGACAGGTCCACATTGTTCCAAGCTTGGGCTACCCAGCTAAATATGGCGTATGACTCAAGGGGTTGATCATTGACTACCTTTAAGAGTGCATCATGGACTTGTGGGTTGTCTGTGATACCTACTATGGCTGACATTTCTTGTCCAGAAACCATCACTCTGTTTGCTTTCCTGTTCTAAAGTTTTAGTAAGTATTGGACATTCATGGTGTCTTTCTGTGCAAATTCACTTCTATATACCTGTATCTCAGTCCTGGTTAAGTCCCTAATTTCAACAGATTGTTCTGCATTTTCAGAGTTCACTGGAGTAATTATTTTATTTGTAATGACCGTATGCATTCCTTAACTTCCTGGATTTCCATCATGTTCTGTAGGAATGGGTTAGTTTTACTTCTTTCAATAATTCTTTTGGCTAGCCTTTTTCCCCTTTGTCTATCTTCATCTATGTCTGATCGTTTTACACAATATTTCAGATATTTCTTTTGGATCTGTCTGAGCAATTATCATTGTACTCCATCAGGGTTTGTTAATGCTACTTCTATGTTTATCCCTTTCCGGAAGTTTGGGAACTTTTCCTGTATGGCCCTATCTATGCTTCATCGTTGATATGGGGTTTTAATTCCCTGAAGGTCCCTTTTGACCAGAATTTCAATTGGTCTAGTTTTTCCTTAATCCACATCATTTCTGTAACTTAACAGCTATATGTAGTATTACCTACTATTACGTACTATTACCTATATAACTACTATTGCGCAGTATTAACTACATGCTTTCTACAATACCACGATATAGTGCTATCAGTATATACATGCTTGCAGACATCGTTCAACTAATAATTTTGCCTGTCTATATAACCATTTCACTAACCATTCCCACATCCAGCCTTATACTCTAAGAAAGTTGATTTTACCACTACCAGAGCTGGTCTTAACACAGTTTCCCGTGGATGCCTTTTGGAGGTGGCTAGTAGCAACTGTTCCTTACACTAGATTGTGTTCACCCCTACTAGAGCCAGTCTTACCCTAGTTTCCCCTGGGTGCCTTCTAGAGGTGGCTAATAGCAATCACAACTTGGTGTATTTTCCTTTCCCCTAGGGTAGACCTCTACCAGAGCCAGTCTTAACATGGTTATCCGCAGGTGTCTTTTGGAGGTGATCTTTATTCTCTTGGTTCAGGATTTGTACCCCAAGTTATCTCTTATGTGTAGGCCTTAAGCAATCATAAGCAATCCTGCCAGCTATGTCAATTGTCCAGAGAGACACTATTAGTAATTACTCAGATTAAAGTGTATCTTTGATTACACCAATCATAACACTCAACAGTTAATGCAAAAAGTGTTGAATGTGCTGGAGCAACCCAAATAGCATTTAATGAACACTAATTAAACACTACAAGCAAATCGTACAATCCTGGGTCAACCATTATCCCCAAAATACCTTCCATGCCATGTGACTTCTCTTGGCCAAAGAGCAATATTATTGTGTCCAGTGGTTCTCTGCAGTGATGGCTGGACATCGGGAATCATGGAGTTGATCTGGAGATGGACAGCAAAGCAGCCAGTCTCACTGATGTCCTTGGAGCAGCCTCCTTGATATGGTAGAACAAGCGATTTAAATATGGTGTTTATTGGTGATTGGTCAACAGTGAGAGTCAATGTCCATTGGTCATGTCCAGTGAGATGATGTAATTGCAACAGGACATGTTCTTTGTGCATGTCCATGGAGCTGTGCTACTTATCAATTGTAACCAGTTATTGCTAAGCATGCCTTTGGCCAGTGCCTCTAATAGCTTTCTATTAATTATAATCAGGCATGACTAAGCATGCCTATGGCTGCTATTCCTCATGGACAACAATTTAATGAGTCCCAGCATGTGCCAGTACATTTATGGCAGATGCTTCTTACATCACCCTTCATCAGTCTTTCCATCTTGGTAAAATAAATCCTCTCAAATTAACTCAAGAGATACTTAAAGGAAGCAATATTTCAAAGATCATACAATAAATCATCAAAGCCTGAAAGACATGTCAGAGAAATAACCCCCTTAACTCTGCCAAGATGCCCCCAGAATTACAGAAGACAGAATAGTTCCCTGGGGGAGACTGGCAACTTGATTTCACTCACATGCCCAAGAGCAATGGGTTCCAATTGGTTATTGGTTAAGGTAGATACTTTTATGGGATGGACAAAAGTCCTATCCCTCCCAAATTGAACAGGCAGGAGAAGTAGTCAAAGCCTTATTACAGAAATAATTCTCCAATCTGGGCTGTCCCACAGCCTCCAGAGCGACACTGGAGCAACTTTCAAGGTAGCTGTCACTCAAGGAATGTCCAAAGCCCTAGGCATAAAATAACACCTCCATTGAGCATGGAGACCTCAATCCTCAGGAAGAGTAAAAAAGACTAATGACATCCTAAAGAGTCATTTAAGAAAACTCACACAGGAGATTTCTTAAACTACCCATGGCCTAAGGTGTGTCCCTTGGCCCTATTCAGGATCAGGAACACCCACAAAATGTTAGGGCTCAGCCCATTTGAGCTCTTATATGGGAGGCCATTTCTAACAATGATATCCTTAAAGATCAGGAAACTGCAGATCTAGTGGCCTACCTAACCAAATTCCAAACTAAAATCTGTAAATATCATATATCTGAGTCAATCACTTCTCTATATGAGCCTGGAGATGTAGTTATGACCAAGACCATACCTTCAAATTCCCCAAATTTAGACCCTATTTGGAAAGGACCTTTCCCTATAATCTTATCTGCCACCTCTGCAGTAAAAGTTCTGGGTCAGAGGAACTGGATTCTCTACTCTCAGGTTCAAACCTGCCATCCTGAGTCGACTCCCAAAGAGACTTTTCCTTCCCAAGGATCTGAGGAATGACACTTCTGCACACTAGTAGAAGACCTGGAATATCCCTTCCTCAGAGACAATGGTGATATGTAAGCTTTTCTTTCTCTCTTTAGTATAGACAGATCCACTGAGACTAACTCTTTTCTATATTTGGCCCAACAATATGCCACTAGGTCACAGAAAGATAATTGCTGAATATGTGAAATATTACCCTTCTCCAGCACCTCTGGACTGCCTTGGTGGGTATCCCCTTACAATAAAATGACTGCATAAATTTACAATCCTTAATGTTAGAAAAAAGGAAGAAAGACCCTCTTTGCAAACTACTTCTCATGCTGATGTTAATTTATGGCCTATAAGTCAAACTTTACCACAACCAGATCATGGAAAGATTTTCACTTTAGAACAGAACGACCTTCAGACTTCTACCACTGTTAAGTCACATATAGGCTCATGCAATTCTCGCCCTCCACCATCACCACCAATTCGTCACAGGTGTAAGAATAGTTATTATCTTATTTGAGAGGGATATTTATGGCTTACATCCACCATTGGATATCTAACCCAAGAAGCCCCAATCCATTTGGGACAATGTAACCACACCTATGACAAATGGCCTAAAATTATTCGAGAATTAGGATGGACCCCAGAGTCACTATGCCAATAAATTCTGATTTTATAAGCTAAAAATGGTTAGTTTGGAACTAATTGGCTCTCTAGATCTAAAATTATTTGGCCAGCACCCAAAAGGACTCAATGGCTATGTGGAACTAACTTATGGCCCTGGCTTCCTCCAGGCTGGATAGGAAGTTGTACTATGGGGAAGCCCTGGATGCAAGGGAGATGGACCACAAGTGTAGAAATATTCAGCATATCTCCCCAATCTCAGGCATAAATGGGGTTGTTCTGCGTTTTGTTGGTATGATCATCAAGCTTCACTGTTTCTTATTCCACAGATTGGTTTAAAAGATGTAATGTGGTACGTGGAGACCCTAAGCTGTTATATTCAAATTGCCTTCCACGACATTGCAGAAAGTATTTCTCTTCTTAACACAGAAGTAACACGCCTGAGGAAAGCCATCTTACAAAACCACATGGCTTTAGATGTCCTCACTGCAGCCAAAGGAATTACGTAGGCCATTATTAGAAATGAATGCTGTGTTCACATCCCTGACAACTCTGGCAATGTGACTGAAATCCTTAAAGATTTACATACCCAGATACAGGCTATGTCCTCGCCAGCCTTGTCATGGGGGACAAAGTCTTAGTTCCTGGTTCTCTGGTACCTCCTGTTAGAAAACATTATTAGTCTCCATTGTCATCATCATACTCGTTGGCATGTTCCTATGCTGCAACATGTATTATTGCATTAATCTTATTCCAGTATTCATAATTTCTTGTTTCTCTTATAGACCACCCATCTCTCAAATGGCTCTCCAGCCTATTGCTTCTCAACCAGACTTTTACCACAGACCTCTCCATTGGCCTGCCCAATTTTAAAAAAGGACCTCCAAACTGCTTGCCCCCATACCACTCACTTCCAGCTCCAGGCAGCCAGGGCAGTCATTGTCCACTTTCCTTACAGTAGTAAGGAGTTCCTAAATTTGGAGGGGGAAATGAAGCCAAATTGAAAATAGGTATTTAGCATAGATAGATAAATTGGGCCAGATTAAGAATCAGATCAAACCAGTTTGGGTCTGAAAGCTTGGAGATTGCAGCCAAGAGAAATTGAAATGTTAATGTCCCCAAGAAGCCCAGTCTATACACTTTCCTAAACAATTGTTAATGAGCCTACTCCTGAGCACACAGGGAACTGCTAATTAAATTCACCCTGGGCACCTCTTCCTGCAATGATCACTCCACCCTGAACCCTCCAGCCCACCTGTTTCCCACCTTTTGGTGTTTCCCACTAGCATCTCCCTATCAGATATATATAGCCATGAGGGGAAATGAACAAGTTAAGGAGGAAGAATGTACAACAACAAAACTTTAGATGTATAAAAGGAATGGGACTTCCTCATCCCACAGATTCTGCCTTTCAGTTCCCCTTTTTCCTCCAGGGAGAAGTCTGTTGTACAATCCCTTAAATAAAAACTTCTTGCTTCCTACTCTGTGATTGCCTCAGTGTGCTTCTCTGGTGTTGAACTTAAACATTTGAGGAAGCAGGACTCTTCAAGGAAATCTGTAACTGGCAGTGTCAGGAGGTATGGCTATACTCACTGAAGACAGTGAAGGGACAGAACCATGTCCTTACCCCAGGCAAGGGCCATTCTGAGAAGCTCTGATACTGAGAAAATAAGGAAGAAAAATGAAGTACAGCTCAACAAGGAAAGTTCATGAGTTGGGAGCAAGATTGAGTGATTCACTTCAAGGACCTACCTGGCAGCTCCTCCTCTTCCTTGATTTACACATAAGAAGTGTGCTGGACACCAGGATCACCACTCCTCTGGGAAGTCACTTTCTGCCTCCTTCAGCATGAGCTCTCTCCAGCTGCCACTCAGGGCTGGCCCTGCAGCCCTGCTCCTGGTCCTGTGCCTGCAACTGGGACTCAACAAAGCTCTGGAAAACCTGTGAGCCAAGCCCTTCCTTCCACCTTTGGGAGGGCTTCTTTCCTAATCAGGAAATCTTTACATCCCTTCCTATAGATTTTTAAAACTCCCTGGGAAGTTCCAAAGAACTAAGTAAATTCTAATTGCTGGACCCTATCCAGAACAAAGAAGGAGGATCTTTCAGGACAGTCATAAAAAGCCAGTGCATGGAGATGTTTGCTGGAGTGATGTGATTCTGTGGCTATGCTGTCTTCTCCTAAGGGTGACTCCCCTCTCCCATCCCACAGCAGATAAGCAGCAGAACTTGTAGGGTGTTATTAGTAAATGATGTGTGGAATTATACTTGAATCTTCATTTTTTTCCCTTTTTGTAAACTTGTTCTTTTTTGTCAATGGAAATAAAATGGAAAATGATCTATTTTAAGTAGAATTCAGTTGCTTCTTAAAATAAAACTAAGTCCATACACAATATCCAAACCCACCCACAGGCAAAAATTCCTGGGGCTCTAATGCTAAGCAGTTCATCCAACCCCACAATGTTCTGGCCCTCTGGTTGGTCCCAGTCCTCTTGCCAATCCCATGAACTAGTCTCTGAGTTCTTTTGTTTTACTCTTCCCAGACCTAGGCGGGAAGCACCGACAGCAAGGCCAAATGAAGAAGTCATATGAGACTTGAACTTCAAACACAATTGAGAAAATGCTTGGTGGTAAGTACAGGCCTAAGGAGGGACCTCCAGACAAATTTTACTCCTTATTAGGAACAAATTGAATTGTTCTCTCTTAACTTTTGTGTTGCATGATATACTTAATTTCCTCATACGTTTTGCTACTTGAGACTCAGAACAATTGTCGGAGCATGGGGCAGGTGACCATTCTCATTTTAGACATGAGGAACTCTGATTCCAAGAGATTTACAGACAATGAGAAAGGAGGGTAAGGAGTAAGGAAAAAAAGAATAAAGAAGTGAGAAATTAGGAAAATAAAAATAAATAAATAAACAAAGCCTAAGAGCTGCTGGAGAACCAGTCACAGTTCCTCCAAGGCCCTGAGCATTCCTGGTCTGGGATGGAAGCCTGGACAGAGGGTTCTTGGTAGGACTGATTGCAACCCCCTGCAGTAGGTTGAGGCATGGAACAGAAGGACTTGCAGAGCATGGTGCCTCATCTCCTGTGAGCCCTGGGCCAAGTCTGCCTTTCGCTCCCCCTTCCTCTGCTCTTTTGCTTCAAGTCACCAAAAGTTGGCTCTTGTTCTGGCCCCACCCTCCACTCCACAGATTGTCCTCTTTTTCCCAGTTCAGTATTTCTTGTTGAGAAGTCTAATTTGTAGATAGACTGCAGTAGAACAGAATTCTCGAATCATGATGAGCCTAAAACTCACCTGGCCATCCTGTCAAAGGACAGATCCTGATTCCAAGGTGTAGAGAGAAGCCGGAACTTCTAGATGTCTCAGGAACTCCAGAGCACGCAGAAGCTGTATTCCAAGGACAGTACTTTGAGCAACCTGGGGTTAGAGCACTATATCACTCTGTATTTCCCTACAACATGAGTTTCCTGATTTGAGTGAGATTTCAGGACAGTGATTAAATAGGACACAAAATTGGGAGCATGAGGATAGCTATTCATTTAAATATATTCTGGAAATATCTCTATTCTAGTAAAAGAGTCTTGATCAGAAGGTGCAGAACGTTCCAACTGCTGTGTCAAATTTTTCTATTTGAATTCCGAGAATCTGAGCTCTCTATGCTAAATTGGGTGGGAGGGAGGCCGAATCATAGTTTTCAGTTTTGTGATTTGTTTAATAAAAACTGACAATGAGAAAGGGTAAAATGCATACAAAATATATGCATAAAATTTTTGTGATAATGGTAGTTTCTGGTGGTGATAGTCTGTTTCTACCCCTAAAGAAGTGATAGGTGTAATAATATGTGTTTAAATTAATAAAATGACATATAATGTTATGATCAGTAAAATTCTGGTTTTAATCATCTTGTTAGTACAATAAGAGATCGAGTTTTAAAAACCCACCCAAGTGCAAAGAACAAAGAACTCCTGAGAATGAGTAATTGTGCAAAGAGGAAATATCTCAAGTCAAAGGAAATGGTATTAGTTTTAGTGAACCAATTTTATTTGTAGCTTTCTATCAAAAAAGAATATAACAACAAAAACATCTCTATATTTTTATTCTCTTAGAAAAATATAATTTGTTTTTATACATTTGAAATACCACCTAATTTTCAATCAATTATAATACTTCTACAACTGAATTTTTGATAAATTGAGGTGTTAGTCTAACTTTTGTTTATTTTAAAATCAAAGCAGAAAAGATTGTTCTTATAATTATATATGTGAATATAAAGACCATATAAGACTTTAAGGCTAAAGAGCACTTGTGGTTAACAAAGGTACTTAAGCATTTTTGTGTTATGGACCATTTTACTGGTCTCATAAAATGTATAAAATATTTCAGAAAATTGCTTTTAAATGCATAAAGTGCATTTAAAATATAGAATTACAACAATAGAAGTTCTGATACAGGGATTTATGTGTTTACCAATACATTAGCTGGAAAAAATACATTTAGAATATAAATAATATCAGATTTCATTTTATGAAGTCATTGTCTATGATGGTTGTGGTTGCTCAGATTGAAAAAGGAAGTCCACTAAACTGTGCTGCTCTTTTACAACATGTCATTTATTCATACTATGCTGGAACTCCACTGGATTCTGATTTTTTTTTGCTACAGTTAATCAAGTGTTGAAATTTTCATTTATGAAGATATTTTATTGCCAATGTGATGAAAAAAGTAAACAAGACAAGTATAGGATTTTCTGAACACCAGAACATCCTTCCCTCGTTGGTGTTCTCAGCAGCATTCAAATGAGGAGAATATGGAGGATTATTCAAGGTAGAGTTTCCAGGTATCTGAGCAAGCTTCAGGGCTGGGCAGGCTACAGGTACTTCAGCCATGCTGGTGCAGCCATTTTGATGGACACCATTTATTCAAGGGAGTGCAGGCCATGTTCAAGGTATTTGAATATATAAACAGCATTTTGTTGTTCCTGGTGGAAAAGCTGCATATGCACTGAAGCAACCATGTATCATTAATGATTTTCATAACTGAAGGAATGCTAAAGTTCAGTTAAATCTTGGTGAAGATACAATGTTTTTCCATCTGAGTTCACAAACTCAGTGTACTCCATCCACAGATCCCTCTGTTTGGATGGATCTTGGGATATAAATGCTAACTAGACAACTGAAATAGACAGAAGCAATAATTGCAGATACTAAAGTCCTGCATGTGGCGTGTAAGTGACACCCCAAAGCTACGAAGATCCATAAGATATTTCATGCTTCATGGATCTAAGTCAATGTCAGTTTTCCTGTTTGACTTGAACACAAAATTCACCTGTTCCTAAGTCAACATTTTATTTACCAAATAGTCTCTGAATACCAGATATATATATATACTCAGTCTGTGTCCTATGATTTTCCAAGCAGATCACAAAATCTACATATATAAGATATTAGACTATGTCCAGCCCAATATTAACCATAATATATGGAGGTATTGGAAAATAATGATAATCCATTCATATGTTTTTCAACAATTGCAGTATTCTGAGATTCTTCATTCATAGAGAATTAAGATAAATTCAGAATACCAGTAATTTTACATAATTTGAGGTTGACCCCTTCAGCCAGTCCTACATGTTAATATAATTTTCATTAACCATCTGTTAAAATGACAGATTTCTGACACTTTTCTTTAGTTTTTTGGTAAGTATATATAATCTTGGATGTGAAGCCATTCCTCTAGTCTTATTGCTTTTTTTAAAAGCAGTGATTATTATATATCATCAATTAATTGGAGTAATTAATTCTAGACTCAGAATCCTAAATATGGCTAGAGAATGCATGCTTTTTAGCAAAGTAACATGTTTTAGTCCACTCTGCACTATATCAAGATCATACTGATTTTGTTATTAGTGGCTTAAAGTTATACATAATATCAAAGTTAATTTTACATAATCATATATATATGAAATAAAATTTGCTTAAATTCAGTCTTTAGTACATCTCTTTACCTTCCCTCCTTCTTTCTCCTGTTTTCATTCCTCTACACTAGGGGTCTTCCTTCAATTTATTCATAGTTTTTCTTAATGAGTGCATCATAGATATGCATATAGATGAAATTCACTGTGATATATTCATTTATGTATATAAGACAGTTTGGTCCATTTTATTTCACCATTCCTCCTTGTTCCATTCTGTCCTTCCTCCCTCTCTAACCCCTTCCTCTAATTTCACTGATCTCTCTTTTATTTATCATGGGATTACCCCCACACACACACTTTTTCCCTCTTGTTTTCTTCTTGTTTCCACTCACTTCCTGAGTCTGGTTTATTTTATTTAGCATGTTACTTTTCAGTTCCTTCCATTTACCAGAAATTGAAATACTTTCTTTCTTCTTTATGGGTGAATAAAACTCCATTCCTTCCAATTTAACCCCTATTTATCATATGAAGTTTATTACCTTACGCAAAACTCATCTCAGAATGAATCAAAGACCTAGGATTTATACCAGAAACTCTGTACCTGCTAGAAGAAAATGTAAGCCTAACACTCCAACATGTTGGCTTAGGAACCACCTTTATTAACCTAAAGCACAATAAGTAAAATCAAAATCAACAAATGGGATGGAGTCAAATGAAAAAATTTCTTCACAGCAAGATAAACAATAAGAATGAAGAAACAGCCTACAGAATGGGAGAAAATCTTTGCCATCTGCACCTTATATAGAGTATTAATTTTCCAGGATATACAGAGAACTCAAAAAAGCTTAACAGCAAAAGAGTAAATAACCCAATTAATAAATGAGAAAAAGAACCAAACAGACATTACTCAAAGGAATGCATAAATGAAAAAAAAGTCTGACATCTCTAGCAATTAGAAAAATGCAAATTAAAACTACACTGAGATGTCATCTCACTCTATTCCAAAAGGCAATTATAAAAAATACAAGTAACAATAAATGATGGTAAGGATGTGGGGGAAAAGATATTCTTATTCATTGGTGGTGTGACTGCAAACTGATGCAAACACTGGAAAGCAGTATGGTGATTACTTAAAAAACTAAGGATTGGAACCACATTTGACCCAGCTACCCCACTCCTTGGTATACATCCAAAAGATTAAAAATCAGCATATGGCAGTGATGCAGGGACATCAATGTTTTAAGCAGCACAATTCACATTAGCTAAGCTGTGGAGGCAACCTAGGTGACCCTGATTGGGTAGATGGATAAAGAAAAAGTGGTGTGTATATACACAATGGATTATTACTCAGCTATTATGAATACTGACTTTAAGTCCATTTTCCAGTAAATGGATGGAACCAGAGACTATCATGCTAAGTGAAATAAGTCAATTGCAAAAAGTCAAATGTTGAGATATGTGGAGGCTAACTCAAATAAACGGAGGCAGAGAATAGAAATTCAGTAGATAAGTCAAAGGGGAATTAAGGGATGGGAGTGGGAATAGGAAAAGTAATGACAGTGAAATGAATTGATATAATATTCCTATGTACACGTATAAAAATATCACAGTGAATCCCACCATCATGTACATCAACAAGAATGGGGTCCTAATTAGAATAAGATATATTTCATTCTTGTATAATTATATCAAAATGTATTCTACTTTAATGTATAGCTAAAATGAACCACTAAAATAAAATGTCTTTAAAAACTCTATTGTGTATATATACCATAATGTTTATCCATTCATATGTAAGTAGGCACCTGGTCTGGTTCCATAATTTGGTTATTGTGAATTGTGCTGCTATAAACATTAGTTTGCATGTGTCACTAAAGCATGCTGATTTTTGTTCTGGATATAATCTGAGGACTGGGATAGCTGAATCCCATGATGGTTCCATTCCTAGTTTTTTTTTGAGGAATCTCCATTCCTAGTTTTTTTTTTTTTTTGAGGAATCTCCATGCTGCTTTCCAGAGTGATGCTACTAATTGTCCTTTCCTAACACACACACACACACACACACACACACACACACACACACACACACATCCTTGTCATTACTTATTATTCTTTGTAAAGAAATAAAAGGAAACACAGAGACAAGATGCAGAGGCAGAAAATGCCAACCCATCTAAGCGGCCCTGTTTATCTATACCAATAGGTAAATTAGGTCATTAGTGCCATAACTACATTATTGTTTATTGTATCACTAAAGTTGCTTATTCTGCAGTTACAATATGCAATCTTAGGAGCTTTGTGTAGCTCTCAAGAAAGTCCACTGTTTGAAGTTACTGTTAGGCAGGCAGGTCCAGGAGCACAGGAGCTTGGTGAAATATTGTAGTTATCCAGCCAGTAAGTTTCTTTATTCCCAGTAGCTATGTGCCTGAGATCAAGGTCAAGGCTGATAAGATGCTAATACTGAGCCTCCTCATGAAGGACACTACCATAGCAGCTAGGCATTGCACATGTGTTAGGTATCTTACTAGTTCCTGGGAGAAACTGCAGAATATTCTAACTGTGGAAAACAAAACGCCTATTCTCCCCTGGGAGTTTGCTTACCAGAGGAAATTTGCTGTCTTGTACATTTCCATAGCAGGAAACCTTACAATCCTTTGTATTCTTAAAAATTGTCATTCTGACTGGAGTGACACAAAATTTCAATGTAGTTTGATTTGCATTTCCCTGATTGGAAGAGATATTGAGCATTTACTTATACCCATTGTTTGGTCATTTGTATTTCTTCTTTTGAGAAGTGTCTTTTTTGCCCATTTATTGATTGGATTATTTGAGGGGGTATTAAGCTTTTTTTAGTTTTTTAATATATTCTGGCTATTAATTCCTTATCTGAGGAGCAGGTGGCAAAGATATTCTCCACTCCATAGGCTCTCTCTCTCCACATTCTTGTTTCCTTTGTTGTGAAGATGATTTTTAATTTGATGTCAGCCTTCTTACTGTTTCTCAGTTTTATTGCTTAAACCTTAGGAGTCTAATTAAAGAGGTTGGTGCCTGTGCCAATTGGCATGATTTCTTTGTAGAGAGCCTGTTTCCTTCTAGGAGTTTCAAAATTTGGGTCTAATTGCAAGGTCTTTGATCCACTTTCAAAGGACTTATAAGGATCTAGTTTCATTTGTCTACACATGGATATCCAGTTTTTCCAGAACTTTTTATTAAAAGAACTATCTTTTCTCCAGTATATGTTTTTGTCACCTTTGTCAAATATCAGATAACTGTACCTATGTTGATGTGTCTGTATGTCTTCTATTATATTCCATTTGTCTTCATGTCTATTTTAGGGCAAATACCATTCTGTTTTGGTAACTGTCTCTCTGTAGTATAATTTGTGTTGTAGTTTTGTGATGACTCTAGTGTTACCCTTCTTGTTCAAGATTTGCCTTGGCCATTTGGGGTCCTTTATTTTTCCAAATGAATTTTATAAATGTTTTTCCTAATTTTGTAAAGAATGTCATTAGTATTTTAATGGGAACTGCATTGAATCTGTAAAATGTTTTTGTTTTATGGCCATTTTGATAATATTAATTCTGCTTAGCCATGAACATGGGAGCTCTTTTCATCTTCTCAGATCTTCTTCAATTTCTTTCTGAACTGTTCTCTTGTTTTTATTATAGAGGTTGTTTACCCTCTTGGTTACATTTATTCCAAAATATTTTATTTTATTAAAGTTACTGTGAATGGAATAAATTGCTTAATTTCTTTCTCAGAAGTTCCATTAATGGAATACAGGAAAACTATTTATTTGTGTATATTGCTCTTGTATCCTGTTACTATGCTATATTTGTGTTTCAACTCTAGAAGCCATCTGGTGGAATTTTTTGAATCTTCTAAATATTGGATCTTGTCATCAGCAAACAGATAATTTGACTTCCTCTTTGTGAATCTCTTTAATTTTCTTCTCTTGACAGATTGCACTATCTAGAATGTCAAAGATTATTTTGAATAGGAATGTTGAGACTGGATGCCTTTGTCTTGTTCCTGATTTTGGAAAAATATGATACTGGCCTTATCCCTAGTTTCTCAAGCATTTTAAACATGAATGGGTGCTAGACTTTGTCAAATGTTGCTTTTGCATCTGTTGAGATAATCATGCAACTCTTGTGATTTATGTGTGAATATCCATTGATTTGCATACGTTGAACAAAACTTGTATCCCTGGGATGAAACCCACTTTATGGTTTTTGGGCAGCTTGCTAATATTTTACTAAGGATTTTTACATCCATGTTCATCGGGGATACTGGTTTGAAGATTTCTTTTTTGGGTGGGACGAGTGTCTTTGGTTTTATTATCAGAGTTATACTGGCCTCATAGAATGAATTTGCCAATGTTCCCTTCTTGTCTATTTCAGGGAATAATTTGAGGAGAGTTGGCACTAGTTCTTCTTTAAAGATCTGGTAAAACTCAGTGGAGAATACCTCTGTGTCTGGGCTTTCCTTTGTTGGAAGACTTTTAACAGCTGCTTCAAAGTTATTGCTTCACATTAGTTGGTTTAAATTTTTTATATCTGCATGGTTCACTTTAAGTAAGTCATACGTCACTAGGAATTTCTCAATGTCTTTAAGATCTTCTAGTTTATTGGAATATAAATTTTCAAAATAGTTTCTAATGATCCTCTGTATTTTAGAAGCATCTGTAGTTACTTCTCCTTTTTCATGTCTAATTTTGTTGATTTGGGTCTTCTCTATCTTTTGGTTGGTTTAGCTAATGGTTTATCATCTTGTTTATTTTTTCAAAGAACCAACTCTTTGTTTCATTTATCTGTTGTACTTTTCTATTCTCAATTTTATTAATTTTAGTTCTGATCTTAATTGTTTTCTGTCTTCTGCTGACTTGGTTATTCATTTGTTCTTTTGCTAGGACCTTGAAATATAATGGTAGATTGTTTATTTGGTAATTTCTTAGTCTGGGTTCTCTAGAGGAACAGATCCAACAGGATATGATTATATAAAGGAAGCTTAGTAGATCAGCTTACACAACCAGAAGCTGGACAGTCCACAATCATTATCTGCAAGCTGGAGAATTAGGAGAACAAGTAGCTGTGCAGTCCAAGATGCTAAAGCTTCAGAACAACATGTATCAACAATGGGAACCCAGTCTGAGACTCAAGGCATCTGGAAACTACCTGAAGAATCACTGGCAGAATCTACTTTGATGGTGAACTTTAATTGATAATTCTTCTTGTGTGCCTGCCATCAGGCAATTGCAGCAGCCATCAAGAACCCATGTAAGAAGAATCAAGCTTGCATCTGCTGCATCTTCCTTGTTCTTTCAACTTTTATTATTCTCTCCAAGCCTCCAACCTATTGGATGGTGCTGCCCATGCCAAGGGAGGATCTTCAATTCAATTCATTATCCCACATGCTACTCATTCCTAAAATCATGCTCGTTGACACACCCAGAACCCTCTTAATCTTTGCCATCTCTTAATCCAATCCAGATACAAATATTCTATGTATCTTTATGTTTTTAACATAGGAACTCAATGCTAAAAAAGTTTCCTTTAGAACAGCTTTTATAGTGTACCAGAGCTTTTGATATGTTGTATTTTTTTATCTCATTTGTTTCTAAAAACTGGTTTTTCTTTCTCACCCTGAATTTATCTATGATCCATTCCTCATTCTAACTGTATTATTTAATTTCCAGGTGTTCAAATGGTTTCTGTTTTTCATCTTGTCTGATTTCTAATTTCCTTCTTTTACAATCTGAGAGGATGTAAGGAATTTCTCTCTCCTTTTTTTCTTTTGTATTTGCTAAGATTTTATTTGAGCCTTAAATTTATATCTATTTTAGTTAAACTTCCATGTACTTCTGAGAAAAAAAGTGAATTCAGTTGTCAGTGGATGAAATACTCTATAGATGTCTGTTAGGTCCACACTATCAGATAGTATTTTTTAGTTCTGAAGAGTCTTAAATTTTTTATGTCTGGATTATCCATGATAAGAGAGGTGTATTGAAATCACTCAGTATTACTTTATTGTGTTCTATACGATTCTTTATATGAAGGGTCTATTTTTATGTATGTAGGTGCACCATTTTTAAAGTATTTATTATCACTGAATCTTATTGTTGGATTATTTACTTAATTAGCATGAAGTGACCTTTTCTGTCTCTCCTGATTTATTTTGGTCCGAAGTCTACTTTATCTGATATGAGAATAACTACCTCTGCTTGCTTTCAGTTTCTAAATGCATGGTATACTTTTCCTCATTCTTCAGTCTGTGGATATCTTTGCCTGTATGGTTAGTCCCTTGTAAGCAACAATAGTTGTATCTTATTTTTTCAATCCAATTTGACAATCTCTGTCTTTTGATTGAAGAGTTTAAACTATTTACATCAATTTTATTATGGACAGATGATTTTTACTTCCTGCCATTGTGGGAAGCCACCCATGAATCAATCACTTGAGGGTCTTCTCTCAGGATGGAAGCTAGGGAGATTTAGGTTTGGCATTGTGAACTATTTGTGGCTTCTCTCATGCAATAGATTCCCTCACAGTAGCTTTGGAGATGGGTGCAACCCATTGGGAAATGAACAGTCCACCTACTATCATTTTTGGCAAAGAACATTCCATGGAAAACCTTTGATTTTCCCCAGATATAAATAAAGCAAGCACAGGCTCCATTTTGCTCTTTTTAGTGTGGAAGCTTGATGCGTATGATCGACTAGCCCATCCTGCTTCCGCTTTCTGAAAATATTTCCTGAGTCCTGTGATTTTTTTCACCATTCTATTTTTCTTAGGTTTTATTTAACAGCCAGCCCATTTCACCGAGGGGAACCCTATTTCCACCGCCAGCCTGAGATGTGGTGGGAACTGGCGCCTAGAACAAGGATCCTCATCCCGTGGTATTAATAAGTAACTATTGGGTGTTTGGACTTCTCTTGCAGGAAAAGTGCACTTACAAATTAGCATACTGTGGACTGATACATTGTGGATTAGTGTATTGTGGGTTGATATAGTGAGAGAAAGAAGAGAGAGGAAAGGGTTGTTTTTTGTTGTTGTTGTTGTTGTTTTTAATCTTGGGACATTAATCATAGGGGACTCTTTGTCTTCAGAGAAAGAAATTTATTTTGAAATTCTGAGGATGATAATCAAACAAAAAGATATTAAAAGAGATCCGCTAACTCAGTTCTTAGAAATGATTAGGGAAATCTGTGGTTTTGTGAGGAGAAATCATTTGATTAGCATAATTGGGATAAACTTGGTAGAATTTATGTTCTACCAAGTTAATTATGGGAGCATTTCAGTTGACCTGCCCAGAAGTACAATCAAAAATGTATTAAAAAATCGGACTACAATAGAGATGTGTTCATATTCAGATCAAGATATTAGTTGATGGTCTTCAGGAGACTTACTTATGGGCCTTAGAGATAAAGTTAAAAGCCTTAGACCTAGCAAACAGGCTAATTGTGTGCCTATCTCTGGAGGTAGCATGAATTCTGATGTTGGATGGAGCTCCTGGTTCCTGAACTGAAAATATCCTGGATGAATCTTAAGGTTGGGCCTGTGTGCAAGTAGCCTGGGCTAGACTGAATGATAGATGACCTGGAGCCAATGGCCGCTCCTCTAGAGCAAATTGTAACACCCCTACTACTTGGTGAGGTTCAGGCTGGCCCCACCATCAGTTTTCCTGCTGTGTAAATGGAGGCAACCCTACAACATGCTAGGCTTCCTTGTGCCTCATGGTTGCCTCTTCGTGGCACAGCCAGAAACCAAGTGGGCCCCTTTGTCTTTGTGGTAGTCTGTGGTCCTTCGCCATGTGTCCTACCTTTCCACAATTAAAATGCTGCCTTTGGTAATGGTTCTCCTATAACGAAGTTTTCAAAGCCTGATTTAATGTGGCAGCAATAGTTAGACCTTGTATGCGTTTGACCCACATTGGCGCAAAGGCAATATAATCAGACAGACCCTTTATGGCAATTTGGTCGAATTGTTTCTTGGCACACTTTATTAGCATTTTCAAAAGCTAGCTGTTTAATACCTGAGAGGCATTTGCATCTCCTATCATGAAACTTACATCTTGTTACAGATGCGCCATGAAGTCTGAAAAGTTCTTCTCCGGTCCTTGTTGGATTTGACTGAAATCTAGGACATGGGCAGGATGCCATTTTGCCTTATTTGTAAAACTAAATTCAGATCTGATTTTTCTTTATTTGGCTATTCTTCTAGTGTAATTTTTTCCCCATGTGGGTTTTCATTTTTATTTTTTATCTCTTCTGCAAAAAATATTTCAGTGACTATTTTATAGTTCAGGCTTGCATGTTATGAATTCTATTACTCTCTACTAACCATAAAAGGTTTTTATTTCATCTTCATTTCTGAAGGATAGTTTTTTATTAGCTTTATTGATTTTATTTTTTTAAATACATGACAGCAGAATGCATTACAATTCTTATTGCACATATAGAGTACAATTTTCACATCTTTGTATATAGAGTATGTTCATGTCAATTCATGCCTTTATACATGTACTTTGGGGTTTAAAAAAAAGTATGTGATGTACATCATTATCCAAAGTACATGTATAAAGACCTAATTCGAGTCTTCATACATGTACTTTGGATAATGATGTCCATCACATTCCGCCAACCTTGCTATTCCCTTGCCTCCTCCTTTTCCCTCCCACCCCTCTTCCCTATCTAGAATTCATCTAATCCTCCTATGCTCCCCCTCCCTACCCCACTATGAGGCAGCCTCCTTATATCAGAGAAAACATTCAGCATTTGTTTTGGGGGGATTGGCTAACTTCACTTAGCGTTATCTTCTCCAATGCCATCCATTTACCTGCAAATGCCATGATTTTATTCTCTTTTAATGCCGAATAAAATTCTATTGTGTATATATGCCACATTTTTTATCCATTCATCCACTGAAAGGCAACTATGTTGGCTCCACAGTTTAGCTATTGTGAATAGTGCTGCTATAAACATTGATGTGGCTGTATCCCTGTAGTATGCTGTTTTTAAGTACTTTGGATATAGTCCGAGGAGAAGGATAGCTGGATCAATTGGTGGTTCCATTCCCAGATTTCAAAGGAATCTTCATACTGCTTTCCATATTGGCTATACCAATTTGCAGTCCCATCAGCAATGTATGAGTGTCTTTTTCCCCACATCCTCTCCAACACTTATTATTGTTTGTATGCATAATAGCTGCCATTCTGACTGGATTGAGATGATATCTTAGAGTAGTTTTGATTTGCATTTCTCTGATTGCTAGAGATGATGAGCATTTTTTTATATATTTGTTGATTTATTGTATATTCTCTTCTGAGAAGTGTCTGTTCAGGTCCTTAGCCCATTTGTTGATTGGGTTGTTTTTTCAGTACTTAGCTTTTTTAGTTCTTTATATACCCTAGAGATTAGTGCTCTATTTGATGTGTGAGGAGTAAAAATTTGCTCCCAGGATGTAGGCTCTCTGTTCATCTTACAGATTGTTTCTTTTGCTGAGAAGAAACTTTTTAGTTTGATTCCATCCTATTTATTGATTCTTGGTTTTAATTCTTGTGCTAATGAAGTCTTATTAAGGAAGATGGCACCTAATCCCACCTGATGAAGATTAGGGCCTATTTTTTCTTCTATTAGATGCAGAGTCTCTGATTTAATTCCTAGGTCCTTGGTCCATTTTGAATTAAGAAAAGATAGCATCTTCAACAAATGATGCTGGGAAAACTGGAAATCCATATGCAACAAAATGAAATTAAACTCCTATCTCTCACCATGCACAAAATTTAACTGAAGGATAGTTTTGTTAGATACACTAACTTAGTTGGTACCTGTTTTCTTTCAGGGGTTGTTATGTATTATTCCAAGACTTCCTGGTTTTTAGGATCTGGATAGAGAAATCAGTTGAAATTTGAAATCACTTACCTCTATGAATATGCCATTTTTCTCTTGCTACTTTTAAATTTCTATCCTTATACTGTATAATAGATATTTTAATTACAATGTGTATTAAATAGGATCTTCTTTGATCTTGCCTATTTTGGTTTCTATATGCATTTTTATTTGATTTCCATCTCATTCCCAAGATATAAATATTATTTCATTAAAAGTTTGTGCATTCCTTTACTATCTGTTTCAGAATCTTCACCTATGACAACGATTTTTAAATTTAGTCTCTTTATGTTATTCCGAATTTCTTCAATATCTGATCAGAGTCTCTTAACATCTTTTCTAACTGTTCATTTTATTTTCAATACTCTATACTTAGTCTTCAAGACCTGGGAATCTGTCTTCAAAGTGTTCTTATCTATTGGTGATGCTTTTCATTGAATTTTAAATTTGATTCATTGAGTTTTTTATTTGCAGGATTTCCATTTGGTTATTTTTCAGAATCTCTTTTTATTGAAATAAACTTTCACGTTCTGTATTTTCTAAATTCATTCCTTATATATTCTTTTAGACCACTAAGCATTTTAATTATCAATTTTATAAATTCTTTCTCTGATATTTCCTATACTATGATGTCAATGGGGTCAGTTGGTGATCAATTGTTGAAGTGTTAGGGGTGGTTTGTTCATGCTGCTTTATTTTTCATACTACTTGTATGTTTACCCATATGTTTAGATAATTATCACTTCTACTTTTATGCAAGGGATTACTTGTTGAGCTTCTTTCTCCTAAGAGGCCTGGACTGGGTGACTATCCAGCTGTTGATCCTTTCACTCAATGTGTTTCTTCTCCTGTTCTCAGGATCACCACTCCTCTCTGGTCAGCTTTTCTTTTGCTTCTTCCTTTCTGGAATGTGGGGGGGCTTGGGTATGGCTGAATAACCACTCCACGATCTTAATCATATCTGATTTTAAATGAATATCAATCTGAATAAAAATACAAGGCAAGATATTATGAAGGAATGATTAGGCTGTGTTTTGAAGGGTGATATATCTTTGGGTCAATGCTATCTATCACTAGATACATTTTTTCAAACCCACACTGATATACTTACTGAGAAACTTGAGTTTGTCAGGAAATTGTGAGATTTACCATCTTCACTGTGTGGTCAACTATATTTTCAAGATTATATATTTTGTCTTCATTATCTGAGATTCTGTCTTCCAAGTAATCTGATCTGTGGTGATGCTTTCTACTGAGTTTTTAATTTGGTTTATTGTTTCCTTCATTTCAAGGGTTTCTTGTTGGGTTTTGTTTTTTTGTTTTTGTTTTTGTTTTTGTTTTCAGAAACTCTATCTCCTTATTGAAGTAATATTTTGCTTTCTGTATTTGCTTATGTAGTTCTTTATCAAAATAATCTTTTACTCCCTGTATTTTCTCTCTTATATCATCCTTTAATTCACAGAACACTTTAATTATGGACATCCTGAACTCCTTTTCTGGCAGTTTTTCTGCTGTGCTGGTCATGTATTCTAATAATGTAACATCTTGGTTTATTTGGGGCATTTTCTTCCCTTGTTTTTTTCATGTTGTTTGTGTATCTTCCCTTCTATCACTGTGGATCTGAGGTATTACTCTTTTTACCCTAAAGGCTTATAGTGTCCCTGCACAGTTCCAATACCTCTCTTTTGAGTGGGAGAAGAATATTAACAGATCGCAATGCAAACAATATACAGCCTTAAACCAAATAGCTGCTAATAAGACATTTACAGTTTTGTCACAATATATAGAAATGTTAGTTCAATTATTATCTACAATATTAAGAATAGGCTTGCAAAAGAGTCTACACTTTCTAATGGTGGGCAAAGAGAGAACTGGATGTGGGGTGTAGGAAGAGATGTTAAGGAGGTAGGAGGTGAGGACATGGAGTTATTAGATCTTATGAAGCTTGAAAGAGGAATCTAAAGAAATTGGTTGAAAGTAGAAGAAAAAAGAAAGTGATTTGGTGAAGACAAGTAAATGGGAAGACAATAGAGAGAGTACAACAAACAAACATAAAAATTAAGAAAAATTGTTAAAAAGTAAAAATAGGAGATAAAAGAATATACAACACAACTATTATTCACTACTCAGACATCCCAGTCCTCATTAGCCTCATTCATGGAAAGTACTTGGTTTCACAAATGTCGGGGATGTGACAGTGGGAGAAGAAAGAGAGAAAAGAAGAAAAAAATGAGAAAAAAAACTCAAAGGAAAATACAAGGATTGTTTTTGTTGGAGCTCAATATCTTTCCTGCTTCCCTTCTCATCCAATAGGTGGGGTTGTCTGTTGTTTGCTGGTATTTCCACCCTCAGGATGGTGAAGGTTATTAAGGTGGGAGCGTTGTCTTGGGGGCAGAGCTTCTCAAGGTGGGGTATAGTACTTCCTGGTCCCCAATGAGAGACTGCACCCCCAAGGATCTCCTTTGGGGCCCGCTTATGTGATATGGGTGCCTGGTCTTATCTCCTTATATCACCTGCAGGCCTCACAATTCCTGATCTCTAACTTAGTCTCTAAACTGTATATCACTACCCCCCCCTTCTTTCTACTTCCAAATCAGAAACCTCTTTCTCCAGAGTTCTTGTGAGCTGCATTTTGAGGGCCGCACACCTGCCGCAGAGAGCTGTTTTGTATGGAGCAGTTCAGGACCAGGCTTTGCAAACTATGGACTGGCCACATAGCCTCAAGAACTGTGCTGAGTCAAAGGCTGCAGGGCAGAGGCGGGAGTTG